>NC_135236.1:168523216-168874049 GCF_051348905.1 Ranitomeya variabilis | reverse complement strand
CTAAAGCAACACAGCACCTCAACTCAACTCTGCTATATCAAGTAAAGGGAACCAGCCCTAAAGAAAATGTGATTCATAGAGTAAAGAAAGCACAGAATACAATAGACCTGAAAGAAGTTAAAGTAGGCCTGCGCCCAAGCATCTTCCCTGCAAACCAAATGGTGGGAGTGAGGTATGGAGTCCGGGTGGAACTGGGAAGAAAAGTCCAGAAGAGACTGTTCATGCCAAAAGACTCCTCTGAACTTCCAGGAGGCCTAGCTCAAGGTGAGACTCTGTTTACGATTCCTACTGGTGGGTTCGCCCAAGTGACAGTGCCGGTGATTAATACCACAAAACACGAAATTAGACTTTATCCAAAGACTGTGTTGTCAAATTGAAGCCGTCAAAGCGGTATATCCAGCCAGTGTGAGACCCGCCCAGTGGTCTACCGTGAATTCAGTCCCCCCACCAAGGAACAAGAGTTGCCCAGGGGAGGAAATTGCACAACCCACCTCAGGATTCTGCGATCCCCCAGTACCCCTGGAACACTTGTGTGCTGAAGATCTAGCGGTAGCAAAACAGATGCTGATAGAAGAGTGTAATGCATTCTCTAAAGATGACTCTGATATAAGCTGCATTCCTTCCTTGCAGTTGAAAATTAATTTGAAAGACACGACCCCAGTAACCAAAAGTTGCATGTCAGTGCCGAAACCATTACACCATGAAAGTGAAAGAGTATTTACAAGATCTAATCAACAGAGGTTGGGTCCAAAAGTCGAAGTCCTCTTATTCCTCTCCTATTGTCTGTGTTAGGAAGAAGAATGGTACGTTGAGACTCTGCTGTGATTACCGGGAACTAAACCGAAAGTCAGTACCTGATCGACACCTGATACCAAAGATCCAAAATATGCTGGATAGACTCTCAGGAAGTACCTGGTTCTCTGTCCTCGATCAGGGTAAGGCATAGCACCAAGGGTTTGTCGAAGAGTCCATTAGACCCTTGACAGCATTCATCACACCATTGGCATTATGCGAGTGGATCCGCATACCATTTGGGCTCAGTTCAGCTCCAGCAGAATTCCAGAGAAACATGGAGACATGTTTTGAAGGATTGAGGGACGATATCTGTCAGCTGTACTTGGATGACAATGTGGTACAGCAAAACCTTCCAAGAGCATGTTGAACACGTGAGGACCATACTTCAGCGATATCAACAACATGGAGTTAAATTGACCCCAAAGAAGTGTGAACTGTTCAAAAGGCAAGTCCAATTTCTAGGGAAAATTGTGTCCGGAAAAGGATATATCATGGACCCAGCAGAAATCGCTCCGCCACTGGCATTAAAAGACAAGCGGCCTTCTATTGTCGGGGAGATGAGGCTGATCATAGGATTCTTCTCCTACTATCATACTTATATTCGAAACTTCTCCAGGATTGCCGCCCCACTATATCTCCTCTTGGGGGGGATGACAGAGTCAACAACACCCATTGAGAAAAAGAAGAATGTGGGCAGGACTGGACTTATAAGAAACAACACCGTTTCATCCCAGCAGCCCATTTTCTGGACATCAGAGCAATGAAAACCACCCATATTGGGATAGCCTGATTTCAACTTACCATTTGTTCTTCATTGTGATGCTTCACAAGTTGGACTGGGAGCTGCCATGTATCAGCATCAAGATGGGAAATTGAGAGTCATCGGTTATGGTTCCAAAACATTGACAAACACCGAGAGAAATTACCATCTACATTCTGGAAAATTAGAGTGAATGATTTAGAGATTATCTCTATTACAGCAAATAGTTTGAGGTAGGTTTACATGGACAATAAACCCTTGACCTATGTTCTCACTACAGCCAAACTGAATACAATGGGTCAGAGATGGGTAGCTGAACTAGCTGACTTTCATTTCAGTATTAAGTACAGGCCAGGAAAATGCAATGTGGATGCTGACGGATTGTCGAGAATGCCACTAGAGCCTGAGGAGTTCATCCAAGAATGCTCAGAGGAAGCCAGCCTGGAAGCTATTGAGTGCACTACCCACGCAGTACAAGCTCATCAAGAGGAAGATACACCATTGTGGTGTCCGTTGACGGTGGAAACCACTGTAAAAGCAAAAGAACGAGATCATACCCTGTCCATTCAACAACTACCAAAAAGAGCAATCAGTAGAGCACAACATGAAGATCAGATAATTGGCAGAGTACTTCCTTATGTGGACCAAAACCGTTATCCAAGTAAATGGGAGAGAGATAATGAGTCACCAGCAGTATCAGTTTTAGCTAAAGAATGGACGAAGCTCTACCTCAGTGAAGACATTATCCTGTATCGTAAAGGAGGGCAAAAACAGCAGTTGGTGCTACCCAGAATATACTGTAGGTTTGTCTTCGAAGAACTCCATGAAAACATGGGACACCTGGGAGTGGCAAGAACAACAAACTTGATCTGTGAACGTTTCTTCTGGCCGTACATGCAGAGAGATATTGAGAGGTACGTGACCAGTGAATGTAGGTGTCTGAAAGATAAACATCCCAACACATCAACCCGAGCACCTGTGGGCAACATCCAGACTACGTATCTGTTTGAGATGGTCTGAATAGACTTTTTACATTTCAAGACTTGCAAGGGAGGTTATGAATACATCTTGGTGGTGATGGACCATTTTACTCGATTTGCTCAAGCATGTGCCACCACTAATAAATCTGGTCGACCAGCAGCAGAGAAGATCTTCAATGATTTTGCTTTGTAGTTTGGTTCCCTACGAGCTTACACCACGACCAAAGAAGAGAATTTGAGAACCAGCTCTTTGCCAAACTATGAAAGTACCGTAGAATTCAAACATCCCATACAACACCCTATCACCCAGAGGATAATGGACAAGTGGAATGTTTCAACAGGACATTATTGTCAATGCTGCGCACTTTAACAGCTGACGAGAAGAAAGATTGGAAGAGTTCTCTGTCAAAAGTGGTACATGCATATAACTGTACCAAGAGCGAGGCAACGGGTTACTCATCTTTCTTCCTGCTGCATGGATGATCGGCAAGACTGCCAAATGACATCATGTTCGACACTCTGGTGTCAGAGACTTACAAAATGCATCTGGAGTATATTCGTAAATGGAAGGAACAGATTACAGAGGCATACAACATAGCCTCCAAAGGTCTACCCAAGGGCAGAGCAAGAGTAAGGAGTACTATGATCGAAAATGTTATGGAGCAAAATTAACACTGGGAAGTCGGGTGCTAGTCAAGAATGTACGTGAAAAAGGTGGTCCAGGAAAACTTCGTTCGTACTGGGAAGACAAGTTGTATGTGGTTGTAAGGAGGAAAGCCGATGACAGTTCAGTGTATAAAATCTGATTGGAAACGGGGGACAGGAAAACCAGAATAGTCCATCGGAATTTACTACTACCCTGTGATTATCTCCCACCACTACAAGTCTCCCCAGAAGTAGACCATCATCGATCGAGATCGACTACAAGACTACCACAGACTGAAGCTCCGGAGGTAGATAGTGACCTTGAAAGTTCCGATGAAGAAGAGCACATTGTTGTACCTCTCGGACTGGCAAGGAGAGGGATGTACTATCCTCCGGAGAGTTAACTAAGTCCAGAGGCTCCAGAGTGTGTACCAAGGAGTACAGATGAAGTCCAATTCAGTTCTGATGATCGAACACCGATCACTGCAGAGATCAATCGACACTCAGGAGGAGTGGTATTACCAGACTCTGCAGAACCAGATGATTCAGAAGAAATGCAGGAACTTACAGAGGCATTTCCAAGAGCACCTGAGGAAGTATGAGAAATGAGTGCGTCGGAAGAGACTCCTGCAACTAAAGAACCCGGGGTATCTGGGGAACAACCCATTAGGAGGATGTCAACTCAAGAAGTGAGTAGGCCCATGATGCTGACATATGAGACACTTGGTGAACTTAGTCAAGTGCCAAGGACTGTCGATTGGAAACAGGTATCCCTGTCTACGGACCAGGTAAGCCCACTTGAGTGTCATTCATCACCGAGAGGCAGTATGGATGATGTTGCCTGGTGGAAAGACTTATTTTCACACTGTGATTTTCTTTAAAAAACTTTGTAGAAACAAAGAACTGTAAAGGCCTAGTGAGAGGGAGAGCTGGTTGAAGGCTCCAGCTGAAGAGATGCTGTTTGTTTTAATTGTTTATTTCTTACAGGAGTCCTACAAGTAAAAGGTTGTAAGAATAGGTTGTTATTGATGTTTATGAATCTTATGCCAATATGTACAGTATATGAAGTGACATGACTCCCACCATGGTCTGAGAATTGATCAGATCGATCAATTGAGGCAAATGTCGAGGACGACATTCAAAAAGGAAGGACGAGTGTGACATGCAGAAATAGAGCTAACTGCTGTTGTTTCAAAAGCATCTATCAACTAGAGGAGTTAACACAGTCACAGGAGAGGGAAAGTGGTTAGCAGGGCCCCAGGGGGATTGTGGGAAACTTGTTTACCATTCTGGCAGCAGCCAAAGGAATGGGTGACCTGTTCAGCCCCTATCTGAACCTAGCGCCGTGCAAGTAACACAATCTATGAGGAAAAGGGGAGACACAAAAGGTGGATGGTAATAATTGCTTTCGTTGTTCGGACCAGCCAAAGTGCAAGAATCGGGTGTTCATGTAATTCTGCATGAACCGGTTATCAGCCTAAGTATGTAACAGTACAGACACAGAGGGCTTCTAAATGCATAAAGCATGTGAGAACATGGTGCAAGGAACCTGTTATGGTAAAAATGTTGAATGGGCAACACAGGGATAGTTAGGTTAATGTGTTGAAATGGTAGGCCAGTCTGAACAAGTGCGTTTTTAGGGCACGCTTAAAACTATGGGGATTGGGGATTAATCGTATGCACATGGGTAGTGCATTCCAAAGAATTGGCACAGCATGTGAAAAGTCTTGGAGATGGGAGTAGGAGGTTCTAATTATTGAGGATGCTAATGTGACGCCCGGGAGACCGAGGTACCCAGCACTAGATCAATGAGGTCCGTCTCTTGAGGGGGATGTCACTAGTGGCTTGACCAGGTGCTGTGGCCTCAGGCGATGCACAGTGTAAGGGATATCATGAAAGAACAGACACTTACTTGATCAGCAGCAGGTCCTCTCAGCTGTGATGACCCCGATCCTGGATTGATGGCTATTGTCCAAATGAAAGACTGAGGCGCTGAAACGTTTAACCAGTTTACTTCAACAAAAAAGGATTTGTGACCAACACTGTCACCGGAGTCTGTATAAGAACTCTGAAATTACTTTGACCCTGTCAGGATTTCCACCTCTTATTATGCGCAGTTTCTGTATGGCCCTGCTGCTGTATGTGAACTGACTGCCGGCCCAATCTGTCTCTTCTATGCTCTGGTTCGACGGACAACCCAAGTCCTTTTTATCAGCTTACCCCCTCTGGGAGTACCGCTGAACTCTGTGTCTGTTGCTGCGTCTTACCCTGGTGAAGCTGATATCACTTCACGTCCTTCCGGTTGCTGTATTATATGTAATGAATATAGCCACGGATCCGGTATCCGTCTCTGCGCCTATTATGGGTAGTGATTATTGCTACCCGGTTCTCACAATGTCCTTTTTCTCTACTCTTCTTTTCCTACTATGGGTATTACGGGCCTATAATCCGTCATAGGGCTGTTAGGAGTTCAGTTATACGACCTCTCACTTTCAGCTCCTCAGCCCAACTGCCAGTCCTTTTCTCAGACCAGAATAGATCAAGGGGAGTCTCTGGAGCTCCCTCTTCTGGTCGGAGATGGTAGTGCAGTCTTGCTATTTTAATATTTGTATTTGGTGTCAACAACTATTTTTGTGGCAAATACCCCTAGGGGCGCCACATTCCCCCTTAGTTAAGAACAGTACTCCGGGACTGTGGGACGATAACATTTTGAAATAACAATTGATATGTACAGAGTCTTAAAAATGAAAAGTTACAAAAACCACTCAAAGAAACAAAAAAAAATGGAATTCTGTAAAAAGTCACTTCAAATAGTGTCCATTAATACAGTTCTATCCTTGAAGGTACTAGGAAGCAAAGTTCACAAAGCAGTCTTTCCGGAGCTTTGAGTTAGTGTTTCCGGGCTGATAAAAAGTTCAAGAATATGCAAGAAGTTCATACAGGTAAGTCTCTGTAGGTACTGGGCTTAAACGTTACAGAACGATAACAATGACTATAGTCTTATAGTTGGTAATCCGCATACCTGGCCGGTAATTGACCCTGGGTACTACGCTGGGATCTACGTAATAGCGGTGTCTCTTTATGTGGTGTACTACTGTCTACTGCGGATATAGTATCTGCCCTCTCTGCTAAAGATAATTCCACCACTATGGGGTTGGCAAGTCCACCGTGAATGGGATCACTCTGATCAGGAATCTGTTCTTCCTGACCTGGAACCTCTTGTAGTACAGGGTCAGCCTCTTCCTGTCTTGGGACTTCTAATATTGGGTTCGGTGTTGGATAAAAGGCCACCATGGGAACCACTACTGCAGCATGGTATGTTAGTAGGGTTTTGGGAAAGTCTCCTATACAGGTGTGATACATTTCCTCCTCTTTTTCCTTTACTGGTTGAACCTGTATGGGTTGAATAACTTCTGATTCTGGCTGGACAACTTCTGGCTCTTTCAACACTTCCGGACATAATTTAAGATTGTCTCTTGACACTAGTACAGATGTTAAACCTCCATTTTTGCTAATGAGACACATTTTAGGATTATCCATTCTTGTTGGTAAAACTGTGTAGGGTACGGCTTCCCACTGATTATCCAGTTTATTGGTTCGACGATTCCTCTTGAGTACTTGGTCACCCGGTCTTAATGGAGTTGCTAGAGCATTCTGGTTGAAAGTTCGCTCTTGTCTTTCTCTGGTTTGCTGGAGGCTTCTTTCCACACTCTCTTGTACTTGGCGATACTGCTTTTGCCGTACGACATCCCAATTGGAGTCTTGAACTTCTGCGTCTGGTTTCAGAATGCCCATTTGTAGATCGATTGGCAATTGGCCGGGTCTTGCACGCATAAGATAAGCTGGGGTGCAGTTGGTAGAGCTCACCGGGACATGATTATACAGATCCACCAAGTCAGGCAATTTCTCTGGCCATTGATTCCTTTCCGTTTCAGGTAAAGTCTTTAGTAGGTCTATCACAATATGGTTCATCTTCTCACATAAGCCGTTTGTTTGCGGATGATAGGCCATCGTCCGGATCTTTTTGCAACCATACATATTACAGAATTCTCTGAAGATCTCTGATTCAAAGGCTGTACCCTGGTCAGTGAGAACCTGTTCCGGATATCCATGGGGTCTACAAAAGTACGTTTGGAACGCTTTGGCCGCTGTTTTTGCAGTCAGATCTTTTACAGGTACTACTACCAAGAAGCGCGAATAATGATCCACGATGGTCAAGGCATAGACGTAACCAGACCGGCTCGGTGTCAACTTCACGTGGTCCATGGCTACCAGTTCAAGTGGTTGTTTGGTGATTATGGGCTGCAGTGGTGCTCTTTGGCTCTTTTGATCGTTCCTTCTGAGGTTGCACGGGCCACAGTTTCTACACCACTGTTCGATTGATTTTCTCATCCCGACCCAATAAAATCTTTCTCTCAGAAGTACTTCTAGCTTTTTCCAACCAAAGTGACCAGCACCATTGTGGTAAGCCTCGAGGACCATCCTCACATCTTGTTTAGGCACGATAATCTGCCAAACCAATTCATGTGTTTTCGGATTGGTGTATCTTCTACAGAGTTTCCCTTGATACAGGAACATTTTGCCTCTCTCTTTCCAGAGTTGATGTGTCTCTTCTGGGGCATCCTCATCGGGATATGCACTTTGCTCAGTCAATAGTTCCTTCACTAGCTTCACAGCCGGATTGCTATCTTGGGTGTCAGCCCATCTATGGTGTGCTAACGGATTAAAATTCACTTCTTGTTGTTTCTGATAGGTATTTGACTGATGATGTTTTACCTTGGGCTGATGAAAGGCTGGTAGTTCAATTTCTTCAAGCTCCCCCGTTTCTTCTTCTACATCTCTCAAGTGTGGCATCCGGGATAGGGCATCGGCATTTCCATTTTTGCGACCTGCTCGATACTTGATCACGAAGTTGTAATTAGATAACCGGGATATCCATCGCTGTTCTAACGCACCTAATTTAGCCGTGTCTAGGTGGGTCAATGGATTGTTGTCAGTATAGACAATAAATTCTGCACCGGTCAAATAGTGTTTGAAACATTCAGTCACAGCCCAAACTACTGCCAGTAGCTCCAATTTGAAGGAGCTATAATTTTCAGAATTTCTTTCAGTAGGCCGGAGTTTTCTACTTGCAAAGGCGATGACTTTCTCCCGACCTTCTTGCTTTTGTGACAGCACCGCTCCCAATCCCACATTACTGGCATCGGTGTAGAGGATGAAAGGTTGATGGTAATCCGGGTATGCCAGAACTTCTTCTCCGGTTAGTGCCTTCTTTAGTTGTTCAAAGGAGTCTTCTCTTTCGTCGTTCCACTGAAAAGGAGGGTTTCGGTTTGAAGGTTTCTTCGTCTGCCCTATCAAAGTATCTTGCAAGGGCGCTGCCAATTTGGTAAATCCTTTTATAAATCTACGATAGTAACCCACTAATCCCAAGAATTGCCTCACTTCTTTTACGTTGGTAGGTCTTGGCCAATCCCTTATGGCAGTTATTTTCTCGGGATCCGGTGCTACTCCCTCCGAACTCACGATGTGCCCTAAGTATTGTACCTTTGGCTTGAGAAGGTGACATTTGGATGGTTTGATTTTCATACCATACTTGGATAAGGCTTCGAACACCTCTACCAGGTCTGTTAAGTGCTGTTCGTAAGTCTTTGAGTAGACGATCACATCATAAAGGTAGAGGAGGACGGTCTCGAAGTTCTTGTGTCCGAGGCAACATTCCATCAGTCGCTGGAAAGTACCGGATGCGTTGCAGAGTCCGAACGGCATGCGATTAAATTCGCTTAGACCCATTGGTGTGGTGAATGCCGTTTTTTCTTTATCTCTTTCAGCCACAGGGACTTGCCAATACCCGCTTGTTAAGTCTAAGGTGGAAAAATAATTAGCAGATTTCAAAGCAGTCAAGGACTCTTCTATCCTAGGCAAGGGATAGGCGTCTTTATGGGTGATGTTATTAATCCGCCGGTAGTCTACGCACATTCTCATGGTTCCGTCCTTTTTTTTGACAATCACCAGAGGGGCCGCCCAAGGGCTACAACTATCTCTTATTACCCCGGCCTGTTTCATCTCTCTCAGCATGTCCTTCGCGCATTGATAGTGAGCGGGCGGTATGGGTCTACATCTTTCTTTTATCGGGGGATGGTCACCGGTGGGGATTGTATGTTCCACCCCTTCTATCCATCCAAAGTCTAATGGGTGTTTACTGAAGACCTGTTCATATTCCGTCACTAATCTATACACCCCTTGTCTTTGATAGGTAGGTGTTGAATCTACACCCACGTCTAGCTGTTGGCACCAATCCTCCGATTCTCCATCTGAGCCGTTATTTTCCACCTGACAGGTCGATTCTAAGGGCTCAACGGTTGTGATGGCATTGTTGTCAACAGTATATAACTTTGCCACTGTAGCGTACCTTGGCAAAGTGACCTCTTCCTCTCCACAGTTCAAAAGTCATACCGGCACCCGTCCCCGGTGTACCTCGACCACCCCTCGTGCCGTGAGTATAGTGGGCCTGCTGTCGGTGTACGCTGGTTCTATTAAGGCTTGATAGTCTCGTCCTTTAGTACCAATGGCCGCTCTACACCATACCAGCATTTCTGTTTTTGGTGGGATTACAATAGACATTGGATCACTCACCCTCACACTGCCGATTTCTCCCCTTAGTTAATCCAGACCCCTCCAGTCCCAGCTTCCGTCTAGATAATGTAGATTCGTTCCTCTGTGCAGCAGGATGACAATGACATGCCCCCTGCTGCCTCTAACTGCCACACGCTCTGTGATGGTGGATTTTGAAGTTTTTCAGTTAGACTGGGGCTTGGGTAATGACGTAGCTCGATTAACAGTTTTGTGCTTAACGGTTATGAGATGATTACATCAGGGGATGGCGGCCATTTTTACCCCATTATAACCAGTGGAGAAAAGTCACTTTCAATAGTTTTCAATGGGGAACGGGATTTTCTTTAACAAAGTCAATTTCCAAGATTTTTCATCCAAATTTCACAGTTTCAGACTCCAATTACGGCACACAATACCCGGTGTACGGGCTGGCCCGATCCTGTTCGTGACGCCAGTTGTGACGCCCGGGAGACCGAGGTACCCAGCACCAGATCAATGAGGTCCGTCTCTTGAGGGGGATGTCACTAGTGGCTTGACCAGGTGCTGTGGCCTCAGGCGATGCACAGTGTATGGGATATCATGAAAGAACAGACACTTACTTGATCAGCAGCAGGTCCTCTCAGCTGTGATGACCCCGATCCTGGATTGATGGCTATTGTCCAAATGAAAGACTGAGGCGCTGAAACGTTTAACCAGTTTACTTCAACAAAAAAGGATTTGTGACCAACACTGTCACCGGAGTCTGTATAAGAACTCTGAAATTACTTTGACCCTGTCAGGATTTCCACCTCTTATTATGCGCAGTTTCTGTATGGCCCTGCTGCTGTATGTGAACTGACTGCCGGCCCAATCTGTCTCTTCTATGCTCTGGTTCGACGGACAACCCTAGTCCTTTTTGTCGGCTTACCCCCTCTGGGAGTACCGCTGAACTCTGTGTCTGTTGCTGCGTCTTACCCTGGTGAAGCTGATATCACTTCACGTCCTTCCGGTTGCTGTATTATATGTAATGAATATAGCCACGGATCCGGTATCCGTCTCTGCGCCTATTATGGGTAGTGATTATTGCTACCCGGTTCTCACAATGTCCTTTTTCTCTACTCTTCTTTTCCTACTATGGGTATTACGAGCCTATAATCTGTCATAGGGCTGTTAGGAGTTCAGTTATACGACCTCTCACTTTCAGCTCCTCAGCCCAACTGCCAGTCCTTTTCTCAGACCAGAATAGATCAAGGGGAGTCTCTGGAGCTCCCTCTTCTGGTCGGAGATGGTAGTGCAGTCTTGCTATTTTAATATTTGTATTTGGTGTCAACAACTATTTTTGTGGCAAATACCCCTAGGGGCGCCACACTAACTTCAGGTCATTAGCAGAATAGAGGGCAAGGGTAGGGTGGTAGACTGAGATAAGAGAGGAGATGTAGGGTGTTGCTGAGCCATGGAGTGCTTTGTGGGTGAAGGTAATAAGTTTGTACTGGATTCTAGAGTGGATGGGTAACCAGTGTAATGACTGGCACAAGGTAGAGGCATCGGTGTAACGATTGGTGAGGAATATGATCCTGGCTGGAGCATTCAAGACGGATTGGAGAGGGGAGCATTTGGTAAGTGGGAGACCGGTAAGTAGAGATTTACAATAGTCCAGACGAGAATGAATAAGAGAAACAGTGAGAGTTTTTGCAGAGTCGAAAGTAAGAAAGGGTCGAATTCTAGAAATGTTTTTCAGGTGCAGATAACAAGAGCAAGCCAGTGCTCGGATGTGGCTGTGAATGAAGGCTCGGAATCAAGTATGACCCCAAGACAGTGGGCATGTTGCTGGGGAGTAATGGTGGTATGAGTATTGTGTCTGTACTTTTCAGTTACTATGTTGCTCTGCCCAGTCTCACACTCTTGGTCACTTTGTGTCTTATGTTTTGCTTTCTGTTCCTTGTAGACTGTGGGATGCTCCTGTCACGGATTTCTCCTGTTCGGTGGTGTGGTACTGGACCTGATTTCTCCTGTCTGGTGGTGTGGTCCTGTCACGGATTTCTCCTGTCCGGTGGTGTGGTACTAGCCCTGATTTCTCCTGTCTGGGTACTGGCCCTGTGGTCCTGTCACGCATTTCTCCTGTCTGGTGGTGTGGTACTGGCTGTGATTTCTCCTGTCCGGTGGTGTAGTACTGGCCCTCATTTCTGCTGTCCAGTGGTGTGGTCCTGTCACAGATTTCTCCTGTCCGAATAAGTGGTACTGGCCCTGATTTCTCCTGTCCTGTGGTGTGGTACTGGCCCTGATTCCTCCTGTCCGGTGGTGTGGTCCTCTCATGGATTCCTCCTGTCCGGTGATGTGGTACTGGCCCTCATTTCTCCTGTCTAGTGGTGTGGTACTGGCCCTGATTTCTCCTGTCCGGTGGGGTGGTCCTGTCACAGATTTCTCCTGTCCGGTGGTGTGGTACTCGCCTGATTACTGCTGTCCGGTGGTGTGGTACTGGCCCTGATTTCTCCTGTCCGGTGGTGTCCTGTCACGGATTTCTCCTCTCCGATGGTGTGGTACTGGCCCTGATTTCTCCTGTCCGGTGGTGTGGTACTGGCCCTGATGTTCTCCTGTTCAGTGGTCTGGTACTGGCCCTGATTTCTCCTGTGTGGTACTGGCCCTGGTTTCTCCTGTCTTGTGGTGTGGTACTGGCCCTCACAGTTGCTGCGTAATGTAAGTATGAGTGTCTGTACTTTTCAATTACTATGTTGCTCGGCCCAGTCTCAGACTCTGCCCAGTCTCACACTCTTCGTCACTTTGTGTCTTATGTTTTGCTTTCTGCTCCTTGTAGACTGTGGGGTGCTCCTGTCACGGATTTCTCCTGTCCGGTGGTGTGGTACTGGCCCTGATTTCTCCTGTCCGGTGGTATGGTACTGGCCCTGATTTCTCCTGTCCGGTGGTATGGTACTGTCCCTGATTTCTCCTGTCCGGTGGGGTGATACTGGCCCTGATTTCTCCTTTCCGGTCATATGGTCCTGTCACGGATTTCTCCTGTCCGTTGGTGTGGTACTGGCCCTGATTTCTCCTGTCCGGTGGTGTGGTACTGGCCCTCGCAGCTGCTACATAATGTAAGTATGAGTGTCTGTACTTTTCAATTACTATGTTGCTTGGCACAGTTTCACACTCTGCCCACTCTCACACTCTTCGTCACTTTGTGTCTTATGTTTTGCTTTCTGTTCCTTGTAGACTGTGGGTGCTCCTGTCACAGATTTCTCCTGTTTGGTGGTGTGGTACTGGCCCTGATTTCTCCTGTCTGGTGGTATGGTCCTGTCATGGATTTCTCCTGTCCGGTGGTGTTGTACTAGCCCTAATTTCTCCTGTCCGGTGGTGTGGTCCTGTCACGGATTTCTCCTGTCCTGTGGGGTGATACTGGCCCTGATGTCTCCTGTCCGGTGGTGTGGACCTGTCACAGATTTCTCCTGTCCTGTGGGGTGATACTGGCCCTGATGTCTCCTGTCCGGTGGTGTGGTCCTGTCACGGATTTCTCCTGTCTGGTGGTGCGGTATTGGCCCTGATTTCTCCTGTCCGGTGGTGTGGTAGTGGCCCTGATTTCTCCTGTCTAGTGGTTTGGTACTGGCCCGCGCAGCTGCTGTGTAATTTAAGTATGAGTGTCTGTACTTTTCAATTATTAGGTTGCTCGGCTGTTATGACCTGATGGTTACGGAGAAGCACTGATATGACCTGGTGGGTAAAACGAAACATGGGACAAGCTCTGAGGAGGTGGTAACTTTACTGACCGCAAACCCTACTCCTAACACCAACACTAGAAATAGCCGTGGGACGTTCCTAACTCTCCCTAGACGCCTCGTCACGGCCTAAGAACTAACTACCCCTTAAGATGGAAACAGAAAACTATCTTGCCTCAGAGAAATTCCCAAAAGGAAAGATAGCCCCCCACATATATTGACTGTGAGTAGAGAGGGAAATGACATACACAGAAATGAAAACAGATTTTAGCAAAGGAGGCCAATTTCTAATCTAGATAGACAGAAATAGGAAAGGATACTGTGCGGTCAGTATTAAAAACCAAAAATCCACACAGAGTTTACAAAATGATCTCCACACCGACTCACGGTGTGGAGGTGCAAATCTGCTTCCCCAGAGCTTCCAGCTAGCCTGAATATATCATAATGACAAGCTGGACAAAAAGAAACACGACATGAGCTGAGCAATAAAGTCCAAAGCAGATGGACTAACAACGAACTAGCAAGAATTTATCTTTTGCTGAAATGGACAGGCCATGAGAAATATCCAAGGAGAAAACTGAATCCACCCTGAGACATTGACAGCTGGCATGGACTACAGACCAGAGCCAAGTTACATAGCAAGGCCAGTGGAGCCGATTAGTGAAAGCAGCTGCTGCAGAACCTCAAGGAACAGCAGTTCCACTCAAAACCACCAGAGGGAGCCCAAGGGCAGAACTCACAAAAGTACCATTCATAACCACAGGAGGGAGCCCAAGAACGGAATTCACAACACTCGGCCCAGTCTCACACTTTGTCCAGTCTCAAACTCTTCATCACTTTGTGTCTTATGTTTTGCTTTCTGTTCCTTGTAGACTGTGGGGTGCTCCAACACTGATTTCTCCTGTTCAGTGGTGTGGTACTGGCCCTGATTTCTCCTGTCTGGTGGTATGGACCTGTCATGGATATCTCCTGTCCGGTGGTGTTGTACTAGCCCTGATTTCTCCTGTCCGGGGGTGTGGTCCTGTAACGGATTTCTCATATCCGGTGGTATGGTGCTGGCCTTGATTTCTCCTGTCCGGTGGTGTGGACCTGTAACAGATTTCTCCTGTCCTGTGGGGTGATACTGACCCTGATTTCTCCTGTCCGGTGGTGTGGTACTGGCCCTGATTTCTCCTGTCTAGTGGTTTGGTACTGGCCCGCGCAGCTGCTGTGTAATGTAAGTATGAGTGCCTGTACTTTTCAATTATTAGGTTGCTCGGCCAAATCTCACACCTTGTTCAGTCTCAAACTCTTCGTCACTTTGTGTCTTATGTTTTGCTTTCTGTTCCTTGTAGACTGTGCAGTGCTCCTGTCATGGATTTCTCCTGTCCGGTGGTGTGATACTAACCCTGATTTCTCCTGTTCTGTGGTGTGGTCCTGTCACAGATTTCTCCTGTCCAGTGGTGTGGTACTGGCCCTGATTTCTCCTGTCCGGTGCTGTGGTCCTGTCACGGATTTCTCCTGTTCGGTGGTGTGGTACTGGCCCTGATTTCTTCTATCCAGTAGTGTGGTACTGGCCATCGCAGCTGCTACGTAATGTAAGTATGAGTGTCTGTGCTTTTCAATTACTATGTTGCTCGACCAAGTCTCACACTCTTCGTCACTTTGTGTCTTATGTTTTGCTTTCTGTTCCTTGTAGACAGTGGGGTGCACGTGTCACGGATTTCTCCTTTCCAGTGGTGTGATACTAGCCCTGATTTCTCTTGTTCGGTGGTGTGGTCATGTCATGGATGTCTCCTGTCCGGTGGTGTAGTACTGGCCCTAATTTCTCCTGTCTGGTGGTGTGGTACTGGCCCTGACTTCTTCTGTCTGGTGGTGTGGTCCTGTCACGGATGTCTCCTGTCCCGTGGTGTAGTACTGGCCCTAATTTCTCCTGTGTGGTGGTGTGGTATTGGCCCTCGCAGCTGCTACGTAATGTAAGTTTAAGTGTCTGTACTTTTCAATTACTATGTTGCTCAGCCCAGTCTCACACTCTGCCCAGTCTCACACTCTTCGTCACTTTGTGTATTTTGTTTTGCTTTCTGTTCCTTGTAGACTGTGGGGTGCGCCTTTCACGGATTTCTCCTGTCCGGTGGTGTGATACTAGCCCAGATTTCTCCTGTTCGGTGGTGTGGTCCTGTCACGGATTTCTCCTGTCCGGTGGTGTGGTAATGGCCCTGATTTCTCCTGTCCGGTGGTGTGGTACTTGCCCTGATTTCTCCTGACCGGTGGTGTGGTCCTGTCACACGTTTCTCCTGTCTGGTGGTGTGGTACTGGCCGCGATTTCTCCTGTCCGGTGGTGTAGTACTGGCCCTGATTTCTGCTGTCCAGTGGTGTGGTCCTGTCACAGATTTCTCCTGTCCGAATAAGTGGTACTGGCCTTGATTTCTCCTGTCCTGTGGTGTGGTACTGGCCCTGATTCCTCCTGTCCGGTGGTGTGGTCCTGTCATGGATTCCTCCTGTCCGGTGATGTGGTACTGGCCCTCATTTCTCCTGTCTAGTGGTGTGGTACTGGCCCTGATTTCTCCTGTCCGGTGGGGTGGTCCTGTCACAGATTTCTCCTGTCCGGTGGTGTGGTACTCGCCTGATTACTGCTGTCCGGTGGTGTGGTACTGGCCCTGATGTTCTCCTGTTCAGTGGTCTGGTACTGGCCCTGATTTCTCCTGTGCGGTGGTGTGGTACTGGCCCTGGTTTCTCCTGTCTTGTGGTGTGGTACTGGCCCTCACAGTTGCTGTGTAATGTAAGTATGAGTGTCTGTACTTTTCAATTACTATGTTGCTTGGCCCAGTCTCACACTCGGTCCAGTCTCAATCTCTTCGTTACTTTGTGTCTTATGTTTTGCTTTCTGTTCCTTGCAGACTGTGCGGTGCTCCTGTCACAGATTTCTACTGTCACAGATTTCTCCTGTCCGGTGGTGTGGTACTGGCCCTGATTTCTCCTGTCCCAGTGTGGTACTGCTGTCCCAGTGTTTTCTGTCCCGGTGCTGTGCTGCTTCCCGATTTCTGTGCAGCTTAACTGCTGTGCTGTTGGACTACTTGCTGCAATGTAAGTCTTGGCGTCCACTGTGTTTTTAATCCCTTTCTGACATTAGACGTACTATCCCGTCGAGTTGGGGTTGGCCCGTATGACCACCGACGGGATAGTATGTCATATGTGATCGGCCGCGCTCCCAGGGGGAGCGCGGCCGATCGCGGCTGGGTGTCAGCTGACTATCGCAGCTGACATCCGGCACTATGTGCCAGGAGTGGTCAAGGACCGCCCCCGGCACATTAACCCCCGGCACACTGCGATCAAACATGATCTCAGTGTTCCGGCGGTATAGAGAAGCATCGCGCAGGGAGGGGGCTCCCTGCGTGCTTCCCTGAGACCCCCGGATCAACGCGATGTGATCACGTTGCTCCGAGGGTCTCTTACCTCCTTCTCCCTGCAGCAGGCCTGGATCCAAAATGGCCGCGGCATCCGGGTCCTGCAGGGAGGTGGCTTCACAGCCCCTGCTCAGAGCAGGCACCGGGAAGCCTGGAGCTGTGCACGTCAGATCACTGATCTGACACAGTGCACAGCAAAGTGTCAGATCAGCGATCTTACACTATTACATGATGCCCCCCCCCCCCGGGGCAATGTTATAGTGTAAAAAAAATAGTCACATGTGTAAAAAAAATATATATATATATATATGTATATATATATATATATATATATATTGTTCCTACAAATACATTTCTTTATCTAAATAAAAAAAAACTAAAAGTGCACATATTTAGTATCGCCGCGTCCGTAATGACCCGACCTATAAAACTGTCCCACTAGTTAACCCCTTCAGTGAACACCGCAAAAAAAACCAAAAAACAACGCTTTATTATTATACCGCCAAACAAAAAGTGGAATAACACCCGATCAAAAAGACGGATATAAATAACCATGGTACCACTGAAAACGTCATCTTTTCCCGCAAGAAACGAGCTGCCATACAGCATCATCAAAGAAAAAATTAAAAAGTTATAGTCCTCAGAATAAAGCGATGCAAAAATAATTATTTTTTCTATAAAATAGTTTTTATCGTATAAAAGCGCCAAAACATAAAAAAAGATATAAATGAGGTATCGCTGTAATTGTACTGACCCGAAGAATAAAACTGCTTTATCCATTTTACCAAACGCGGAACGGTATAAACGCCTCCCCCAAAAGAAATTAATGAATAGCTGGTTTTTGGTCATTCTGCCTCACAAAAATCAGAATAAAAAGCGATCAAAAAAAGTCACGTGCCCGAAAATGTTGCCAATAATAACGTCAACTAGTCCCGCAAAAAACAAGACCTCACATGACTCTGTGGACCAAAATATGGAAAAATTATAGGTCTCAAAATGTGGTAACGCAAAAAATATTTTTTGCAATAAAAAGCGTCTTTCAGTGTGTGACAGCTGCCAATCATAAAAATCCGCTAAAATCCCCCTATAAAAGTAAATCAAAGCCCCTTCTTCACCCCCTTAGTTAGCGAAAAATAAAAAAATTAAAAAAATATATTTATTTCCATTTTCCCATTAGGGTTAGGGCTAGGGTTAGGGTTAGGGCTAGGGTTAGGGCTAGGGTTGGGGTTAGGGCTAGGGCTGGGGTTTGGGCTAGGGTTAGGGTTAGGGCTAGGGTTAGGGTTATGGCTATGGTAAGGGTTAGGGCTAGGGTTAGGGTTAGGGCAAGGGTTAGGGTTAGGGTTGGGTCTAGGGTTAAGACTACAGTTAGGGTTGGGGCTAAAGTTAGGGATAGGGTTGGGGCTAAAGTTAGGGTTAAGGTTTGGATTACATTTACGGTTGGGAATAGGGTTAGGATTTGGGTTAGGGGTCAGGGTTAGGGGTGTTTTTAGGGTTACAGTTGGGATTAGGGTTAGGGATGTGTTTGGATTAGGGTTTCAGTTATAATTGGGGGGTTTCCACTGTTTAGGCACATCAGGGGCTCTCCAAACGCGACATGGCGTCCGATCTCAATTCCAGCCAATTCTGAGTTGAAAAAGTAAAACAGTGCTCCTTCCCTTCTGAGCTCTTCCGTGCACCCAAACAGGGGTTTACCCCAACATATGGGGTATCGGCATACTCAGGACACATTGGACAACAACTTTTGGGGTCCAATTACTCCTGTTACCCTTGGGAAAATAAAAAATTTGGGGCAAAAAGATCATTTTTGTGAAAAAATATGATTTTTTATTTTTACGGCTCTGCATTATAAACTTCTGTAAATCACTTAATGGGTCAAAGTGCTCACCACACATCTAGATAAGTTCCTTAGGGGGTCTACTTTCCAAAATGGTGTCACTTGTGGGGGGGTTTCAATGTTTAGGCACATCAGGGGCTCTCCAAACGCAACATGGCGTCCCATCTCAATTCCAGTCAATTTTGCATTGAAAAGTCAAATGGCGCTCCTTCGCTTCCGAGCTCTGCCATGCGCCCAAACAGTGGTTTACCCCCACATATTGGGTATCAGCTTACTCAGGACAAATTCTACAACACTTTTTGGGGTCCATTTTCTCCTGTTACCCTTGGTAAAATAAAACAAATTGGAGCTGAATAATTTTTTTGTGAAAAAAAGTTAAATGTTCATTTTTATTTAAACATTCCAAAAATTCCTGTGAAACACCTGAAGGGTTAATAAACTTCTTGAATGTGGTTTTGAGCACGTTGAGGGGTGCAGTTTTTAGAATGGTGTCACACTTGGTCATTTTCTATCATATAGACCCCTCAAAATTACTTTAAAAGAGATGTGGTCCCTAAAAAGATGGTGTTGTAAAAATGAGAAATTGCTGGTCAACTTTTAACCCTTATAACTCCCTAACAAAAAAAATGTTGGTTCCAAAATTATGCTGATGTAAAGTAGACATGTGGAAAATGTTACTTATTAAGTATTTTGTGTGACATATCTCTGTGATTTAATTAATTTAATTCAAAGTTGGAAAATTGCGAAATTTTCAAAATTTTCGCCAAATTTCCATTTTTTTCACAAATAAACGCAGGTAATATCAAAGAAATTTTACCACTATCATGAAGTACAATATGTCATGAGAAAACAATGTCAGAATCACCAGGATGCGTTGAAGCGTTCCAGAGTTATAGCCTCATAAAGTGACAGTGGTCAGAATTGTAAAAATTGGCCCGGTCATTAACGTGCAAACCACCCTTGGGGGTAAAGGGGTTAATTTTGCCTTTTTTTGGCTACAAATTCAATTTTTCTTATCTGTTCTTTCTGTTATGTTATTTAGTGTTTCACTTGACTGCTTCCTGCTACTCCAACATGTCCTCTAGTGAAGACCAGAATGCTTCCCATAGTGGATCTGACCCTGATTATTTAATCACATTTGCTATACTAATTGGTGTGTATTGACTGTCAATACTACACATGTGGTAAATCATGTATTTTCTTTAGAGGAACCTTCCAGTGCGGAAGAACAGGAGCAGTTGAGTGGAAATTAATCTTCCCAGGGTTGTCGGGCTCAAGTTCCTGTGGAGGAAAGACGGGGTGTAAGTAGTCTTTTCATTATCATAGTTGTAATTGAATTTGGTTTAAGTTTTGTATCTTTAAAACTATATGACTTATAATTTATTTTTTGCATTATTTTTTGTTTCTTTGATGTATAGTTTTCACAACGTCAGGAAGGTAAACCCTTCATTGACAATGACCAACTGATTCCTCTTGTGCAAGAGCCATTAGCGTTGTGAGACACCCGTGATCGTCATCATTCCCACTAACGATTGAGAAGAAGTGGCCAGATTGCTGTTGCCACCCCACAAGACAGAAAGGATTTTCGTAAGTATTGCAATGTGGTCTGATGCTTCAGTGAACCTGTAAATGTAGGTGCCTTGTTTAACAATTTATTTATTTTTCTTTCCCCTTCACAGTGAAGAGAGTAGAAGTCCGTTGGCATTCGATGAAAGATCGATTCAATAAGGATATGAGAGAGGAGATTCGGGTTCAATGTGGTGCTGCTCAAATGGTCACAAAATACAAATACCATCTCGTGCTGTCTTTCCTGAGGCCTACGATTGCTCAGCGAACATGAGTATCTTTTGTGTTGTATTACTATAAACTGTATCCTTGGCCATGTGTAACGTTTTTACTAAATTAATTAATTTTTATTTTTTAGTAATATTTTTAATTTATTTTCAACACAGAACCTGGAGCAGGACCACAGAACCTGGATCGTCCTCAGTTGTAGCGGCTAGGGTTGAGCGACTTTCACTTTTTTAGCATCGACTTTGTCAAAAGTCGAGTCGAGTGTAATCGTCCGATTATTGCCAAGAGTCGGGGATCGACCGAAACACGAAACCCAATGCAAGTTAATGGGGAAGCATAGTCGGCAGTGAGTGGAGGCCAGGAAAACACCTACAGTGCCCATTGTAATGGTAAAAACATCCATTCTTGTTACTGAAGCTTGTCAATCTTAATTTACTTTATAATAATAGTTAGGCATTGGAAATTGGGGTCATTTGGCTAAAGTTGTGGGGGGTAGGGCTGGTTCAATTTTTTAGTGGGCCCAGGAAACGTGGACTACGTCACGGCGGTGGAGCAGTGAGAGATAAGTATTTCAACTTTGCAAGTGCTGTGATCCTGAGCAAGCAGGGGGGCCCACTCGTTCGCATTGGCCCTGGCACAGGGCCCCTCAAAGTACGGCGGTGTGTTTGCACGGCGGGGGCGCCTCCCACCAGCAGGGACACTTTTGCATACTCTGAGGGGCCCTGTGCCAGTGATGTCGCCAACGAGTATGCCCCCCCACCTGATGAAGGAACCTGCACTTTCATCTGCACCTTCCTCTTTGTCCCTGTGTAAGGTGGTATAGTATGCGGGAAGGGGAACCTGACTTTCAGCAGGGTCAGATTGTGGCTGTGTAGCGTGCAAGGGGAATGTAGTGGTCTGGGTCAATGTACCACAAGACTCATCTAGCACTGGCTGGGCAATGGGCAGGATGAGGAGGAAACACAGATATAGGCCCAAATAATAAAGTGGGCTAAATGCAGTTCAAAATTGGTAACAGGACTAACCAGGCGGCATTGCTTTGTTCAGTGGAGTAGAAAACCCAGGAGCGGCAGACACCGTTTTAAGGGCCCAACCACACTAGTAGGCCCAATGCAGTTTAATATTAAAAATATAGGCCGAAAGCCTGAAGATTGAAGCTCAGGAAAATAACACAGGACAACACCAAGGTGCGGCAGACACCGTTACTAAGCCCAACCAAAGTAGTAGGCCAAATGCAGTTTAATATTTAAAATGTAGGCCGAAAGCCTGAAGATTGAAGCTCAGGAAAACAAAACAGGAGAAAACCCAGGAGCGGCAGACACCGTTTTAAGGGCCCAACCACACTAGTAGGCCCAATGCAGTTTAATATTACAAATATAGGCCGAAAACCTGAAGATTGAAGCTCAGGAAAATAACACAGGACAACACCAAGGTGCGGCAGACAAAGTAGTAGGCCAAATGCAGTGTTATATTACCAACTACTTAATGAGAGCCTGAAGATTGAAGCTCAGGCAAGTAAATCTGGAGAACACCTTGGAGCGGCAGACACCGTTAGTAGGCCCCAACCAAACTAGTAGGCCAACTGCAGTGTTATATTAACAACTACTTAATGAGAGCCTGAAGATTGAAGCTCAGCTTTGTTCAGTGGAGGACAACACCAGGGAGCGGCAGACGCCGTTAGTAGGCCCAATCCAACTAGTATCCCAAATCCAGTTTCATATTTCAAATATAGGCCGAAAGCCTGAAGATTGAAGCTCAGGCAAGTAAACCTGGAGAACACCTTGGAGCAGCAGACACCGTTAGTAGGCCCCAACCAAACTAGTAGGCCAACTGCAGTGTTATATTACCAACTACTTAATGAGAGCCTGACGATTGAAGCTCAGGCAACTAATCCTGGAGAACACCTTGGAGCGGCAGACACCGTTAGTAGGCCCCAACCAAACTAGTAGGCCAACTGCAGTGTTATATTACCAACTACTTAATGAGAGCCTGAAGATTGAAGCTCAGCTTTGTTCAGTGGAGGACAACACCAGGGAGCGGCAGACACCGTTAGTAGGCCCAATCCAACTAGTATCCGAAATCCAGTTTCATATTTCAAATGTAGGCCGAATGCCTGAAGATTGAAGCTCAGGCAAGTAAACCTGGAGAACACCTTGGAGCGGCAGACACCGTTAGTAGGCCCCAACCAAACTAGTAGGCCAACTGCAGTGTTATATTACCAACTACTTAATGAGAGCCTGAAGATTGAAGCTAAGCTTTGTTCAGTGGAGGACAACACCAGGGAGCGGCAGACACCGTTAGTAGGCCCAATCCAACTAGTATCCGAAATCCAGTTTCATATTTCAAATATAGGCCGAAAGCCTGAAGATTGAAGCTCAGGCAAGTAAACCTGGAGAACACCTTGGAGCGGCAGACACCATTAGTAGGCCCCAACCAAACTAGTAGGCCAACTGCAGTGTTATATTACCAACTACTTAATGAGAGCCTGAAGATTGAAGCTCAGCTTTGTTCAGTGGAGGACAACACCAGGGAGCGGCAGACACCGTTAGTAGGCCCAATCCAACTAGTATCCGAAATCCAGTTTCATATTTCAAATATAGGCCTGAAGATTGAAGCTCAGGCAAGTAAACCTGGAGAACACCTTGGAGCGGCAGACACCGTTAGTAGGCCCAACCCAACTAGTATCCCAAATGCAGTTTCATATTTCAAATATAGGCCGAAAGCCTGAAGATTGAAGCTCAGGAAAAAAAAACAGGAGAACACCAAGGAGCGGCAGACACCCCTAGTAGGCCCCAACCAAGCTAGTAGGCCCAATGCAGTTTTCAAATTCCTATAGGCTGAATACCTGACAATTGAAGCTCAGCTTTTTTCAGAGGAGGACAGCTGTATTGAGTGGCGCAGACAGACACAGGTAGTAGGCCTTAAACAAAAAAGTTGGCTCAATGCAGTTTAAAAAAGGTTACAGGCGTACACAGGCAGCATTGGTGTGGTCAGCGGAGGACAATTGGAAGGAGTGGCGCAGACTTACTAGGCCTAAAATAAAAAAGTAGGCTCTATGCAGGTTTAAATAGGTTACAGGGTCACACAGGCAGCATTGGTATGGTCAGCGGAGGACGATTGCAAGGAGGGACTGCAGACAGACTTACTAGGCCTAAAATAAAAAAAGTAGGCTCTATGCAGGTTTAAAATGGTTACAGGGGTACACAGGCAGCATTGGTGTGGTCAGCGGAGGACGATTGCAAGGAGTGACCGCAGACAGACCTCCTAGGCCTAAAATAAAAAAGCAGGCTCTATGCAGTTTAAATTAGGCTACAGGGGAACACAGGCAGCATTGGTGTGTTCAGCGGAGGACGATTGCAAGGAGGGACCGCAGACAGACTTCCTAGGCCTAAAATAAAAAAGCAGGCTCTATGCAGTTTAAATTAGGCTACAGGGGCTACACAGGCAGCATTGGTGTGGTCAGCGGAAGACGATTGCACCGAGGGGCAGACACAGTTAGCAGGCCCAAAAAAGTAATAGGCAAAATGCAGTTAAAAATAGGTTACAGGAGTACGCAGGCGGCCTAGCTTTGTTCAGTGGAGGACAACTGTAAGGAGTGTCTGACACAGTTAGTAGGCCTAAATAATAAAGTGAGGTGAATGTCTGGCAAAAAAAAAAAAAATCACAAATAAACAGGTGGCATACCTAGGTTCAGGGGTGGGCTCCTCTGCTGAATTGCAGACAGTGGTAGTTGGCGCAAAGTATTAACTGGTGTAAATGTAGGGCAGGGCCCCTGAATAATTTTACTATCAACAATCATGTCAACAAATTGGTATTGGCAGTGCCATTGAAGGATTTAACAGCACAGACTAAACAGTGGTGGAGCAGTGAGAGGTAATTTTGCAAGTGGTAGAGCACTGTTTGAGCTGGGGGGGGAACACTCTCTCGTGGGCGGCGGTACTGGCCCAGGGCCCCTCATGTTACGACGGTGTGTCTGACGTTGGGTGTGCACCACCACCGCCAGAGACACTTCATTGTACTATGAGGGACCCTGTGCCAGTGCCGTCGCCCAAAAGTGGGCACACCCACCTGTTCAGCCAAACGACACTCGCACGGGTGCTTGCGCCAAGTGGTGCCCACGGCCCCGTTGGGGGAGTCAGCCCATTTAGGGAGGTGTAAAAAAGGCCTATGGTGGACATACAGAAGCTGCAAATGGAGAAATTGGAGCAGTCAGTAAGACGAGTCCAAAAGCAAGACCTTTTTACAGGAAAGCTAGGTGTCAGCAGGGAAAGGATGAGCAAAATAATTAGAAATCCATGATTGGTTCATTTTAATGAAGGTTAGATCATCAACATTTTGGGTAGCCAGACGAGTCCTTTTTTCGGTCAGTGTTGAACCAGCAGCACTGAATACTCTTTCTGATAGCACACTAGGAGCTGGGCAAGCGAGCTCCAGTAATGCATATTCTGCCAATTCAGGCCAGGTGTCTATTTTGGATGCCCAGTAATCAAAGGGGAATGACATGTGAGGGAGAACATCGATACGGGAGGAAAAATAGTTAGTAACCATACTGGACAAATGTTGTCTCCTGTCACTTTGAATTGATGCTACAGTACCTGTCGTGTCTGCGGTCATTGCGAAATCACTCCACAACCTGGTCATAAAACCCCTCTATCCAACGCCACTTCTGATTTGTGCCCCTCTAACACCTCTTGCATGTTGCCCCCTGCAGCTCGTGTGAGAACCATCACCGCCGCTGTGTGCTGGGAATGCCTGAACCAAACGGTCTACAAGTGTTGCTTGTTTGGTAGCCAATATTTGCTCAAGGTTCTCATGTGGCATGATATTTAGCAATTTCCCTTTATAGCGTGGATCCAGGAGGCAGGCCAACCAGTAATCGTCATCGGTCATCATTTTGATAATGCGGGGGTCCCTTTTTAGGATACGCAATGCATAATCAGCCATGTGGGCCAATGTTCCAGATGTCAAATCTATGCTTGTGCTGGGTTGAGGAGCACTTTCTGGCAAATCCACATCACTTGTCTCCCGCAAAAAACCTGTACCTGACCTTGCACCACCAACACTTTCTATTCCCCCCTGAGATGCTTCCTCCTCCCATAAATAATCATCCCCATCTTCCTCCTCCTCCTCCTCTTCGTCCGCAACCTCGTCCCCGAGACTTCCCTGAGCAGACAATGGCTGACTGTCATCAAGGCTTCCCTCCTCCTCGGCTGCAGACGCCTGCTCCTTAATGTGCGTCAAACTTTGCATGAGCAGACGCATTAGTGGAATGCTCATGCTTATGATGGCGTCATCCGCACTGACAAGCCGTGTGCATTCCTCAAAACACTGAAGGACTTGACAGAGGTCTTGGAGCTTCGACCACTGCACAGCAGACAACTCCATGTCTGCCATCCAACTGCCTGCCCGTGTATGTGTATCCTCCCACAAATGCATGACAGCACGCCTCTGTTCGCACAGCCTCTGAAGCATGTGCAGTGTAGAGTTCCACCTTGTAGCAACGTCGATTATTGGGCGGTGCTGGGGATGCTTCAACGATCGCTGATGGTTCTGCATACGGCTGGAGTGTACGGGCGAATGGCGGATGTGAGAGCAAAGTCATCGCACCTTGAGGAGCAGGGCTGGTAACCCGGATAACTTTTCAGGAAGCACTGCACCACCAGGTTCAAGGTGTGAGCCAGGCAAGATATGTGTTTCAGTTCTGAAAGGGCTATGGCAGCCATCAAATTCCTCCCGTTATCACTGACTACCTTGCCTGCCTCAAAATGTACACTGCCCAGCCATGACTGAGTTTCTCGCTGCAAGAACTTGGCCAGAACTTCCGCTGTGTGTCTGTTGTCGCCCAAGCACTTCATTTCCAACACAGCCTGCTGACGCTTACCACTAGCTGTTCCATAATGGGACACCTCATGTGCAACACTGGCAGCTGCGGATGGAGTGGTCATGCGACTGCGCTCTGTGTATGAGCTTTCGCTTCGGCTGGAAGAGGAGGAGGAGGGGGAGGGGTGGCGAACGCCTACAGCCAACTGTTTCCTAGACCGTGGGCTAGGCAGAACTGTCCCACTGTGGCTGTCCCCGTGGACCCTGCATCCACCACATTAACCCAGTGTGCTGTGATGGACATGTAACGTCCCTGACCATGCCTACTGGTCCATGCATCTGTTGTGAGGTGCACCATTCTACTGACTGATTCCCTCAGTGCATGGAGAATGCGGTCTTTGACATGCTGGTGGAGGGCTGGGATGGCTTTTCTCGAAAAGAAGTGTCGACTGGGTAGCTCATAGCGTGGTACTGCGTAGGCCATCAAGGCTTTGAAAGCTTCGCTTTCAACCAAGCTGGAGGGCATCATCTCTAACGATATAAGTCTAGCAATGTGGGCATTCAAACCCTGTGTACGTGGATGAGAGGGTGAGTACTTTCTTTTCCTAATGAGTCTCTTGGAGGGTGAGCTGGACTGGCGAGGTGCATATGGTGGGACTTGCAGTGGTGGTGGTGGTGGACATGGCGGATTGAGAGAGGGTTGGTGATGGTATTCTCGATGTAGGCCTACATGCTGTGTTTCCTACCAATAAACTTCTGATTCCCTGACTGCTTTGCCCTAGCGACGACACCTCCACATTTGCTGCTGTTGTTGTTCTAACCGGTGGGCTTACAGTGGGGGAAGCGATGTAGCGTTGCTGACTACCTGGATTCTGAGCAGGTGCACCAACGGTAGGGGACGTTTGGGAGTTATTCCAGGCTTGCAAGTGCATGCTGGTTACATGTCTGAGCATGCACGTTGTATTTAAATTGTGGGGATTCTTCCCTCTGCTAAATGTTTTTGAGCATTTCTTACAGATAACTTTGCACTCATCATTCGGATCTTGGGTAAAAAATTGCCACACTACACTCTTCCTACTATGGAATACCTTTTCAGGCATTGCACGCTGTGTTACTTTCACCGGATGGCCACGCTGTCCTAAAACTGGTTTTGGTTTTGCCAAACTTTTTTGGCCAGAGACGGGCCTGCCAGATGAAAACAAATGTGATGTAGATGGCTGCTGCCGATCCTCCTCCTCCGCTTCTGAGCTACTGCCAGCGGCACCCTCTTCCCCCAATGGCTGCCAATCTGGGTCAACAACTGGGTCATCTATCACCTCCTCTTCAATCTCATGTTCATGTTCATGTTCATGTACCTGTCACCGTGTAAGGTGCTATAACGTTCGGGAATGGGCACCATCGTCTCATCTGGGTCAGTTTCTGGCTCAGTACACTGCGAGGGCAATGTATTGATGTGAGTCGATGGAACAGCATGACAATCTAGCTGTGGCTGTGCATCAGTGCACTCCATGTCCGAATCATCTTCTAGTGGGCTGTTAACTATTTCCCTTTCTAACCCAGGCACGGTATGTGTAAAGAGCTCCATGGAGTAAACTGTTGTGTCGCCTGACGCATCCTTCACTGTTGTTTTGGGGGAAGGACACAAGGAATCAACTTGTTCCTGACCAGGAGCATCCACCGACGACTGGCTACTTTTCAATTTTGAACTATCCGAAGAGGAGGCAAAAGAGCTAGAGGTAGAGTCAGCAAGGAAAGCCAAAACTTTTTCCTGCTGCTCCGGCTTTAACAGCGGTTTTCCTACTCCAAGAAAAGGTAGCGTTCGAGGCCTTGTGTAGCCGGACGATGACGCTGGCTCAACAACTCGAGACTTAGGTGCTATTTTGATTTTCCCTCTACCACCCGATGCTCCACCAGCACCACCACCAACACCATCAGCATTACCAGATGGCAATGACCGCCCACGGCCACGACCTCTTCCACCAGCCTTCCTCATTCTTTGGGAAAATGTAACCAAACTAACAACCGTTATATGGTACTGAAAAACAAGGTAGAAGGTGTATGTTAACTTGTGAATATAAATCTCCCTTTTTATGTGTGGGTGAGTGCTGAATAAATCAGGCCCACTGTATGACAATATAGTTTCTGTGGCACAAAATGACTGACAGAGATACCACAGACGGGACTGGCACAGATGCACAGATTTGGCAATATTATTCTCCCTTTATTTTTTATTTTTTTATATGGGAGACTAGTGATTAAATCAGGCCCAATGTATGACAGTATAGTTTCTGTAGCTGAAAATGACTGACAGAGATACCACAGACACGACTGGCACAGATGCACAGATTTGGCAATATTATTCTCCCTTTATTTTTATTTTTTATTTTGGGAGACTAGTGAATAAATCAGGCCCACAATATTACAGTATAGTTTATGTGGCACAAAATGACTGACAGAGATACCACAGACACGACTGGCACAGATGCACAGATTTGGCAATATTATTCTCCCTTTATTTTTATTTTTTTTATATGGGAGACTAGTGATTAAATCAGGCCCACTATATTACAGTATAGTTTCTGTGGCACAAAATGACTGACAGAGATACCACAGCCACGACTGGCGCAGATGCACAGATTTGGTAATATTATTCTCCCTTTATTTAATTTTTTTTTTATATGGGAGACTAGTGAATAAATCAGGCCCAATGTATGACAGTATAGTTTCTGTGTCACAAAATGACTGACAGAGAAACCACAGACACGACTGGCACAGATGCACAGATTTGGCAATATTATTCTCCCTTTATTTATTTTTTTATATATGGGAGACTAGTGAATAAATCAGGCCCACTATATTACAGTATAGTTTCTGTGGCACAAAATGACTGACAGAGATATCACAGACAGGAGTGGCGCAGATGCACTGATTGGCAATATTATTCTCCCTTTTCAGGTGTGGGACAGTGCAGAAAAATATAGGCCCACTGTTTAACAGTCACTACACAGTTTCAGGGGCTGAAAGTGGCTGGAACATATATAAAAAAAAATAAAAGGGACTGTACTACAATTACTATCTCCCTACAATAATCTCTGAAAAGTATGGCAGGCAGCAATAAAAAGGACTGCTGCACACAAAAAGTGTGGACAAACAAACAAGATAGTTGTGCAGAAAGGAAGGAGCAACAGGATTTGTGCTTTTAAAAAAGCAGTTGGTTTGCACAGCGGCATACAAACAGCAATGCAGCTATCAGGGAGCCTTCTAGGGCAGCCCAGTAAGCTACAGAGCTGATGAAGAGAAATCTAGATTCCACTATCCCTGCAAAGAAGAGGTGGTGTTGGACAGTGGAAATCGCTACAGCACAAGCGGTTTGGGGGTTAATGTACCCTGCCTAACGCTATCCCTGCTTCTGACGAAGCGGCAGCAACCTCTCCCTATGCTCAGATCGGCAGCAGTAAGATGGCGGTCGGCGTGCACGCCCCTTTATAGCCCCTGTGATGCCGCAGAAAGCAAGCCAATCACTGTCATGCCCTTCTCTAAGATGGTGGGGACCGAGACCTATGTCATCGCGCTGCTCACACTCTGCGTCCACCTTCATTGGCTGAGAAAAGGCGCTGAAAGCGTCATATAAAACGCGACTTTGGCGCGAAGATCACCGACCGCGTGGCCGACCCCACACTGGGATCGGGTCGGGTTTCACGAAACCCAACTTTGCCAAAAGTCGGCAATTTATGAAAATGACCGATCCGTTTCGCTCAACCCTAGTAGCGGCCCCTCATCGACCAGCCAATGAAAAGTCCCAATCACCCAGCAGCGATGGAGCAGCCAGGCAGGCTTCACAGACTTTTGAACAGGCAGCCGGTCCATCAGGTTTTCGCCTCTCCCAGCCCTCTCCCACTGGTTTTGTTGGGTCTTCTCACCAGCGGCAGAGGGCCTGGGAGAGGTCAGTCATGCCCGAGTTTATTCACTTAAGCTCGATCTTCGAGGATGGGATGAGGGCGGTTGTAGAAAGACAGGATTGTGGGTTCACACAGGTGAACACATTTTTCCAGGAAGTCCACAGATGCCTTGACCGCCTGAAAGCTGACCTTCAGAGACCGGTGCAGCATTTTTTTTCCGCAGTAGAGCGGGGTGTGACGCCTGAACTCCAGCTGTATGTAATGAAGGCCTTTCAGGCTGCTTACAGCGAGGCCATGCAGCAGTCCCAAACCTACTATCCGCAGTCAGGATATCACCAGCATGCACACTATTTTTTGCCCACATGGCAACAAGGGCCAGCACAACATCAGTGGCAGAATATGCCAGCACCACTGCACACATCTCAAGGAGTTGGATACACATCAACCCAACAACTGATGACAACGCAAGTGAACTATAATAAAGATTATTATTATTATTATTATCCTTCACCACCACCGCTGGACATTATGGAAGTTCCTCCAGTTCCCAGCTACACCACGCTACAGAGTGCAGCACCCCTGCAGCATGCAGCTTCCACCATGCAGCCAAGTGCAGCACCCCTGCAGCATGCAGCTTCCACCACGCAGCCAAGTGCAGCACCCCTGCAACATGCAGCTTCCACCACGCAGCTGAATGCAGAACCCCTGCAACATGCAAAGAAGAAACTCCGAGGGAACACCAAAAAACAGGTGCCCATTACTGACTCTGCTCAACACCCTAAAGAAAAGACAGGGAGAAGTAAAAGTCACCAAAAAAAGGACCCACCACCTCCACCCTCACCTCCCAATTTGTCTCTGTTTCCCAATCTGTCTACACCTTCCCTTGGGTCTATCCTTTCCATTGTGTCTATCCCTTCCAATTTATTTTCAACTCCTAATGTGTCGTCTTCCCCCAATGTTCCATCTGCTCCCAATGTGTCATATGCCCAATTATTTAGTCCAATCCGTGACATGGTAGACCACACCAATCCTTTTTATTGCCGCTTCCCCTGTAACCACACCATCACCGACTCATACACAATCATCCCAGCAGGACACCCCCCTGGTACACAACATCACACCATCGGGCAGACCACGAACATAAACAAGATTGTTATTTTATATTTAAATTAATGTAAGTAGAAGAAAAAAAATTGTATTTTGTTTAATAAAAGTTGACTTTTGCTTTCATAATCCCTGTGTTTTCTTTGTCTCTTTTTTTTTGAAAACACATACATGTGTGCATTGTATTGCTGAGTGAAGTAGTAACGAGTAGGGTTGAGCGACTTTCATTTTTTTAAGATCGAGTAGGGTTTTGGGAAACCCGATTTTGTCCAGAGTCGAGTCGAGTGCAGTCGGCCGATTATCGCTAAAAGTCGGGGATCGACCGAAACACGAAACCCAATGCAAGTCAATGGGGAAGCATAGTCGGCAGTGAGTGGAGGCCAGGAAAACACCTACAGTGCCCATTTTAATGCCAAAAACATCCATTCTTGTTTCTGAAGCTTGTCAATCTTAATTAACTTTATAATAATAGTTGGGCATAGGGAATTGGGGGTCATTTGGCAAAAGTTGTGGGGGGAGTAGGGCCGGCTCAAGTTTTTCGTGGGCCCAGGAAATGCGGACTACGTCACGGCGGTGTTGCAGGGAAAGGTAAGTATTTAAAAGTTGCAAGTGCTGTGATCCTGAGCAAGCAGGGGGGGGGCCCACTCGTTCGCATTGCCACTGGCACAGGGCCCCTCAAAGTACGGCGGTGTGTTTGCATGGCGGGGGCGCCTCCCACCAGCAGCGACACTTTTGCGTACTCTGAGGGGCCCTGTGCCAGTGACGTCGCCAACGAGTATGCCCCCCCACCTGATGAAGGAACCTGCACTTTCATCTGCACCTTCCTCTTTGTCCCTGTGTAAGGTGGTATAACATGCGGGAAGGGGAACCTTACTTTCAGCAGGGACAGATTCTGGCTGTGTAGAGTACAAGGGGAATGTAGTGGTCTAGGTCAATGTACCAGCAGACTCATTTAGCAGTGGCTGGGCAATGGGCAGGATGAGGAGGAAACAGATATAGGGCCAAAGAATAAAGTAGGCTACATGCAGTTCAAAATTGGTAACAGGACTAAACAGGCGGCATTGCTTTGTTCAGTGGAGTAGCAAACCCAAGAGCAGCAGACACTGTTTCAAGGGCCTAACCACACTAGTAGGCCAAATGCAGTTTAATATCTGATAGTATAGGGCGAAAGCCAGAATGTGGAAGCTCAGCTTTGTTCAGTTGAGGACAACACCAGGGAGTGGCAGACACCTTTAGTAGGCCGGAAAAGCCTATTGCATTTTTTAAAATGGTAATTTGGAGCAGAAGGTTGAAGCTCAGCTTTATTTAGTTGAGGGCAACACCAGGGAGGGGCAGAAGCCGTTAGTAGGCCCTAACCACCATTTTTTTTTTAAAACCACTTAATGAGAGCCGGAAGGTTGAAGCTCAGCTTTATTTAGTTGAGGACAACACCAGGGAGGGGCAGAAGCCGTTAGTAGGCCCTAACCACCATTTTTTTTTTTAAAACCACATAATGAGAGCCGGAAGGTTGAAGCTCAGCTTTATTTAGTTGAGGACAACACCAGGGAGGGGCAGAAGCCGTTAGTAGGCCCTAACCACCATTTTTGTTTTAAAACCACTTAATGAGAGCCGGAAGGTTGAAGCTCAGCTTTATTTAGTTGAGGACAACACCAGGGAGGGGCAGAAGCCGTTAGTAGGCCCTAACCACCATTTTTTTTTTTAAAACCACATAATGAGAGCCGGAAGGTTGAAGCTCAGCTTTATTTAGTTGAGGACAACACCAGGGAGGGGCAGAAGCCGTTAGTAGGCCCTAACCACCATTTTTGTTTTAAAACCACTTAATGAGAGCCGGAAGGTTGAAGCTCAGCTTTATTTAGTTGAGGACAACACCAGGGAGGGGCAGAAGCCGTTAGTAGGCCCTAACCACCATTTTTGTTTTAAAACCACTTAATGAGAGCCGGAAGGTTGAAGCTCAGCTTTATTTAGTTGAGGACAACACCAGGGAGGGGCAGAAGCCGTTAGTAGGCCCTAACCACCATTTTTTTTTTTAAAACCACATAATGAGAGCCGGAAGGTTGAAGCTCAGCTTTATTTAGTTGAGGACAACACCAGGGAGGGGCAGAAGCCGTTAGTAGGCCCTAACCACCATTTTTGTTTTAAAACCACTTAATGAGAGCCGGAAGGTTGAAGCTCAGCTTTATTTAGTTGAGGACAACACCAGGGAGGGGCAGAAGCCGTTAGTAGGCCCTAACCACCATTTTTTTTTTTAAAACCACATAATGAGAGCCGGAAGGTTGAAGCTCAGCTTTATTTAGTTGAGGACAACACCAGGGAGGGGCAGAAGCCGTTAGTAGGCCCTAACCACCATTTTTGTTTTAAAACCACTTAATGAGAGCCGGAAGGTTGAAGCTCAGCTTTATTTAGTTGAGGACAACACCAGGGAGGGGCAGAAGCCGTTAGTAGGCCCTAACCACCATTTTTGTTTTAAAACCACTTAATGAGAGCCGGAAGGTTGAAGCTCAGCTTTATTTAGTTGAGGACAACACCAGGGAGGGGCAGAAGCCGTTAGTAGGCCCTAACCACCATTTTTGTTTTAAAACCACTTAATGAGAGCCGGAAGGTTGAAGCTCAGCTTTATTTAGTTGAGGACAACACCAGGGAGGGGCAGAAGCCGTTAGTAGGCCCTAACCACCATTTTTTTTTTTAAAACCACATAATGAGAGCCGGAAGGTTGAAGCTCAGCTTTATTTAGTTGAGGACAACACCAGGGAGGGGCAGAAGCCGTTAGTAGGCCCTAACCACCATTTTTGTTTTAAAACCACTTAATGAGAGCCGGAAGGTTGAAGCTCAGCTTTATTTAGTTGAGGACAACACCAGGGAGGGGCAGAAGCCGTTAGTAGGCCCTAACCACCATTTTTGTTTTAAAACCACATAATGAGAGCCGGAAGGTTGAAGCTCAGCTTTATTTAGTTGAGGACAACACCAGGGAGGGGCAGAAGCCGTTAGTAGGCCCTAACCACCATTTTTGTTTTAAAACCACTTAATGAGAGCCGGAAGGTTGAAGCTCAGCTTTATTTAGTTGAGGACAACACCAGGGAGGGGCAGAAGCCGTTAGTAGGCCCTAACCACCATTTTTTTTTTTAAAACCACATAATGAGAGCCGGAAGGTTGAAGCTCAGCTTTATTTAGTTGAGGACAACACCAGGGAGGGGCAGAAGCCGTTAGTAGGCCCTAACCACCATTTTTGTTTTAAAACCACTTAATGAGAGCCGGAAGGTTGAAGCTCAGCTTTATTTAGTTGAGGACAACACCAGGGAGGGGCAGAAGCCGTTAGTAGGCCCTAACCACCATTTTTTTTTTTAAAACCACATAATGAGAGCCGGAAGGTTGAAGCTCAGCTTTATTTAGTTGAGGACAACACCAGGGAGGGGCAGAAGCCGTTAGTAGGCCCTAACCACCATTTTTGTTTTAAAACCACTTAATGAGAGCCGGAAGGTTGAAGCTCAGCTTTATTTAGTTGAGGACAACACCAGGGAGGGGCAGAAGCCGTTAGTAGGCCCTAACCACCATTTTTGTTTTAAAACCACTTAATGAGAGCCGGAAGGTTGAAGCTCAGCTTTATTTAGTTGAGGACAACACCAGGGAGGGGCAGAAGCCGTTAGTAGGCCCTAACCACCATTTTTTTTTTTAAAACCACATAATGAGAGCCGGAAGGTTGAAGCTCAGCTTTATTTAGTTGAGGACAACACCAGGGAGGGGCAGAAGCCGTTAGTAGGCCCTAACCACCATTTTTGTTTTAAAACCACTTAATGAGAGCCGGAAGGTTGAAGCTCAGCTTTATTTAGTTGAGGACAACACCAGGGAGGGGCAGAAGCCGTTAGTAGGCCCTAACCACCATTTTTTTTTTTAAAACCACATAATGAGAGCCGGAAGGTTGAAGCTCAGCTTTATTTAGTTGAGGACAACACCAGGGAGGGGCAGAAGCCGTTAGTAGGCCCTAACCAAAGTTGAAGGCCAAATGCAGTTTAATTTCTGATACTATAGGCCGAAAGCCAGAAGGTGGAAGTTCCGATTTAGACAGTGGAGGACAATTTGAATTAGGGACTGCAGACAGACTTAGTAGGCTGTCCCCTGTGGACCATGCATCCACCACATTAACCCATTGCGCCGTAATGGACACGTAATCTTCCGTGGCCATGCCTACAGGTCCATGCGTCTGTTGTCAGGTGCACCTTTGTACTCACAGATTGCCAGAGTGCATGGACAATGCGGTCTTCTACATGCTGGTGGAGGGTTGGGATGGCTTTTCTCGCAAAAGAAGTGTCGACTGGTTAGCTTGTAGCGTGGTACAGCGTAGTCCATCATGGCCTTATTAATAGTAAATAAAATATATAACTAGGCTCTATGAACTTTTAAATAGGTTCCAGGGGTACACGGGCAGCATTGGTGTGGTCAGTGGAGGAGTATTGCAAGTAGGGGCTGCAGACAGGCTATCAAAGGCCTAAAATAACAAACAGTAGGCAGTCATGGCAGTTTTACATCGGTTACATGGATACACAGGCAGGCACTCCAGGCAGCATTGTGGTCAGTGGAGGAGTATTGCAAGTAGGGGCCGCAGACAGGCTATCAAAGGCCTAAAATAACAAACAATAGGCTCATGGCAGTTTCACAGCGGTTACATGGATACACGGGCAGGCAGCTTGGTGGTGGTGAGTGGAGGAGTATTTAAAGTAGGGACCGCAGACAGGCTTCAAAGGCCTAACATAAGAAAATGGGCTGGCTGTAGGCACTTTATAATTGGTTCCAGGGGTACACGGGCAGCAGTGGTCTGGTCAGTGGAGGAGTATTTAAAGTAGGGACCGCAGACAGGCTTCAAAGGCCTAACATAAGAAAATGGGCTGGCTGTAGGCACTTTATAATTGGTTCCAGGGGTACACGGGCAGCAGTGGTCTGGTCAGTGGAGGAGTATTTAAAGTAGGGACCGCAGACAGGCTTCAAAGGCCTAACATAAGAAAATGGGCTGGCTGTAGGCACTTTATAATTGGTTCCAGGGGTACACGGGCAGCAGTGGTCTGGTCAGTGGAGGAGTATTTAAAGTAGGGACCGCAGACAGGCTATCAAAGGCCTAACATAACAAACAATAGGCTCATGGCAGTTTCACAGCGGTTACATGGATACACGGGCAGGCAGCTTGGTGGTGAGTGGAGGAGTATTTAAAGTAGGGACCGCAGACAGGCTATCAAAGGCCTAAAATAACAAACAATAGGCTCATGGCAGTTTTACAGCGGTTACATGGATACACAGGCAGCTTGGTGGTGAGTGGAGGAGTATTTAAAGTAGGGACCGCAGACAGGCTATCAAAGGCCTAAAATAACAAACAATAGGCTCATGGCAGTTTCACAGCGGTTACATGGATACACGGGCAGGCAGCTTGGTGGTGGTGAGTGGAGGAGTATTTAAAGTAGGGACCGCAGACAGGCTTCAAAGGCCTAACATAAGAAAATGGGCTGGCTGTAGGCACTTTATAATTGGTTCCAGGGGTACACGGGCAGCAGTGGTCTGGTCAGTGGAGGAGTATTTAAAGTAGGGACCGCAGACAGGCTTCAAAGGCCTAACATAAGAAAATGGGCTGGCTGTAGGCACTTTATAATTGGTTCCAGGGGTACACGGGCAGCAGTGGTCTGGTCAGTGGAGGAGTATTTAAAGTAGGGACCGCAGACAGGCTATCAAAGGCCTAACATAACAAACAATAGGCTCATGGCAGTTTCACAGCGGTTACATGGATACACGGGCAGGCAGCTTGGTGGTCAGTGGAGGAGTATTTAAAGTAGGGACCGCAGACAGGCTATCAAAGGCCTAAAATAACAAACAATAGGCTCATGGCAGTTTTACAGCGGTTACATGGATACACAGGCAGCTTGGTGGTGAGTGGAGGAGTAGTGCAAGGAGTGTCTGTCCCAGTACTCCCAAAATATAAATAGATGTTAATGTCTCGCAAAACAACCAAAACAAAAAAAAAAGGTGGCATACTTAGGTACAGGGGTGGGCTCATCTACTGAGTTTCTGACATAGTAATTTGGCAGTAACTATTTAATGGTGCCAATATAGGACACAGACACAGACTACTTTAAGTTGCATCATAGATGTCTACAAATTTGTATTGTCAGTGCCAGACATTGAATGATGTCAGCGAATAGACTAAAGATTGGTGGAGCTGTGCGACATAATTTTGCACGTGGTAGAGCACATTTTGAGCTGGGGTAGGGGGGAACTCTCTTGAGGCCGGCGGGACCGCCCCAGGGCCCCTCATGTTACAACGGTGTGTCTGACGTTGGGTGCGCACCACCACCGCCAGAGACACTACATTGTACTATGAGGGACCCAGTAGCAATGCCGTCAACCAAAAGCGAGCACACCCACCTCTTCAGACAAACAGCAGTCTCACGGGTGCTTGCGCCAAGTCGCGATACCACGGCCCCGTGTGGGGAGTTTTGCCATTTAGGGAGGTGTAAACATGTCGTATGCTGTACAATCAGCTGCAGCAAATTAGACATTAGAAAAGTAATTCACAGGCAAGAGCTTTTCATAGGAAAGCTAGGTGTCGGCCGGGCAAGGTGGGGCAAAAGATTTCGAAATCCAGTTGTGGTTCATTTTAATGAATGTTAGATCGTCAACATTTTGGGTAGCCAGACGAGTCCTTTTTTCGGTTAATATTGAACCTGCAGCACTGAATACTCTTTCTGATAGGACACTTGCTGCCGGGCAAGCAAGCTCCTGCAATGCATATTCTGCCAATTCTGGCCAGGTGTCTAATTTGGAGGCCCAGTAATCAAATGGGAATGACGGTTGAGGGAGAACATCGATAAGGGATGAAAAATAGTTAGTAACCATACTGGACAAATGTTGTCTCCTGTCACTTTCAATTGATGCAGCAGTACCTGTCCTGTCTGCGGTCATAGCAAAATCACTCCACAACCTGGTCAGAAAACCCCTCTGTCCAACGCCACTTCTGATGTGTGCACCCCTAACACTCCTAGTCTGCTGCCCCCTGGAGCTTGTGTGAGAACGATCACGTGCGCTGTGTGCTGGGAATGCCTGAAGCAAACGGTCAACAAGAGTTGATTGTTTGGTTGCTAATATTAGTTCCAAGTTCTCATGTGGCATAATATTTTGCAATTTGCCTTTATAGCGTGGATCAAGGAGGCAGGCCAACCAGTAATCGTCATCGTTCATCATTTTCGTAATGCGTGTGTCCCTTTTTAGGATACGTAAGGCATAATCCGCCATGTGGGCCAAAGTTCCAGTTGTCAAATCTCCGGTTGTGATTGGTTGAGGGGCAGTTGCAGGCAAATCTACGTCACTTGTGTCCCTCAAAAAACCAGAACCCGGCCGTGACACGCAACCAATTTCCTGTGCCCCCGTGAAAGTTTCCGCATTAAAAATATACTCATCCCCATCATCCTCCTCGTCCTCCACCTCCTCTTCGCCCGCTACCTCGTCCTGTACACTGCCCTGACCAGACAATGGCTGACTGTCATCAAGGCTTCCCTCTTCCTCTGGTGCAGACGCCTGCTCCTTTATGTGCGTCAAACTTTGCATCAGCAGACGCATTAGGGGGATGCTCATGCTTATTACGGCGTTGTCTGCACTAACCAGCCGTGTGCATTCCTCAAAACACTGAAGGACTTGACACATGTCTTGTATCTTCGACCACTGCACACCTGACAACTCCATGTCTGCCATCCTACTGCCTGCCCGTGTATCCTCCCACAAATAAATAACAGCACGCCTCTGTTCGCACAGTCTCTGAAGCATGTGCAGTGTTGAGTTCCACCTTGTTGCAACGTCTATGATTAGGCGATGCTGGGGAAGGTTCAAAGACCGCTGATAGGTCTGCATACGGCTGGCGTGTACAGGCGAACGTCGGATATGTGAGCAAAGTGCACGCACTTTGAGGAGCAGGTCGGAGAACCCAGGATAAGTTTTCAATAAGCACTGCACCACCAGGTTTAAGGTGTGAGCCAGGCAAGGAATGTGTTTCAGTTGGGAAAGGGAGATGGCAGCCATGAAATTCCTTCCGTTATCACTCACTACCTTGCCTGCCTCAAGATCTACTGTGCCCAGCCACGACTGCGTTTCTTGTTGCAAGAACTCGGACAGAACTTCCGCGGTGTGTCTGTTGTCGCCCAAACACTTCATAGCCAATACAGCCTGCTGACGCTTGGCAGTAGCTGGCCCATAATGGGACAACTGGTGTGCAACAGTGTCATCTGCCGATGGAGTGGTTGGCCGACTGCGTTCTGTGGAAGAGCTGTAGCTTCTGCAGGAGGACGAGGAGGAGGAGGAGGGGGTGCGAACGCCTACAGCCAACTGTTTCCTAGACCGTGGGCTAGGCACAACTGTCCCTAAATTGATGTCGCCTGTGGACCCTGCATCCACCACATTCACCCAGTGTGCCGTGATGGACACATAACGTCCCTGGCCATGCCTACTGGTCCATGCATCTGTAGTCAGGTGCACCTTTGTACTCACAGATTGCCTAAGTGCATGGACGATGCGCTGTTTAACATGCTGGTGCAGGGCTGGGATGGCTTTTCTGGAAAAAAAGTGTCGACTAGGTAGCTCGTATCGTGGTTCAGCGTACTCCATCAGGGCTTTAAAAGCTTCGCTTTCAACTAAACGGTAGGGCATCATCTCTAACGAGATTAGTCTAGCTATGTGGGCGTTAAAACCCTGTGTACGCGGATGCGAGGATAAGTACTTCCTTTTTCTAACCAGAGTCTCATGTAGGGTGAGCTGGACTGGAGAGCAGGAGATCGTGGAACTTTCGGGTGTGCCGGTGTACATGGCAGACTGAGAGACGGTTGGAGACGGTATTGTTTCCGCCGGTGCCCTAGATGCAATATTTCCTCCTACTAAACTGGTGATTCCCTGACCCTGACTGCTTTTGGCTGGCAAAGAAACCTGCACAGATACTGCCGGTGGTGCGGAAAATGGTGGCCTTACAGTGACGGAAGGGATGTTGCGTTGCTGACTAGCTTCATTGGCCGAGGGTGCTACAACCTTAAGGGACGTTTGGTAGTTAGTCCAGGCTTGAAAATGCATGGTGGTTAAGTGTCTATGCATGCAACTAGTATTTAGACTTTTCAGATTCTGACCTCTGCTTAAGCTAGTTGAACATTTTTGACAGATGACTTTGCGCTGATCAGTTGGATGTTGTTTAAAAAAATGCCAGACTGCACTCTTCCTAGACTCGGATCCCTTTTCAGGGATTGCAGACTGAGCTTTAACCGGATGGCCACGCTGTCCTCCAACAGGTTTTGGCTTTGACACGCGTTTTGGGCCAGATACGGGCCCGGCAGATGGAACCTGTTGCGATGTTGATGCCTGCTGCGGCCCCTCCTCCACCTCCGCTTCTGAACTACTGCCGCCTGCACCCTGTTCCCCCAATGGCTGCCAATCGGGGTCAATAACTGGGTCATCTATTACCTCCTCTTCGAGCTCGTGTGCAACTTCGTCTGTGTCACTGTGTCGGTCGGTGGTATAGCGTTCGTGGCGGGGCAACATAGTCTCATCAGGGTCTGATTGTGGATCTGTACCCTGAGAGGGCAATGTGGTGGTCTGAGTCAAAGGAGCAGCATAGTACTCTGGCTGTGGCTGTGCATCAGTGCACTCCATGTCAGAATCTACTTGTAATGGGCATGGCCTGTTAAATGTTTCACTTTCTAAGCCAGGGACGGTATGTGTAAAGAGCTCCATGGAGTGACCCGTTGTGTCGCCTGCTGCATCCTTCTCTCTTGTTGTAGTTTTTGCTGAGGAGGACAAGGAAGCGACTTGTCCCTGACCGTGAACATCCACAAGCGACGCGCTGCTTTTACATTTACCAGTTTCGGAAGAGGAGGCAAAAGAGCTAGAGGCTGAGTCTGCAATGTAAGCCAAAACTTGCTGTTGCTGCTCAGCCTTTAAAAGCGGTTTTCCTACTTCCAGAAAAGAGAGCGTTCGAGGCCTTGTGTAGCCTGACGACGAAACTGGCTCCACAGCTCCAGACTTAGGTGGAATATTTTTATCCCCACGACCACCTGATGCTCCACTACCACTACCATCATTACCAGCTGACAATGAACGCCCACGACGACCTCTTGCACCAGACTTCCTCATTGTTTAAAAATCGTAACCAAACTAACTTTATTTGTTGCTGTCAAACAACTTACACGGTGAGCTATAACTTCAGTATGATTTCAATATCCCTTAACAGGTTGGTGAGACCACAAGGAAAATCAGGCACAATGTTACACACTCTGTTTTCTGTGACACCAAATCACAGAGATGACACACACGCAGGACTGTCACTCAAGCACTAATGTCAATATTAATCTCCCACCTAATTTTTTTTTTTTTTTTCTCTGTGAGACTTTAGAAACCAAATAATATTTAAAAAAAAACAAAAAAACAAGGCTTTCTATGGCCCACTGAATGAGAGATGGCACGCACAGGAGTGGCACACAAGCCCTGACTGAGGCCAATATTTTTCTCCCACTGATTGATGTAGTGTTTTTGTGTTGAGGTTGATTTTAAAACACAAATGAAGGAAAAAAATAAAAAGGCTTTCTATGGCCCACAATTAGAGAGAGAGGTGGCACACCCAGGAGTCAAGACTGGCACACAAGCTGAAATGGCAATATTACTCTCCCACTGTTTTTTTATGTATTTTTTTTTTATTTTCAGGGAGACTTTAGAAACCAAATAATATTAAAAAAAAAACAAAAAAACAAGGCTTTCTATGGCCCACTGAATGAGAGGGACAGAGGTGGCACACCCAGGAGTCAAGACTGGCACACAAGCTGAAATGGCAATATTACTCTCCCACTGTTTTTTTATGTATTTTTTTTTTATTTTCAGGGAGACTTTAGAAACCAAATAATATTAAAAAAAAAAAAAAAAACAAGGCTTTCTATGGCCCACTGAATGAGAGGGACAGAGGTGGCACACCCAGGAGTCAAGACTGGCACACAAGCTGAAAGGGCAATATTACTCTCCCACTGTTTTTTTATGTTTTTTTTTTTTTTATTTTCAGGGAGACTTTAGAAACCAAATAATATTAAAAAAAAAAACAAAAAAACAAGGCTTTCTATGGCCCACTGAATGAGAGGGACAGAGGTGGCACACCCAGGAGTCAAGACTGGCACACAAGCTGAAATGGCAATATTACTCTCCCACTGTTTTTTTATGTATTTTTTTTTTATTTTCAGGGAGACTTTAGAAACCAAATAATATTAAAAAAAAAAAAAAAAACAAGGCTTTCTATGGCCCACTGAATGAGAGGGACAGAGGTGGCACACCCAGGAGTCAAGACTGGCACACAAGCTGAAAGGGCAATATTACTCTCCCACTGTTTTTTTATGTTTTTTTTTTTTTTATTTTCAGGGAGACTTTAGAAACCAAATAATATTAAAAAAAAAACAAAAAAACAAGGCTTTCTATGGCCCACTGAATGAGAGGGACAGAGGTGGCACACCCAGGAGTCAAGACTGGCACACAAGCTGAAATGGCAATATTACTCTCCCACTGTTTTTTTATGTATTTTTTTTTTTATTTTCAGGGAGACTTTAGAAACCAAATAATATTAAAAAAAAAAAAAAAAACAAGGCTTTCTATGGCCCACTGAATGAGAGGGACAGAGGTGGCACACCCAGGAGTCAAGACTGGCACACAAGCTGAAAGGGCAATATTACTCTCCCACTGTTTTTTTAGGTTTTTTTTTTTTTTTTCAGGGAGAATTAGAAACCCAATAATATTAAAAAAATAAAAATAAATAGGCTTTCTATGGCCCACTGAATGAAAGGGAGAGAGGTGGCACACCCAGGAGTCAAGACTGGCACACAAGCTGAAAGGGCAATATTACTCTCCCACTGTTTTTTTAGGTTTTTGTTTTTTTTCAGGGAGACTTTAGAAACCAAATAATATTAAAAAAAAAAAAAAAAAAAAAAAATAGGCTTGCTATAGCCCACTGAATGAGAGATAGCACACACAGCAGTGGCACACAAGCCCTGACTGAGGCCAATATTTTTCTCCCACTGATTGATGTAGTGTTTTTGTGTTGAGGTAGATTTTAGAACACAAATCACGGAAAAAATAAATAGGCTTTCTATGGCCCACTGAATGAAAGGGAGAGAGGTGGCACACCCAGGAGTCAAGACTGGCACACAAGCTGAAAGGGCAATATTACTCTCCCACTGTTTTTTTATGTATTTTTTGTTTTTTCAGGGAGACTTTAGAAACCCAATAATATTTAAAAAAAAAAATAAATAGGCTTTCTATGGCCCACTGAATGAGAGGGAGAGAGGTGGCACACCCAGGAGTCAAGACTGGCACACAAGCTGAAAGGGCAATATTATTCTCCCACTGTTTTTTTAGGTTTTTTTTTTTTTTTTCAGGGAGAATTAGAAACCAAATAATATTAAAAAAAAAAAATAAATAGGCTTTCTATGGCCCACTGAATGAAAGGGAGAGAGGTGGCACACCCAGGAGTCAAGACTGGCACACAAGCTGAAAGGGCAATATTACTCTCCCACTGTTTTTTTATGTATTTTTTGTTTTTTCAGGGAGACTTTAGAAACCCAATAATATTTAAAAAAAAAATAAATAGGCTTTCTATGGCCCACTGAATGAGAGGGAGAGAGGTGGCACACCCAGGAGTCAAGACTGGCACACAAGCTGAAAGGGCAATATTATTCTCCCACTGTTTTTTTAGGTTTTTTTTTTTTTTTTCAGGGAGAATTAGAAACCAAATAATATTAAAAAAAAAAAATAAATAGGCTTTCTATGGCCCACTGAATGAAAGGGAGAGAGGTGGCACACCCAGGAGTCAAGACTGGCACACAAGCTGAAAGGGCAATATTACTCTCCCACTGTTTTTTTATGTATTTTTTGTTTTTTCAGGGAGACTTTAGAAACCCAATAATATTTAAAAAAAAAAATAAATAGGCTTTCTATGGCCCACTGAATGAGAGGGAGAGAGGTGGCACACCCAGGAGTCAAGACTGGCACACAAGCTGAAAGGGCAATATTACTCTCCCACTGTTTTTTTAGGTTTTTTTTTTTTTTCAGGGAGACTTTAGAAACCAAATAATATTAAAAAAAAAAAAAAAAATAGGCTTGCTATAGCCCACTGAATGAGAGATAGCACACACAGCAGTGGCACACAAGCCCTGACTGAGGCCAATATTTTTCTCCCACTGATTGATGTAGTGTTTTTGTGTTGAGGTAGATTTTAGAACACAAATCACGGAAAAAATAAATAGGCTTTCTATGGCCCACTCAGTGAGAGATGGCACACACAGGGATGGCACTGTAGCAGAAATGCCAATCTTAATCTCCCACAAAAAAAAAACAAAAAAAAAAAAAAACTGTCCTACAATTACTATCTCCCTGCAGTAATGTAAGCCAGGTATGGCAGGCAGCAATAGGAGTGGACTGATGCACAAATTAAATAAAAAGTGTGGACAAACAGAAAAGATAGCTGTGCAGAAAGGAAGGAACAAGAGGATATGTGCTTTGAAAAAAGCAGTTGGTTTCCACAGTGGCGTACACACAGCAATACAGCTATCACGGAGCCTTCTAGGGCAGCCCAATGAGCTACAGCGCTGAGGGGAAAAAAAAAAAAAAATAGCTTCCACAGTCCCTGCACACCGAAGGTGGTGTTGGACAGTGGAAATCGCTGCAGCACAAGCGGTTTGGTGGTTAGTGGACCCTGCCTAACGCTCTCCCTGCTTCTGATGAAGCGGCAGCAACCTGTCCCTAAGCTCAGATCAGCAGCAGTAAGATGGCGGTCGGCGGGAACGCCCCTTTATAGCCCCTGTGACGCCGCAGACAGCAAGCCAATCACTGCAATGCCCTTCTCTAAGATGGTGGGGACCAGGATCTATGTCATCACGCTGCCCACACTCTGCGTTCACCTTCATTGGCTGAGAAATGGCGCTTTTCGCGTCATTGAAACGCGACTTTGGCGCGAAAGTCGCGTACCGCATGGCCGACAAGCACAGGGGTCGGATCGGGTTTCATGAGACGCCGACTTAGCCAAAAGTCGGCGACTTTTGAAAATGATCGACCCGTTTCGCTCAACCCTAGTAACGAGTGTTCCAGTGCAGGTGTTATTATTATTAAAGTCAGCAAATATTACAGGTAAATTTACTTACAAGCGGATTAAACCATTTCGTCTTGCCATGCCATACATCCAATATCCGAAACAAAATAAGCAGCAAACTTATCCCTCATTTGGACAACTTCCACTGTAGTCCTCAGAGCGTGATCTTGGTAATCCTGCAATGTGCTAGCAACAAGTTCCTCAAGTTCTAAGTGGTGTCGCTTTTTCACAAGGATGTAATTGTGCAGAACAACACACGCTTTGACAACCTCATCAATTGTCTCAGTTTTTAGATTGATGGCTGTTCCCAAAATGCACCATTTAGATGCCAGTAAACCAAAGGCATATTCCACAGTTCTTCGTGCCCTTGTCAGTCATACTTCAAGTCCCGACTCGAGTATGGTTTTAGGAGGTTGGCACACATTTGAAATGCCTCATCCTCATCCACAACAAACGGCATTGGCGGTCCTTCAGTGTTCGGAAGAGGTCGTGGCATTGGAAGATTGAAATTATTCCCATACAAATGTTGGCCCATGTCAGAGTCTTTGAAAGTCTGAGAGTCATTTCCTTGTCCAAATGAGCCAACGTCTACAGCGACAAATCGACAGTCAGCATCTGCAATCGCCATGAGAACAATTGAAAAGTATTTTTTGTAATTGAAATACTTGGATCCACTACCAGCAGGTTTCAAAATCTGAAAGTGTTTGCAATCCACAGCCCTCAAACAGTTTGGAAAATTACAAATGTCCTGGAATTTTGCAGCATTTTCCATACAGAGTTTAGTTGTGGGTGGGGGAGAAAATCTTCATGCAGAACATCACATAAAGCACGGCTGGTGTCTGCAATTATCCCAGAAAGGGGGGAAACTCCAATCCGGAATTGGAAATGTAGAGATGATAAGGTCTCTCCGGTAGCCAGGAATCTGCTGAACAGAAAATGAAAAAAAAAAATCAGTACATGGCTTTTATAACAATAATACTAATGACATGTGTTTCTGTTTTAAAATTACATACCTCAGGGTCACCAACAGACGTTCCTCAGCAGTAATTGCTTGATGTAGTTGTGTGTCCTGCGTGGTGATGGATCCTCGGACACGTAGCAGCAAGTCATTGAAGCTCTGTTCCGACATCCTCATGTAGTAGAAGAACTTCTCCAGGTTTTCATGCAGCTCGGTATACAATGAGTAGTAAGCTCCATGGCTCTCTCGGAGTTGAACGATGGGGTGTTGCCAATAGCGACAACGACGTCTTCTCTGTCTTTCTCTTCTTTCTTCTTCACAAGCCACAGCAAAGGCAAAAGCCAATTTCAATGACAAATCAAGATTAAGATTGAAGCACTCTACGCTAAAATCCATCTTGCAGCTGAATACAGCAGCAAAAGAAGAGGATTTCATCTGTGCAGGGTCTATATATAGAAATGCCATGATACACGCCCATTGTGTGTGGCTTGTGTTAAGGAAATTCTACTGGAAAAGCATTGTCCGCATACCCAAATTCTCCAGGAAATAACTAACGCATGCACATAAACAACACAAATGCAAGCAAAAACGCATACGCAACATTTTTTGGCGTCATTCAGGGCAATTGGAGAACTTTTGATTTGTGACAAATTAATTCGATCAAAATCACATTTTTTGGATGAATCGCACCACTAACGAATTCCAGGTAATTCCCTCATCTATAGTCACCATACTTTTTCTGCTTAACTCAATGTGAGGGCAGCATGAAATGAGGCAGAGACCCTGATTCTAGCAAGGTGTCACTTTTATTTTTTTGCTGTACTTTATATAAAACATATATCTATTGCATCTCTGCCAGTCCTCGCAATGATGATCTGCTGCTATCCAATCGCTCAGATACATGAGCTCTGACTAGCCACGCTCCCAAGAATTGATTGGTAGCCTTCTGCCTATGCACAGTGTAGACAGGAATCAATGGCACTGGTTGCTTTAGACTGAGCTAATTACTGAGAGGACTAGCAGAGCAGAAGCACATAAGACAGAGATTCTTTCCAAACTAGACCAAGGAGCCTGGTGAGATAGTGCTAGAATTAAGGTATTTTATGCTGCCCTCAGGTTAGGAAACATAAACTGGTGACAGGTTCTCTTTAAATAAAGACGTAACAGAATTGCTTCATTTGCTTTGGTCATTAAGGCCAGGAAAGCACACAGGCAAAGGGTTTAAAGGGAGATTAGACTCTAGCAATATAATTTTATGGTGAAATGGTCTACTTTTAATCATATGATTGATGTCTGTCATAACATTTCTCCAGCCTTTAGAAAAATTGTCAGAAAACAGCTATTTCAGACAGATGCTATCAATTCGCATGATTGTTTGTCCATTGTTGGTAACAGATGTCTGAAGATTCTGGTGTTCACAACATATGAAAAAATGTCCCATCACTTCCTGTAAAATGATCACAAAATATTTTAGTTTCCTCATATCAAATAAAATTGCATTTTAGCTACTGCTAGGCATATTCGTTCACGAGTTATAAGCTTACAAGTGGCCACAGTCTGAACGCATGCCTTGGTATGGCAACACTAAGGCTATGTGCACGCGTCAGGATTATTTGCAGAAATTTCCTGAACAAAACCGGACTTTTTCCACAGGAAATCCACATGTGTTTTTGTGCGTTTTTTGTGCAGATTTTTCGCATTTTTTCCAGAGCTTCCCAATGCATTGAAAATAGAGGGAAATCTGCAAAAAATCTGCAAAATTAATGAACATGCTACGTTTTTTTCCTCGATGCGTTTTATTCACAGAAAAAAACGCAACATATGCACAAAAATTGCGGATTGCATTCTATTTAATAGGATGCTTAATGGTTGCATTTTTTTCGTGGTTTTATCGCGTTTTTATAGCGAAAAAGCGCAAAAAATCCAGAACGTGTGCACATAGCCTAAATGGACTCACTGCTCAGTATACTTTATTTTTTGACAGTGGCCCTATGAATAAGAAAGTGCAGTCTGCTATGGTGTAGAGCAAAATAAATAGTAGGCAGCAGCATTCTCCATGACGGAGGCAAAAAGGACACCCCTTCGGCCTCTGTCTTATGAAAGGGGGCCTACTGCAGGGTTAAAGAAACATTCACAGACTTTTCCAGCATATACTTTTGGCAAAAGTAAAAAGTGCAAAAGCTATTTAACAGTATAGATATTGTTACTTTGCAGTTCTGTCTGGAAGGTGGCACCTGAAATTTTAACTCTTCGTGTTAGACCATTAGATATATGTATATTCAAATAATACTGCAAAATATCTACTGATGCATGCAAACTAGTGATGAGCGAGTATACTTATTGTTTGGGTTTTCCCAAGCACGCTCAGGTGGTCTCCGAGTATTTGTGACTGCTCGGATATTTAGTTTTCCTTGCCGTAGCTGCATGATTTGTGGCTACTTGTTGTGAACTGTGTTTCTGGGCTCCCTCTGGTGGTCACTAACGGTATTGTGTTAGGCATGTCTTGTTGCAGGCTTGAGCTCCAGCTGTGTCGTTAAGCAGCGGGTGTTCCCTATTTAAGTCTCCTCCGGACTCAGTCTCTTGCCTGGCATCGTTGTATCCAGACCTATATGGTCTCCTCCGGATTCCTTTCAGTCTGTCTCATGCAAGAAAAGCTAAGTCCGTTTTGTATAATTTGGATCGTTTGCATTTTTCAGTGTCTTTGTCCAGCCTGCTTAATATTTGATTTTCTGGCTCGCTGGAAGCTCTAGGGGGCTGATATTCTCCCTCCGCACCGTCAGTCGGTGTGGGGGTTCTTGAATGTTCAGCGTGGATGTTTTTGTAGGGTTTTCTGCTGACCGCATAGTCCACTATCTATTTTCTGTCTATCTAGACTAGTGGGCCTCACTTTGCTGAATCTAGTTCATCTCTACGTTTGTGTTTTCCTCTTGCCTCACCGTTATTATTTGTTGGGGGCTTTCTATATCTTTGGGGTTCAATTTCTCTGGAGGCAAGTGAGGTCTTATTTTCCCTCTAGGGGTAGTCAGTTCTCCGACTGGCTCGAGACGTCTAGAACCAACGTAGGCACGTTCACCGGCTGCTTCTAGTTGTGTGTGTTAGGATCAGGTATGCGGTTAGCCCAGTTTCCACCTCCCTAGAGCAGTATTTATGTTTTTGCTATCTTCACGGAATATCAGAGATCCTCTACCACTGGGATCATAACAGTATGCCAGGCCTAAAGAAAATGTTTATTGCATCGCAGAAGCGGGATTAAAAAGAAGTTCTGAGTTTTTTTTTTTTTGTTTTTTTTGTTGCTGCAGTTTGCCTAGCTTCTTCCATCCCCTTTTTCTCTGAGTGGCTGGAACTCTGCTGCAGATATGAATGTCCAGACTCTGACTTCTAGTGTGGATCAGCTTGCTGCTAGGGTGCAAAGCATTCAGGATTTTGTTATCCATAGCCCTATGTCTGAACCAAAAATACCTATTCCTGAGCCGTTTTTTGGAGATAGATCTAAGTTCCTGAATTTTAGGAATAATTGCAAATTGTTTCTGTCTCTGAAACCTCGTTCCTCTGGTGATTCCGCTCAGCAAGTTAAGATTGTTATTTCCTTCTTGCGCGGCGACCCTCAAGATTGGGCCTTCTCTCTGGCGCCAGGAGATCCTGCATTGGTGAATGTTGATGCGTTTTTCCTGGCACTTGGTTTGCTTTATGAGGAGCCTAATCTTGAAAATCAGGCTGAAAAGATGTTGCTGGCTATCTCTCAGGGTCAGGACGAAGCTGAGGTATATTGTCAAAAATTTCGGAAATGGTCCGTGCTTACTCAATGGAATGAGTGTGCACTGGCCGCAAATTTCAGAAATGGTCTTTCTGAAGCCATTAAAGATGTGATGGTGGGGTTTCCTATCCCTACAGGTCTGAATGATTCAGTTGCTCTGGCCATTCAAATTGACCGACGTTTGCGGGAGCGCAAATCTGTTAATCCTTCGGCGGTGCTGTCTGAACGGTCACCTGATTCTATGCAATGTGACAGAATTCTGACCAGAGTCGAGCGACAAAATCATAGACGTCAAAATGGGTTGTGTTTCTACTGTGGTGATTCAACACATGTTATCTCAGCATGCTCTAAACGCTTAAAAAAAATTGTTAATCCTGTCGCCATTGGTACTTTTCAGCCTAAGTTTATTTTGTCTGTGATTTTAATTTGTTCATTATCTTCTTACTCAGTTATGGCTTTTGTGGATTCTGGTGCTGCTTTAAGTCTGATGGATTTGTCGTTTGCCAAGCGCTGCGGTTTTGTCCTGAAGCCTTTGGAAAATCCTATTCCTCTTAGAGGAATTGATTCTACGCCATTGGCAGAGAATAAACCTCAGTATTGGACGCAAGTGACCATGTGCATGACTCCTGTACATCAGGAGGTGATTCGTTTTCTGGTACTGCATAAAATGCATGATGTTGTCGTTTTGGGTCTGCCATGGTTACAGGCCCATAATCCAGTTTTAGATTGGAAAGCTATGACTGTGTCTCGTTGGGGGTGTCAGGGGATTCATGGCGATTCTCCATTAGTGTCTATTGCTTCTTCTACTCCTTCTGATATCCCTGAGTTTTTGTCAGACTTTCAGGATGTATTTAATGAGGCCAGGTCCAGTGCCCTTCCTCCTCATAGGGACTGTGATTGTGCTATAGATTTGATTCCTGGTAGTAAGTTTCCTAAGGGACGACTCTTTTTATCTGTGCCAGAGCATGCCGCGATGCGGAGTTATATAAAGGAGTCTTTGGAGAAGGGACATATTCGCCCATCCTCTTCTCCTCTTGGTGCAGGATTCTTTTTTGTGGGCAAGAAAGACGGGTCTTTGAGACCTTGTATAGATTATCGTCTTCTGAATAAGATCATGGTTAAATTTCAGTATCCTTTGCCATTGTTGTCTGATTTGTTTGCTCGGATTAAGGGATCCAGTTGGTTCACCAAGATAGATTTTCGTGGTGCGTATAACCTTGTGCGCATAAAGCAGGGATATGAATGGAAAACGGCATTTAATACGCCCGAGGGTCATTTTGAGTACCTGGTGATGCCTTTTGGATTATCGAATGCCCCTTCTGTGTTTCAGTCCTTCATGCATGACATCTTCCGGAAATATCTGGATAAATTTATGATTATTTATCTGGATGATATTTTGTTTTTTTCTGATGATTGGGAGTCCCATGTGAACCAGGTCAGGATGGTGTTTCAGGTTCTGCGGGAGAATGCTCTATTTGTGAAGGGCTCAAAATGTATCTTTGGGGTACAGAAGGTTTCTTTTTTGGGTTTTATTTTTTCCCCTTCTACTGTGGAGATGGACCCAGTCAAGGTCCGTGCCATTCATGACTGGACTCAGCCCACGTCTGTTAAGAGCCTGCAGAAGTTCTTGGGCTTTGCTAATTTTTACCGTCGTTTTATCGCTAATTTTTCCAGCGTGGTTAAACCTTTGACGGATATGACCAAGAAGGGTTCTGATGTTGCTAATTGGTCTCCTGCGGCCGTGGAGGCCTTTCGGGAGCTGAAGCGTCGGTTTACTTCATCGCCAGTCTTGTGCCAGCCGGATGTCTCTCTTCCCTTCCAGGTTGAAGTTGATGCTTCTGAGATTGGTGCAGGGGCTGTTTTGTCGCAAAAAAGTTCTGATGGCTCCGTGATGAAGCCATGCGCCTTCTTTTCAAGAAAATTTTCGCCTGCTGAGCGGAACTATGATGTTGGTAATCGGGAGTTGTTGGCTATGAAGTGGCATTTAAGGAGTGGCGACATTGGCTCGAGGGAGCTAGACATCGTGTGGTGGTCTTGACTGATCATAAAAATCTGATTTACCTCGAGTCTGCCAAGCGCCTGAATCCTAGACAGGCTCGTTGGTCGTTGTTTTTCTCCCGTTTTGACTTTGTGGTCTCGTACCTGCCTGGTTCGAAGAACGTGAAGGCTGATGCACTTTCTAGGAGTTTTGTGAGTGACTCTCCGGGAGTCTCGGAGCCGGCTGGTATTCTCAGAGAGGGAGTGATTTTGTCTGCCATTTCCCCAGATTTGCGACAAGTGCTGCAGAAATTTCAGGCTGATAGGCCTGATCGTTGCCCACCAGAGAGACTGTTTGTCCCTGACAGATGGACCAGCAGAGTTATTTCTGAGGTTCATTCTTCAGTGTTGGCGGGACATCCTGGGATTTTCAGTACCAGAGATTTGGTGGCTAGGTCCTTTTGGTGGCCTTCCTTGTCGCGGGATGTGCGTTCTTTTGTGCAGTCCTGTGGGATTTGTGCTCGGGCTAAGCCTTGCTGTTCTCGTGCCAGCGGGTTGCTTTTGCCCTTGCCTAACCCGAAGAGGCCTTGGACGCACATTTCCATGGATTTCATTTCGGATCTTCCGGTATCTCGGAAGATGTCTGTCATCTGGGTGGTGTGCGATCGTTTTTCTAAAATGGTCCATTTGGTGCCCTTGCCTAAGTTGCCTTCCTCCTCTGATTTGGTCCCTTTGTTCTTTCAGAATGTGGTTCGTTTGCACGGCATCCCTGAGAATATTGTGTCTGACAGAGGATCCCAGTTTGTGTCCAGATTCTGGCGATCCTTTTGTGCTAAGATGGGTATTGATTTGTCTTTTTTGTCGGCTTTTCATCCTCAGACTAATGGCCAGACCGAGCGAACTAATCAGACGTTGGAGACTTATTTGAGATGTTTTGTTTCTGCTGATCAGGACGACTGGGTTACCTTTTTGCCACTGGCCGAGTTTGCCCTTAATAATCGGGCTAGTTCTGCCACTTTGGTTTCACCCTTTTTCTGCAACTCTGGTTTTCATCCTCGTTTCTTCTCGGGTCAGGTTGAACCTTCTGACTGTCCTGGGGTTGATTCTGTGGTGGATAGGTTGCAGCGGATTTGGAACCATGTGGTGGACAATTTGAAATTGTCACAAGACAAGGCCCAGCGTTTTGCCAACCGCCGCCGCGGTGTGGGTCCCCGACTTCGTGTTGGGGATTTGGTTTGGTTGTCTTCTCGGCATGTTCCTTTGAAAGTCTCCTCTCCTAAGTTCAAGCCTCGCTTTATCGGTCCTTATAAGATTTTGGAAATCCTTAACCCGGTGTCTTTTCGCTTGGACCTTCCAGCGTCATTTGCTATTCATAATGTGTTCCATAGGTCCTTGTTGCGGCGGTACGTGGTGCCTATGGTTCCTGCTGTTGAGCCTCCTGCCCCGGTTTTGGTTGAGGGCGAGTTGGAGTACGTGGTGAAGATTCTGGATTCTCGTATCTCTAGACGGAAAATCCAGTATTTAGATAAGTGGAAAGGCTATGGTCAGGAGGATAATTCCTGGGTTGTCGCCTCTGATGTTCATGCGGCTGATTTGGTTCATGCCTTTCACGCTGCTCATCCTGATCGCCCTGGGGGTCTTGGTGAGGGTTCGGTGACCCCTCCTCAAGGGGGGGGTACTGTTGTGAACTGTGTTTCTGGGCTCCCTCTGGTGGTCACTAACGGTATTGTGTTAGGCATGTCTTGTTGCAGGCTTGAGCTCCAGCTGTGTCGTTAAGCAGCGGGTGTTCCCTATTTAAGTCTCCTCCGGACTCAGTCTCTTGCCTGGCATCGTTGTATCCAGACCTATATGGTCTCCTCCGGATTCCTTTCAGTCTGTCTCATGCAAGAAAAGCTGTCCGTTTTGTATAATTTGGATCGTTTACATTTTTCAGTGTCTTTGTCCAGCCTGCTTAATATTTGATTTTCTGGCTCGCTGGAAGCTCTAGGGGGCTGATATTCTCCCTCCGCACCGTCAGTCGGTGTGGGGGTTCTTGAATGTTCAGAGTGGATGTTTTTGTAGGGTTTTCTGCTGACCGCATAGTCCACTATCTATTTTCTGTCTATCTAGACTAGTGGGCCTCACTTTGCTGAATCTAGTTCATCTCTACGTTTGTGTTTTCCTCTTGCCTCACCGTTATTATTTGTTGGGGGCTTTCTATATCTTTGGGGTTCAATTTCTCTGGAGGCAAGTGAGGTCTTATTTTCCCTCTAGGGGTAGTCAGTTCTCCGGCTGGCTCGAGACGTCTAGAACCAACGTAGGCACGTTCACCGGCTGCTTCTAGTTGTGTGTGTTAGGATCAGGTATGCGGTTAGCCCAGTTTCCACCTCCCTAGAGCAGTATTTATGTTTTTGCTATCTTGCCGGAATATCAGAGATCCTCTACCACTGGGATCATAACAGCTACTAGACTGCTTGATTACATGTGGGGATTCCGCAGCAACCAGGCAACTCCCACATGTACTCAGGCTGGCTAGTAGCTGTAAATCATGCAACTGCGGCCACAAAAACTAAATCTCCGAACAAATACTAGGAGACGAACCGAGCGTGTTCGGGAAATCCCGAGCAACGAGTACACTCGCTCATCACTAATGCAAACTTGACTGCCTACTTCCATAACTAAAGATGCATAGTTATATAAGTTGAAAAAAGACCTAGGTCCAACAAGTTCAACCTTTCTCCACCAATTGTACATTTTGTCACTAATTTAACTATAACCCACAACATTATGTGTATCAAGGAAATCGTCCAGCCCTTTATAAAAAGCTGTTATAGTGTCTGCCATTACTACCTCCTGTGGTCGGCATTCCACAGTCTGACTGCTCTAACTGTAAAGAACCCTTTCCTATTTAGCTGCCGGAATCGCCTTTCTTCCACCCGTAATGGGTGCCCTCTAGTCCTCAGTATGGTCTTTGGAAGGAATAAGTCATGTGCCGTCCTCTGTACTGGCCACACATATATTTATACATGTAAATGTGATCTCCTCTGAGGCATCTTTTTTCTAAGCTAAACAAGTCCAACTTTTCCAACTTCTCCTTATATGAGAGGCCCTTCATCCCCTGCAATAATTTGGCTGCTCGTCATTGAATTGATTCTAACTTCTGAATATCCTTTTTAAAATGTGGAGCCCAAAACTTGATCCCATATTCTAGATGTGGCCTCACCAGTGATTTATAAAGGGGTAATAATACGTTGGGATCGCGGGATTTTGTCTCTCTTTTTTTATACATCCTAAAATCGTTTTTGCTTTTGCAGCTGCTGCTTGACATTGAGTGCTGCTGCTCAGCTTACCTGTAACCAGAATACCCAAGTCCTTCTCCTGTTCTGTAGTCCCGAGTATACTCCCATTCAATGTATATGCTGCAATAGGATTACTCCGTCCTAAGTGCATTACTTTACATTTATCTACATTAATCCTCATTTGCCCACTCAGTCATCTTATCCAGATCGTTTTGCAATATTGTAATGTCAAGGTCAGACTTTAATATCCTACATAGTTTGGTGTCGACAGCAAAGACTGACACTTTACTCTCAATCCCGTCCACAAGGTAATTAATAAAACGATTGAAAAGAATCAGTCCTAGCACAGATCCCTGCGGTCTCCACTGCTGACTATATCCCATTTACAGAAATTTAAAGAATGTACCTTTTACAACAAATCTTTGTTTCCTGTCATTTAGCCAATTTCTTACCCATCTGCATATAGTCTCCCCCAGTCCTTGCTTCTGTAGCTTCAGTATAAGGCTGTTATGTGGAACAGTATCAAATGCCTTTGCAAAGTCCAGATAAATCACATCAGCCGCATTACCAACATCCAGATTTGCACTTATCTCCTCATAGAAACCCAACATGTTAGTTACTCACGATCTAGCTGTAATGAATCCATGCTGGTTGTCATTTATTATATTATTCTCTGCAATATATCTCTGTAGGTCATCTCTTATTATGCCCTCCAAAACTTTGCAGACTACTGAGGTCAGGCTTACCGGATGGTAGTTATCTGGATCAACCTTCTCACTTTTGTTAAAGGGAATCTTTCACCGCCTGGACCATTTTTATCTATTACTATGGACAAAATAAAATCTTTTGTTTGAAGTAAAAAAACACACTTTTACTTTTTTATTTAAAAATAACAAACACAGTTATACTCACCTAATGCATCTTGGCGCCATCCAAGCTGAAAACTGTTTATTCCCCAGACATGGATTACGACACGGGTCAGAACGACGGACAGGTGAGTGATATCATTGTTTTTAATTTTTTTTTTTATTTACAGGAGACCTTAGTTTCAGTTGAAAAGGTGGTAGGTGATAACTGTGTTTTATATTTTTGATATTTTGGCTGTGTATTTATTTACAATACAACTATAGGATTAGTAATGGATAGGCGTCTTATAGATGCCTCTCCATTACTAAGCCATGATCTTCATGTCATCGGACAATACAAAAGTGACATCAACCCCACAAATAAAAACCCCACTTGCCACCACCACAGGGCAAGTGGGAAGAGCCAGGCAAAGCACTAGGATTGGTGTGTCTAATAGATGTGCCTTTTCTGAGCCCCTGCAGGCTGCTATTTTTAGGCTGAGGGGCCAATATCCATGGCCCCTTACCAGCCTGAGAATACCAGCTCCCAGTTGTCTGCTTTAGCTTGGCTGGTCGTCAAAAATGGGGTGGACCACAAGCCAATTTTTTAATTATTTATATAAATAATAAAAAAAAACTGTGTGGGAGCCCCTCTATTATTATTAACCAGCCTTGCTAAAGCTGACAGCTGAGGGTTGCAGCCCGCAACTTTCAGCTTTGCCTGGATGATTATCAAAAATGCAAGAGAAACCATGCAGTTTTTTTAAATTATTTATTTAGAGTGCAGGTGACAGTTAATGAATACTCCCATAAGCTGCTGCTTGCTCTCTCTGTTATTAGCAGCAGCAGCAGGCGTAGGCTGATGGGAGTAGTAGTCCTGTCAGCCAACGCAAGTGACCGGAGGTCAGCTGCATGCTCACTCTGTCAATTGACAGCATGGGAACTGTGTCTCTCTGACCGGCAGTAATGATTTTACAGCTGATCAGAGGCAGTGTTTTCCACGCTGTGTCATCCACATGTGAATGGGGTTCAAGTATTTTTCTGGTACTTGAACAGAACCTGTTTAACTGTTTGTCCGAACCCGCAAGACCCGAAGATCCAGGGGTTCGCCCCTCAGTATCTATAATGGTTTCTTTTTATTCCTTGATATTTTATTACCAGAAGTAAAAGTTTTCTGCAGGATTCTAGTAGTATTTCCTTAAACATGCCCCATTTATGTTTGGTATCCCCAGTTACCATGACATGGCACTTCCCCTTTTGAATGTTTGATAGAAAATTACATTAAAACTTACCATGTTATGGTCACTGCTTCTTAAATGCTCCCTCACCTGTAGATCTGAAATTGTATGTGGTCTGTTTGACAGGATCAGACCCAGCAGATTACCTCCTCTGGTCTGGTCATCTACCAGCTGAGAGAGGTAATTGTCCTGAACTGCGTAAAAGAACTTGCAGCTTTTATCAAAACCAGAAGATATGTCCAATTGAATACCTGGACAGTTTAAATCCCCCCAAATAATGACCCTATTATTATTTGCTGCCTTTTTAATTTGTTGCAGAATTTTATTCTCTACCTGTTTAGCTAAATTAGGAGGCTTGTAGCAAACTCCAATTGTCAGCTTTCCATTATTGCCATCCCTATGTCATTTACCTATACTGACTCTACATTGTCATTGCTCCCCACAATGTCATCATTGTTCACAAGTTTTAAGTTGTTTTTTCTGAAACTACACACTAGTCCACTTTTTTGTCTTTCTTGTCCTTTCTAAATGTAGTGTAATCCTCTACATTTATTAGCCAGTCATGGCTTTCATGCAGCAATGTTTCCGTAATACCCACCACATCATATTCTGGGAATGACACAAGAGTCTCCAGTTCATCCATTTTGTTTGCTGGACTTCTAGCATTTGCCAGCAGACATTTAATACTATTAGCACATTTGTTACTCCTATTCAGCTCCCTGCTTTCCTTACGTATCCCTGACCCCCCTAAATCCTCATTGACCCCTACTACCTCCCTCTCTCTGTTTACTCTATCGATTCCCCTATTAGCACAACTACCCTCCCTCAAGATCCTAGTTTAAAAGCTCCTTCATCTGTCTGACTATTTTTCCCCCAAGTACAGCTGCACCCGCCCCATTGAGCTGCACTCGCCCCATAGAGCCTGTAGCCAACAGAGAAGATGGACTAGTTCTCCATGAATCCAAACCCTTCCTTCCTGCACCAATTTCTAAGTCCTTTATTTATCTCCCTAAGCTCCCACTGTCTTTCTAGTGATGCTCGTTGTAGCAGTAGTATTTTCAAAAACACCACTTTGGAGGTCCTGGACTTTAGCTTTTCTACTAGATACCTGTAGTCATGTTTAAGGACCTTCCACCTCCCTCTAACTTTGTCACTGGTACTGATGCACACCATGGTCGCTGGATTTATCCTAGCCACACCCAGCAATCTGTCTATCCATTCCGCAATATGTCGAACCCAATCACCTGGCAGACAACACACTGTTCGGCATTCACGGTCCCAATGGCAGAGGACTCTGTCTGTCCACCTAATTATAGAGTCACCTACTAATTACATCTGTCTGACCTTTGCTGCACTCCTATTTCCCTCTGTGGTGTTGTTAATTATTTCTATCCATGGGATAAGTCATCAATATCAAATAGTTGGTGGTCTGACACACAGGAGCCCCACCAATTAGCTGGTATTTGCTTCAGCTTTCGCTGGATGCAAACACTTTGGACCCAATTAATCATTGCATTTTCAGCAAGATTTTGGGTGAGAATATTTTTCAATTAGTGACTTTTTATTTGTTACAAATTTATCTAAGATTTGTGCTTTTCTTAAGTTCTCTTTTGTTGTTTAGTTATATTTCTGCTTTTACATAATTGTGGCTTTTTTTGATGTTTTAGATTAATTTTTTGAAAGTCTCAAATTGTGGTGCCAAATGTACTCCAGTCCATACCTGGAGCAATGTTATGTATGCCTATTATTTTGGTACAATTTATGAAGCACTTACGTAATTTTGAAGAATTTGATGCAAAAAATATTAACAAAATCCACAAGACAAAAAATAAAAGTACCTAAAAAAACCTGCAAACAATGACTTGTTTTTTTGAGCGGAGTTACGTTTAACGTGCAGTGGTCGCTGCTCGCTGCTACAGGTCAGATCCTATTTTTGAAATAGAAGTCTGCTGTACCAGGTAGGGGCCGCTACACTTTTAATTGAGCTGCTTACATTAAAAGTGTGGAAATCTTGACAGCCAACAGAGCAATTTACAACTGATTGGTGGGGAGCCAGGTGCCCTGCTGATGTGATTTATTATTTTTTTTAATTATGCTTTGCTTATAGAGCACTATCATATTCCGCAGCTCTTTATATTCATTATCATCACTATCCCCATTGGGGCTCACAATCTAAATTCCCTATCAGTATGTCTTTGGAGTGTTGGAGGAAACTGGAAAACCAAGAGGAAACCCACACAAACACGGGGGGAACATACAAACTCCTTGCAGATGTTGTCCTTGGTTGGATTTGAACCCCAGCGCTGCAATGCTAACCACTGAGCCACCATGCTGCCCCTGATAGCCTATTCTTTGAAATTCTTTGAATAGGTTAATATGCTAAAACTGGACAATCCCTTTAAAGAATGCCTAAAGTTTCAAGAGACTTTTCAGGAAAATTGTTTTATGTGTACATGAAGAGCAGGGCCGTATTTAGAGTTTATGCTGCCCTAGGCACTTTTAGTGCTGTCTGCCCCATTGGTGAGTATGACTAATGCAGACACTGTTGGCAGTGACTTTTAACTACTTTCACATCAGCGATTTTTGGCATTTGCGCCCGATCCAGCAGTTTTTCCGCATCTGCCGCATAACGGATCACTTAAGGCAACACTGCGTTCGGCCTCATTCATTCCTTATGAGACTTGCGGACATGTGAAGCACTTGCGATTTTGCAGCGAGACCTGTAGCCCTTTTTTTTCTAAAAATTAGCAGTGATTCAAATTAATGCACTGCACTGACAAGACATTTGAGAATTTGCATTTTGGACATTTTAAGAAATTTTATTACAAAACACACGTTTTTCATGAGAGATCTGCATATTCTGCTCCCTTGACAAGTGACACATACAAAATGGGTGTCCAGGAAAGAACCAGTGTAATGATACCATTCCAGAGAAAAAAATACTATTGAATATTGCCTGGCATACTGCACCAGTCCACCCTAACAACTGGATACTGCCTGGCATACTGTATCAGTCCACTATAACCATTGGATACTGCCTGGCATACAGTACCAGTCCACTATAACCTTTGGATACTATAACACAAGGAAAAGGGAAACTCTAAATATAAGGAGACCCAATAGAGAGTATCTTAAGGAAAGTATAATACAATCAAAAGCAAAGTACAAAGGAATGCTAGGCAGAGGAGAATAAAGGGTGCAAGGCTGCACTGTTAGACTAAAGTGCATATCTGGTGCAAAATCATTTGTTCTAAATAAGTCATATATGTATATATTACCTACATGTGGTGAGAGACCTGGACCCCAGCCTGCTTTTGATTGTATTGACATTCTAAGCAGTAACTTTCTTATATTGGCTATATGAGGCCATTTGTGGATTGCTAATAGCTGTGTTATATACTATCTCTATGCACATGCACTTTAAGTTTATATATGGTATTTATTAGTTTTGAGTTATCTTAGACTTGATATGGCTTCCAATAGTGAGCTTATACTCTAATTATCTACTTGGTATTGCAAACAAGTACCATATAGTGCATATAACTTACTATCTTTCATGTGGTGAATGTGTACCTTCCTACCCTGCTTGGTTAGCTTTACTCTGCCACGTATTATTGGATTTTAATTGTTCAAAAAAATTTATACTTTCCTTAAGATACTCTCTATTGGGTCTCCTTATATTTAGAGTTTCCCTTTTCCTTGTGTTATTGATTGTGTAGAGAGACACATTGTATATGATCCAGTGGGAATTTTTCGTGTTTCTAACCTTTGGATACTGCCTGGCATGCAGTACGAGTCCACTATAACCATTTGATACTGCCTGGCATACTGTACCAGTCCAAAACAGTCTAAATCAAACATAATTTAGTACCCAATCTGAGATGCCAAACACTTATATATATGGTATCCAAGCAATAGGGACAGAATGATAACAAACAGACATTCAGAAAACATATCCAATAACATACCACGTGGTGATGAGCAAAGAGTGATGCGCCACCCTGTCTCCCACCCTCCCCATACCACAACTGGACTGGTAGCCCGCCCCGTGCACACGATGCCCTCAGCCTGGCTGCCAGCTTCCACCACAGGACTAGGTATAGCTGCCAATTCCCACTTCCCACATCCTGCCCCGGTCCGTGCAGCAGTCACATAGCAGACACTAATTTCCTTCAGTCCCGACCACCCCGCAGTGCTGGCATTCCGTGCCCCCAGTACCCACCATCTCCTCTCACACCGGTCTCCGGCTGTTGTAGGAAGGATATGTATGCTCCAACATCCCTCCAGGAAATCACCAGAGGCAGGGGCGGACACAGACAGCTTGGGGCCCCTGTGCAGGAAATGTGTCTGGACCCCCTCCTTTTAAGGCGACAAAGCTATATATATATATATATATATATATATATATATATATATATATGTATACATATACGCTAAGGAACTGTGCTATACATAAGTGAGTAGACTTTATAGTGAGGGACTGTGTTAGACATAATAATAGATAATAACGTCTTCCTCCACCTCCCCCTGTTCCTAAATCCATTATACGAGAATACCCCTTCCTCCAATCCAAATCCCCCACACCCCTCACTGTCCTCCTCCTCCGCATCCCATTATTGCCCTCTCCTCCACCCCCATGATTACCCTCTTCACCACCTCCATTATTGCTTTCTCCCCACCACCCCATTATTGCCCATTCCACCACCTCCATCATTGCCTCCTCCCCACCACCCCCATAAATGTCCTTTCCACTGCCACCATCATTGCCTTCTCCCCACACCCCATCATTACCCATTCCACCACCTCCATCATTTCCTCCTCCCCGCCACCTCCATCATTACCCATTCCACCACCTCTATCATTGCCTCCTCCCCCACCATCCCAATCATTGCCCTTTTTCCCCCACCACCCGATCATTGCCCATTACACCACATTCATCATTTCCTCCTCCCCACCACCCCTATCATTGCCCTCTCCGTCAACCCAATCATTGCCTTTTGCCCCATCACCCCATCATTGCCATTTCTGTCAACCCAATCATTGCCTTCTGCCCCATCACCCCCATCATTGCCCTCTCTGTCAACCCAATCATTGCCTTCTGCCCCACCACCCCATCATTGCCCTCTCCTCCACCTACACACACACAGACACACACAGCACCATTCACCTCTGCACACACACACACACACACACACACACACACACACACACACCTGTGCACGGTATCCTGAAGCCGCAGCTTCCTGTCTCGCACAGCCACGGCACTAAATGACAATGTCATTCAGCTGCTGCTGTGTGAGACAGGAAGCGCAGGCAGGAAGGAGGATGGATCCATTCCCTGCAAGAGAAAATGGCAGCAGAGCGGAGCTGCACAGATTGCTCCCTGCCCGCTGCACATAAGGGCAATCTGGCCAGGGGCCCCCGGGAGCCTCGGGGCCGGATAAACTGGCCAGATTGCCCTCATTATTAGCTGCCCTGCAGGGCCCCCCCAGAGCCTCTGGACCCCGATGCAGCTGCATCGGCATCAGTATCTCCACCCATGGCCCGAGGAATCAAGAAAAAGCAAGGCTCAGCCGGTCCCGGGAGGAGGTGCAATGCCAGACACTGATGATCCCAGTACTGCAAGCAGAACTGACTGCTCCGCGCACAGCATCTTTTGGCTGCTCACAGCCCCGGGGTGCTTAGCTCGACCTCCATGCATCCCGCTTCTCCGGTGCCATTTACGCTCCTCCTCATTTTCCTACTCTTCAGGTTGCAGCTTCTTCCCTCCTCCCCACCCTGCTCCAGTCCTGTCCACTGTCTTGCCTCTTCCCTGCCAGTCTCCCGCCTCCAGCCACTCTGCACCCACAGACACTACATGACAGTCCCTGGGGACACAGGTGAAAAAAAAACCCTTGCTCTGGTGCCGCCCTCTGCATCAGGGTGCCCTAGGCACATGTCCTCAAGTGTCTAGTGGCAAATACAGCCTTGATGAAGAGTAACTATTTCTGGACATTATATGACTTGTAACTTTCATTTTCTACCAACTTTTTACTCTGAATTCTCTATCTCTAATTTTCAGATGTCGCTGAGCTAGTGGGTTCAGTGTAGTTGCTATTATGTCTTCTATGCACTGCATATGTAGCACACGTTTAGAAGCAGCAGAATGGAAGACATTATAAAGCTTTACTGAGCAGTGTAACTGTGAATCCAGTACTGTTGGGAGATGAAAGAGTTACAAGAGCAGCAACACCATCTTTCTGCTTCTCTGTCTCATTATTATTCAGAGACTTCAATGGGCTGCAGCAACTTGATCTGTCAGTGAGTTGGCAATCCATTTTGTTTTGAGTAAGACCGATTTTAGCAGTTTTTCTAAGTGAATAATGGAGGCCGGGGTGGGAGGGAAAGTGACATATAAGTAGAGAAAACATAGGTGTGTCTGTGATAAGATATATTAAAACATTTATTATGTTTGCTTGTACTATTGATTTATACAAAGTTTGAAAAAATGAATGTGACCATTTAATTAAGCCAGGCAAATTATGTTTTTTGATAAAGATCCATTTTAAAACCTCAATATTTGTTTTGTCTTTTGTATAATGCATTTAACCTATTTCTCCAATTGATGTAATTTATGTCTTATTTTCTCGCTAGTGTTCTAATAACAGAATAAAAAGAAAGAATACTGGCTTTGGGGATTGCTTATAAAGATACTCTGTGTCCCTCCATCTGCAAACGTGTTAATCCACATGCCTAAATAAATTCTCTATCCATTATTTCCACTGCCCAGCAGCTTCTCTGCCAGATGAACGTTGAATTAACCAGACAACTCAAGCCTCCTCAGCCCCCATGCACTTGTAGGTTTTTCAGCTTGCCTGCCCTCATTTTCAATGCTTGAGTGGGGATTTCTCTATTTGTTAGTGAAACAATGCTAGTTCCCAGGGTTGACTGATGATGACATCACTGTGGCTCAAGGGGAAAAGAAAAAGACTGGGACTGGCAGGAGGTGTTGTGGGTATTGCATAATGTAGTTTTGATCGTGGGAAATTTAAAGCAGCTGCTGGAAAACTGTCTGTGCCAGCAGTTTGTAGATTTGACGTAGAAGCAGAAAGGTTTTAGTGCTGGATGTAATGTAAAACACATGTTTTGCCATTGAGCAATACTTTACTGATAAAAATTGTTCAACAAAAGACTAATTCGTGCATAAATTTCTCAAAAAACATAATGTATTCTTGTCTGAATTTAATAAATTTTTACAATTTACATTTAATGGCCTTCAAGAATTTAGAAATAGTGTCAGGAATATTATTTTAATTGGGGTCTGACACCATTATGATGATGATGATGATGATGATGATGATGATGTTTTAGGTCCTGTCACTAGAAATGAGCAGATTTTGTGACATTCCAATTCATCAGCTTTGACAACTTTTTCATAAAAATTTGATTTGCAGTGAATAAATTTGCACAAATATCAATACTGGAAAACTTGCAATTGCTTAGCTCAGATAATACTTGTGGAGACCCTTTTGACCATAAGAACTTGCCATCTATAGGACTTACCCAATGACTCTGGAGATGAAAAACGATTTTGTCATAAAAACTGTGCTCTGCTGGGAACCGCTGATCTGTGAGGGCCCAGGTGCTGACCACCGCTGTACAAAGTATGATAATCCTAAAGATGTCATAGCTGCAAGACATTATGGAGAAACCTGCACGGCAATGCAAAAAGACATTAGCACATTTTCAGATGCTTCAGTGGTGTTGGAGATGATTTTCGGCAACTTTTTTTCAAATCACAAATCGAATCTCAAAATATTTAAATTAGCTTGAAATAGCAAATTTCATGAAATTCAACTTAATTTCGATCCTCAGCAGATCCTCATCTTGACTTGTCATACGGTTGAAAGTGTGAAAACTGCAAGATTTCACATTTTTAATTGCAGATTGTAGCATTAAAAAAATTGCCATTTTTTAAATCCTATTTCTTTAATGATCTTTGTGAAGGGGCGAAGCTCACAGTATTCTCTTGGGACGCATCGTTAGACAGCTTTGGATCATTATGCTATGAGCAATGCATACCTTTTGAACATTATGATGGATTTTAAAAATACTTAAAATTAAATACTCTGGGGATTAAATAGAATAAAATAAGAATAAAACTTTCCAATTTTGACCTTATGACAGTCTGTAGCACTTTTTGATATCACGACCTGTGATTAAATCTTGTAATTTTCACACTGACTACTGGATCTATTGAAGAGAGAGTCAGAGCTGGTGGCTGTGGGCCGGAACTGAGTTCTCTTCATCCTGAAACCCCTCTTCTAGACAGGAATCTAACTTGTGTGTGGTGTGCTTTAGGATGCATTCTGCACTCACTTGTGGGCTGAAAGCCCCTGCTATTTCTGTGTTCTTGGGATTGGGAATAGTAACAAACACACCAGGAGACCTTGGGTCCGGTTCAACAGATTCAGTTTTACTGGAAAATTCAGGTACAATTGGCTGCTGCTCACAGTATGGGGCAGAGCTCCTTTTGCTTATGATTCCCATTTCACAATATGTTTCTAGGTCTTGGCTCTGGTCTGCCCGAACTGTTTCTACCTCAACAGCTCCAGTTGGCGCTAGAGACTCCCTGTTTGGCTAGCCAACTTTCTTGAAGCTCGCTACTGCCTCTTCTGGCTCTTCCCCTACCAGCCCCTTCCTCTTAGGAGAGAAAGAGACATGCATCTCAATACCTCTTCCGAGCCATAGGCCCCGGACTGTTCTAAAATATGGGCTAGATTCTCGGTGAGCCCTCTTACTGGTTGGAAGCTTGGTACTGTTAGAGTCCATCCCAGCATGTACTTAAACTTGGACCTTGACTTTGTGTGAGACTTTCACTGACTGCACCTGACTGAACTCTTTCTCTCTTCTCCTACTCTCTAACAAGGCAGTGATTCCCCTTTTTATCAGATCTAACTCCTCCCCATATGTGGACTAATCCAAACTGTTAACCATATTTTGCCTACATATAGTTGCATATCTACTGCAACTATATCCTTATGCATTGCAATGGTTCTCCTAGGGACAGACCTCCTCAGTCCCCGGGGACAACCTTGAGGTAGAACCTCCATGAGACACAAACCGGCCAGAAGGATAACATGCAAATTCTTTTATAAAAATATATAACTTTAAAACATTAATATTCATTTAACTTCTTGACTCTGTGTCTTCTTCTACCAACTTTTAGTCTTTAACCATGTTGAATGTGATTTTTTATATCAATTCACTTGGTGTTGATGCTGTGTGGTGTGTATTGTATTGTTGTTGTGAAGTTGTGTCTGTGGGATGGTGTGTCATCGAGCCATGAGAGTTCTGGCTAGCAACATGGGTGCTATGCCACACCTGGCAGCCCCCCCTGTTTGTGTGGTAAAGCTCCAGCAGTGGTGGGCACATGGCCCCACACTCTTAAGGTCAGGGACCCAAAACTCGGCGGCAGTCTTTCAGTATTCCATCAGAGTGGTAATCCAACATAGTGCCGACATAGCAAGAATAGCGCCAGTTCACAAGGTATGTTTTTTATTCTCTGTTGGTTGTAAAACTGTGGGGAAAAGCACACACAGATACGTTGTCCAAATAAAAAAGCCATTATCTGACTATCTGACAGCAAGACCCCTAATTCCATCCGTAAAGAGCTTTTATCCCTTTCACAAAGTTTTTATTTTATGTGGGGCAATTAAGCAGTTATGAATGGATTGTCCAGTTGTGGACAATCCCTTTAAATCTGTGTAGAGATAGACCCCCATAATAACTGTGTTCTACAGTAGCTGACAGATTGCTGGTTATACTGATAAATTGTACCTATTCTTCTTATTTTATAGCTTGATTTTTTGTTGGAAATTATATCTTCTGATGATTATTGTTACCGAGTAAAAGTAATATCAACTAGTAATATGGATTGACAGGGCCTTGCAGATCACATAACTTTTTATGACCAACCACTACTGTACATGTAGCTATATCTACTTATATGGCTATTACCCAGGTGGTTACAGGCTGCTCAGCTCAATCCCATTTTATTGGAAGGGTCCATTGAGAGTAAACAAGTCTTCGGGTTCCCCAATGCTGGGAATCCATGTGATCGTATGTGGCCACTATTATATTCTCCTGTACTGCCACCACAAGATGGCATGATGGTTAACAACACAAGCAGTAAGCCTTTATTTCTGTGGTCCAGGAGCTTCCATGCTCAGACATACAAGACTCAGTTGGACCAAACTTGCATGTAAAAAGTGAAATTCATGCAAATTAAAAATGCAGTGCCTGTGTTACCTACCAGTCTCGGCATTTCAGACAGATGTGTCCTCTCACCGATGGCCATGGGCAATGTAGGATCTGGATTTTTAATGTGCACAAAATAGGTTGAATGTTTTATAAGTATTTTTCCCTGCTGCTGGAATTCCATATTTCACAATCATGAGCATGATGGTTCATCCCGAGCAAGAGATGCTCTTTGTAACTTAAAAGGAGTTTATCAAATGGTTTAAGATGAGTATTGGGGGTGTCAGACACCCCATTTTAATATTGATCATGCAATAAAAACCAGCACAACCTACTCACCGCAGAGAGATATATTTAAAAAAAACATAAGAAAGCAAAGCAAAAAATCTGCAGTGATGTGATACTGAGGCCATGTTCACACGTTCAGTATTTTACCTCAGTATTTTACCTCAGTATTTGTAACCCAAAACCAGGAGTGGAACAATCACAGGAAAAGTATAATAGAGACACATCACCACTTCTGTATTTATCACCCACTGCTGGTTTTGTCTTACCGATGCTGAGGTAAAAAACTCACTAAATACTGAATGTGTGAACATGGCCTAATTGAATAGTTCCTGCATAAGTTTTAGGCTTGAAGTTTTTGTTTTAAAAGAGGCTTAGTACAAATGTATTTTTTCTAAAACCTCTTAATTATGTATGTGATGTAGTGCGAGCATATTAACATACTTACTGATTGATGTCTTCCCCGGTTTCCAGCGCCACTCTGGCCTTCTTCTGTCCAATATGACAGGTCTTCAGCTCTGCCAGCTCACACTATGGAGCAGTGCTTCTTTTCTGGTGTAAGTCTATAAGAACCAAAATATGACTCCATAGACTTACATTGAGTAAAGCGACTTACCCTCCATGCAAACCCCAAATGAGCCAGTTAGTCTATTTTTAGGTCATGTTAGCCAGAAGTGGACCAGAGCATCACTGAAGACCAGAAAATTGGTATGTATTTTAATGCACTTTCAATGCATCACATACATAAATAGGAGGGTTTGGCAAAAAATAAATACTGCAGCTTCTTCATTATTCTTTGTGAATTTAAGCAAAAAAAAATGTTTTGGGGTTATTTATTAGGTACAGTAATTACAGTTCTGTGAAGATTTAAGAGTAATAAGTAAAATGGAAAATATTCAGTAGGAAGAAGAGAGACATTTGCCTGCAAGTATTCATGTACCAGGCTCTTAGAAATGGCTCTTTAACACTGTCAAAATGACGCCTACATGCTTCTAGGCTTACGTAATGCACTTTCACGCTATATTTGATGCGCTGCATAGCTGAAAATATTAGTGTATCAGTGGGACATATTGAGAGATAAAGCATATGTTTTCACCAGTGTTTTAATTCTTTATATACAATATTTGTAGCCTTAGATGAGTGCAAATAATCACTCTAGATGTAATCCAACTATTGACAGCAATGGCCTGCAAATGTCATGATCAGGCATGCCTCTCAAGGAGGCGGATGCAGCATCCTCATAGATCACCGATCCAAACTCCTTGACTTTGCTCCTGCTTCTGCGCTTGGCTGATGTCCCATCTCGAGTGCTAATTTTCTCCCACAATACCCTCCACTCCAGAACAGGAAATTATATACAATTTAGCACCTGGCCTCTTGAAAGTCCTATAGAAAATCCTTGAAAGTTATGTTTTGTGCAGTCCCCATTGCTACCGGTATGCTAAAGTTAGGAGAGTGGCCAGAAGTGAAGAAGAGGTGACCGTATGCCAATCAAAGACTAAAGCCATCCGCTGTTCCCTCCACAACGTCTTCACGTTAAGGGGTTAATGCGGATGTGAACTTTGAAAAACCTTCAATTACTGCAGCCAGAAAAGTGTTTATTAGTGGCTGCCTTGTTCATTAACTGCTTCTTTGCAGCTGCCTAATTATGGTCACCATTACGCACACCCCTTCTCCACCCCTTACCACTCAGCCCTCATAGTACATTTAATTATACCCCTCTTTTAAACCTGCCATTCTCACCTGAAGAAAACGTAAATGTTAGGTGCAGCTGCACAATGGTATAATACACTAAGGCGCACGACTGCACTACCTCGAGGAATATAAAATCCAATATTTCAGGACTGAAATATGCACCTTTTGATAACAATAGAAATGGACAGGACACCAGATGTTCATTGTTGAATGGATGAATACTGCCCTATCATTGAGCTAAGAGCTAGCAATTAGATCACTGCAATAGCATTGAAGAATGTGCTTTAAAGGTTACTCTACCTGAACTAATGGGCGACCACTGTAGTAAGCACAGCTGCCGGAGAATACAGAAACAGCACAAGCACATTCTTAATTCCGAATTAAAAAATGATGAAATATGTCTACATAACTTTCCATGTTTAACAAAAGCAGTGGCAGAAAAAAGAATCATGTCTACAACAACAAAACGTCTGTAAGACATTGCATAAATTGGCCTAACAATGAATTTGGGGATGGGCAGTTTCTTAGCAACAGACGGTTATACTGCCGGCTGGAGGCTGTTTACAGGGAATACAATATTTTACAAAACAGAAAGAAAGTATTACATCTGGTAGGAAACATGTCCAAATAGTTTTCAGGTTTCAAACACAAAACACAATGACAATTTACATTTGGATTCATTAATTAAATACACACACACTTTTGCAAAGCTAAAATTTACAACATCACAGTCCCTAGTAGCATTTCTTGCCCTGTCCCCCCACACTTGCCCCCGTTCACACATTTCACCTAATAACAGAAGCCGTTTCCAAGGTTCTATATTCTTTTTGCCCCGTTACCTGTGTTAGTGATCCTATTAAGTCAACCTTGTCTAGACCCTGTCTCCTTCTGGCACTGCTCACCTAACTAAAATTTACCACCCCTCTTTTTCTTCTGGTATCTTTCCCTACTCTTTTAAACATGTTGTTATAACCATATTAATGAAATAACATCCAGTGACAAACTCTTTTTGCAACCGTTTGCAATCTGATTTCTACAATATGAAGACTCTGCCCCCACTAACATATCAAGTCAACTCCTGATTGCTAAATGTAAGGGCTCCTGCAGACAACCGTAATTTCTGTCACAGTGCTATCCATCAAAACATCGGTTCGCACTCAGATCAATGTTACAACCGGGGAAATAGGTATTGAACACATCGCCAATTTTCTTAGTAAATATATTTCTAACGGTGCTATTGACATAAAATTCTCGCCAGATATCGGTAACAACCCATCTAATCCACATAGGCAAGGAAATCAAACCATAGAAATCTATATATTAAGTTACAAATTTAACCGGATTGGAAGTGTTTCTCCGCTCTCTGGAATTATGACAAGTATTAGAAGATAAAATTGTAGGTTTATTGTCAACGCGTTTCAGAGTCCATCGACTCCTTCCTCAGGGCAACCATAAAAAAATAGCCATTTTACAGGATATTTTTATATGTATGTCCTGAAGAAGGAGTTGGTGGACTCTGAAATGCATCAACAATAAACATACAATTTTATCTACTACTACTTGTCATAATTCCAGAGAGGGGAGGAACACTTCCAATCTGGTTACCATTATTTGAGATCCTATGGAAGCTGCTGCATCTGGCCTTCATGCTCTTTAAGTGTTGTGTGTCACACAATCTTCCAAGGTGAGGGGTTTCACTTTTATGTCATCAAACGTTTACCCTGGATAAGACCCTATTGCTCTCATGCATTTCTTTACATATATTAAGTTATGTGTAATGATGAGAAATGACACAGGGAAAGCGTATTGAACACGCTTCCTGAAATGTAATTAATGCCTTGTAGAAAAGCCTTTACTGGTTATGACAACTACACGATTCCTCTTGTATGGAGAAACTAGTGGCATGCATTGCTCAGGTGTGATTTTGGCCCATTGATCGACACAAGCTCTCTTCTAATCCAATAGTTGTCATGGGCTCCTTCTATGAACTCTGAGATTTAGTACCTTCCATACATTTTCCATTGGATTCAGGTCAGGTTATTGGTTGGGCCATTCTAGCAGCTTATTTTCTTTCTCTGAAGCCAATTGAGAATGTCCTTGGCTGTGTGTTTGGGATCATTGTCTTGCTGAAATATCCACCCTCATTTCATCTTCATCAACCTGTTAGATGGCCGTAGATTTTTTTAAGAATGTCTCTATACATTTTTCCATTCATCCTTCCTTTAATCATATGAAGTGTACCATTGCTGCATACTGAAAAACAGCCCCATGTTATGATGTTCCCACCTTGAAACTTCACTGTTTGTATGGTGTTTTGGGGGCGATAGGCAATGCCTTTTGGCCTCCAAACATGGTGTGTATTATGGCTTTCAACTAGTTCAATTTTGGTCTCATATGACCAAACTATATTCTCACAGTATTTCACAGGCTTGTCTAAATGTTGTTGAGAAAATTTCAAAAGCTCTTGAAAATGTTTTTTTCAGCAATAAGTCTTGTGTTGTGAGCATGCATACATGCCATGGAGTTTGAGTGCATTACTTATGGTTTTCTTTGAAACAATTGTACCTACTGATTCCAGGTCATTCTGTACATCTCCACAGGTGGTCTTTGGTTCCTGGACCACTTTTCTGACAATTCTTTTCACTCCTCTATCTGAAATCTTGTGGGAAGCCCTTGGCTGTGGCTGGTTTATGGTAAAATTATGTTCTTTCCACTTCCAGATTATGGCCCTAGCAGGACTCACTGGAACCTTCAGTAGTTTAGAAATTATTTTGTAACCAATGCCATCAGTATGTTTTGGAACAAGAAGGTTGTGAAGGTCTTGGGCTCACTGGTTTTACCCATCATGACATGTTTCTTGTGTGGCACATTGGTAATGAGATACCTTTTTAAAGTCCATCAGTTGAACCAACTGATATTATTTTTCACTAAGTTGTAGGATTGCTTTCTAGTTACTTATAGATTTCAGCTGATGTTATGACTTTCCATTACTTTTTGCACCTCTCTTTCTTCTTGTGCTCAATACTTTTACCCTGTGTCATTTCTCATTATTACGCACAGTTGCTTAATTAATCTATGGTTTGATTTCTTTCCCTGTATAGATTGTATGGGTTGGTACCTAAATCTGATGAGAATTTCATATCAATAGCACCTTTAGAAACATATTTACTTAGAAAATTGGTGATGTCTTCATTACTTATTTCTCCCACTGTATTCAATGAAGCAGTACAAGTCTGATATTTTTCTCGCTCTGAGTCGTATAAGGTAAAATAATCATAGCATGCGCGATTTGCCTCCGTTAATCAGATTGCACTTGCCCATTCATGTCTATGGGTCCAGGGAAAACATCTAACCACTCACAGATGACAATTGAATGCAGTCCGATTAAGACAAACTGAATAGAGAATTTTTTTTTTAAATTCTCCACATCTAAGAAAATCGGATCATACCCTAATCAATCTCTGATAGATCCATGGTACAAGAGTAAATTGGAAGCATCAAAATACACTTGTAGACAATCTTAACAGTGGTTTTCCCCAAGACAGCAGTGAGGACACAGTGTGCAGCATAGTTCTAGATGTCCAACCCCAGGAACGCCAAGGCATCATCACAAAGACATTAGCAGCAGCAGTGTACGTGGCATAAGCAATTTCTGTGAGCAGTTTCACACATTTTTTAAATGTGGAGACTCAAAGTTTGGTCTCCATCTGGTGAGTTGCCTGTGGTGGAAGGTGTGTCAGAGCCCTATTATAATAATTCTACTCTGTGGATATTGATGTCACTTTATTGGTGTGTGACAATTACGTTTTGAAATGTGGAGGCTCGAAGTTGGGTCTCCATCAAGTGGGTTTCGTTTAGGGGAAGGTGTGTCAGACGCGTATTATTCTGTTTCTACTTTGTGGAAATTGATTCCACTTTAGTTGTGTGTGACAATAATTTTTTGAAATGTGGAGACTTCAAGTTGGGTGTCCATCTGGTGAGTTGCCTGTAGTGGAAGGTATGTCAGAGGCATTTTACAATATTTCTACTCCGTGAAAATTGATGCCACTTTAGTGGTGTGTGATGATATTTTTTTTAAATGTGGAGACTCCGAGTTGAGTCTCCATATGGTGAGTTGCCTGTAGTGGAAGGTGTGTCAGAGGGCTATTATACTGTTTCTACTCTGTGGAAATTGATGCCACTTTAGTGGTGTGTGACAATCATTTTTTCAAATGTGGAGACTCTGACTTGGGTCTTCATCTGATGGGTTGCCTGTAGTGAAAGGTGTGTCAGAGACCTATTATAATATTTCTGCTCTGTGGAAACTGATGCCACTTTAGAGGTGTGTGACAATTACTTTTTAAAATGTGGAGACTCCAACTTGGTCTTCATCTGGTGGATTGCCTGTAGTGGAAGGTGTGTCAGAGTATTATACTGTGTCTACTCGGGGGAAATTGATGCCACTTTAGTAGTGTGTGATAGTGATGAGTGAGCATGCTCCCCACTACTCGGTACTGGCCCAAGCATCTCACTGCTCGAGATGCTCAGAGCTCGCTGAGTATTTCTGGGGTTGCTCAGAAGGAGCTTGGGTCCCAGCCCTGCATGTTTGGCACCCTTTAGAGAGCCAATGCACATGCAGGGATTGTATGCCACACAATGTAATGCCTCAGCATTGGTTGTGGCTTTACAGTGATTAGCTGGTCGCACAGCATCATCGGGTCTATATCAGACCTGGTGCCGCCATGCTCATCACAGTCTACTCCGGAATCAGACAGTGTAGGGAGAGTTGCTGCTGAGCTAGGGAGAGATTTGCTTGGTTGTTACATAGTGTGGGTATACCATATATTTTACACGTATCCATATCAACTAACAGTCCTTCTGAGGACTTATAAAGCTGCATAGATATCAGTGCTAGGCAGGTAGTGTATGTGGCAGACTGCAGTGCATATCGCAAGAGGGTCCATTCCAGTTCTGTCTGCTGCTATTACAGATATTTGAAGACATAGCCCCAGGTATCAGGGGACAGGAATCATTTTTTTTAATCTTAGTTCTGATTATTTGCTTAATCTAGACAATCCAGACAACACCGTTTTTGCTCCATTTGCTTGTTGGCACTGCAGAATACAGGCAGATCCTTTCCATATTACAGTGCTAAAAATCCAGCTATTTCAAACTGTGGTTTGTCCATCACACAGATCACATAAACGTGCACTCAAAATTCTGACATTTTGGCCTCTCTTTAAATTTTCTTGCAGAGTGTTAGCGAAGTGATTGACACCAGTTTACTGTTCAAAATGGTTACCTACAGGCCATCTATTTCAAACAGTGGTTTGTCCTTCACACGGATCACATAAACAAGCGCTCAAAATTCTGCCATTTGTAGTGAACGTGGAAAATATTGTCCTCCATTTAAAATGGGCAAGGTGCATGGAAGGGATGGGGAACTGGATGTGATGGTGTATGCAGAGGCCAAGGCCATGGGCAAGCTGAAATTGTGCCACAACAGACACCCACATCTTCTTGCCCGAACTTCCTGTCCCAAATACTAGGGGACAGCAGCACACCACTATTGAACCCAGAGCAGGGTCAAAGGGTTGTTGGTTGGATAGCAGATAATGCTTCCAGTCACACTTTGCCACCACCACCACCACTCTGTCTTCCACACGGTCACGTCTTAGTAATGAATATGTGATCCAGACTCATCTTCACCCTGATCCTCCTTCCTCCCACCATTCCGAGTGCCCGGAGACAACTGATCCTACACTTGGACACTCCGAAGAGCTGTTCTCTTTGCCATTTATAGATTTGGGCCTCTCGCCCGGTCCACTTGAAGTGGGGCAAGAGGAGATCACATGTAGTGATGCCCAAATATTTGAGCAGCCACAGTCACACGAAGGCAATGCTGGAAAAGTGTCACAAGAGGTGGACGATGATGAGACACAATTGCTAGAAAGTCAGGAGGAGGACCAGGGTGCGGAAGTGGAAGGCGAGGTGGTGGATCATACAGAAACGGACCCAAGCTGGCAGGAGGACATGCAGAGCGAGGACAGCAGCACACAGGGGGGGGGGGAGGTGTAGCACCCCAACTGGCAGGAAGAAGCAGTGTGGTGGTCGCAGACAGAAGGCGGGCAACCGTTCCCCGTAACACCAACATGACGGAAGTTGCCAGTCCAACTGTTCGGTCTTCCCGAGTCTGGTTGTTTTTTAAAGATTCTGCCAATAACCCCAAAAAGGCCAATTGCACCACCTGCCAGGCCAGCATCAGCAGGGGTAGCAAAATTACCAGCCTGGCCACCATCAGCATGATCAGGCACATGGCAGCAAAGCACTCGACTTTCTGGGCCGAACCCCAGGGTCCAGGAACAGTGTATGCGGGTGACACCACTGCTTCTTCCGCTTTTGTGTGTGCAAGCCAATCCCCTGTCCATGGTGCATGCAAAGATGCCTCCAGCCCTGCACCTGCCATTGCATACACTAAACTAGCCCCATCAGCAAGCACGTCCATGACCTTTTCCCAGCGCAGCATTCAGTTGTCCATACCCCAGTCCTTGAAACGCAACGCCCAACAGGCTACACTACTCAATTCACACATTTCGCGACTGCTTGCGCTCTAAATGTTGCCTTTTAGGCTCGTGGAGATGAAAGCTGTCTTCAACCTGATGGCGGCAGCCGTCCCTCAGCACTCGGTCCCCAGCTGCCACTATTTCTCCGGTGTGCCATCCCCGCATTATACAAGCACGTGTTCCACAACATTAGCCATGCCCTTATCAATGCAGTTACTGGGAAAGTCCACCTAACCACGGACACATGGACAAGTGCTTGTGGGCAGGGACGGTACAACTCACTGGCGGCACACTGGATTAACATAGTGGAAGCTGGGACCCAGTCAGACCTTGGGATGGAACATGTCCTCTCGATGCCAAAGATTGCGGGCCCTAGGTCAAATTAGGGTTACCCCACTGTCTACAGCTCCTGCACCTCATCGTCCGCCTCTTCAGCTTCCATCTCCAAAATGACCACATCACTCACAAGCCGGAAGCACTGCAGCACTGCCTCAGCCAAGCAGCAACAGACTGTGCTGAAGCTAATATGCTTAGGTGACAAACCGCACAATGCTGATTAGTTGTGGACAGCTCTGAAAGAGCAGGCAGATTTGTGGCTGATACCGCTGAACTTACAGCCATGCATGGTCATGTGTGACAATGGCCAGAATCTGGTGGCAGCTCTGAGGCGAGGCGAGCTCACACACATACCATGCCTGGCCCATGTGCTTATCCTCATGGTTCAGTGGTTTCTCAAAAAACCTACCTGGATCTTCTTGTGAAAGAACGCCGCCTGTGTGCCGATTTTAGAAAGTCATCAACAAGGCCATTGGTATTCAGTTCAGACTCCACACATAAAACCTCAGGAGTGGACATGGATGTCAAACAAATGTACTATCCTCCAAAACTTTGAGGACTCCACCAAGATGGAGAATGGCGATAACGCCATTAATAGCATCACCATCCCACTTTTCTGTGTTCTGAAATGCTCTCTGCTCACAATCAAAGAGGATGCATTGCAGGCAGTGCACGATGAGAGAGAGCAAGCAACTATACAGGGTGATTACACACAGCCAAGCCTCATCTAATCCCAACGTGGATTGAGTGACAATGAGGAAGAGGAGGAGGAGAAAGAACAGGAGCTACTTTCATGTTCTACCTGCACAACTGTCATACCGTCTGCTCAGCATGTATGGCTTGAGGATAGGGAGGAGGAGGAGGAGGAGAGCATGTTCAGTCGTCCTCTTGGTGAGGATACGGAAGTCTTGCCTGTTAGTAGTCTGGCATGCAAGGCTGAGTGACCCTCGTGTTCTCCAAATTTTGGTTGACAGTCATTACTGGTTGGTGACACATCTAGACCCACGCTACAAGGAGAACTTTCTATCTCTTATTCCCGAGGCAGACAGGTCTACTAAAATCAGGCAGTACTAGAAGTCCCTTGTTGCGGAATTAATAAAAAAATTCACAATTGAAAATGCTGGAGGCAGAGGTCACAGTTCATTGGACAATCAAGGAGTACAGGCGAGAGAGACACAACTCCAATCCAGCAGGGGCAGGGGAACACTGTCAAAGTTCTGGGAGAGTTTTCTCAGACCCTCCAATCACACAGGCCCTGAGACGCGGGGTACTCTCACAAGGATAAAGAGAAAAGTATCAAATGCATCAAAGATTGGGATCACCACACCAATAATTTTAGTACAAAAATAATTTTTTTTTATTGAAAACACCACACAAACACCATTTAAAAACAATTAAAAACCCCAACAACATGGGTAGAGGATCAGGGTCCACATAAATATGAGTTGAATACCCAAAAAGGAAACACTATACAGTCAATTACAATAGAGTGCATATTATTATTATTATTATTATTATTATTATTATTTATTGTTATAGCGTCATTTATTCCATGGCGCTTTACATGGGAGGAGGGGTATACATAATAAAAACAAGTTCAATAATCTTAAACAATACAAGTCATAACTGGTACAGGAGGAGAGAGGACCCTGCCCGCGAAGGCTCACAATCTACAAGGGATGGGTGAGAATACAGTAGGTGAGGATAAAGCTGGTCATGCAGCGGTTTGGTTGATCGGTGGTTACTGCAGGTTGTAGGCTTGTTGGAAGAGGTGGGTCTTCAGGCTCTTTTTGAAGGTTTCGATGGTAGGTGAGAGTCTGATGTGTTGTAGTAGAGGGTTCCAGAGTAGGGGTGATACGCTAGAGAAATCTTGTATACGATTGTGGGAAGAGGAGATAAGAGGGGAGTAGAGAAGGAGATCTTGTGAGGATCGGAGGTTGCGTGTAGGTAAGTACCGGGAGACGAGGTCACAGATGTATGGAGGAGACAGGTTGTGGATGGTTTTGTACGTCATGGTTAGGGTTTTGTAGTGGAGTCTCTGGGCAATGGGGAGCCATTGAAGGGATTGACAGAGGGGAGAGGCCGGGGAATAGCGGGAGGACAGGTGGATTAGTCGGGCAGCAGAGTTTAGAATAGATTGGAGGGGTACGAGAGTGTTAGAGGGGAGGCCACAGAGCAAGAGGTTGCAGTAGTCAAGGCGAGAGATGATGAGGGCATGGACTAGGGTTTTTGCAGATTCTTGGTTGAGGAATGTACGGATTCGTGAAATATTTTTGAGTTGAAGTCGTAAGGAAGTGGAAAGGGCTTGGATATGTGGTTTGAAGGAGAGATCAGCATCAAGGATTACCCCGAGGCAGCGAGCTTGTGGGACTAGGGAGAGTGGGCAGCCGTTTACGGTAATGGATAGGTTCGTTGGGGGGGTCGCGTGAGATGGGGGAAAGATGATGAATTCTGTTTTGTCCATGTTAAGTTTCAGAAATCTAGCGGAGAAGAAGGATGAAATAGTGGACAGACATTGAGGGATTCTGGTTAGTAGGGAGGTGATATCTGGTCCAGAGATGTAGATCTGTGTGTCGTCAGCATAGAGGTGATACTGAAAGCCATGAGATTCTATGAGCTGTCCCAGGCCAAAGGTGTAAATGGAGAAGAGCAGGGGCCCAAGGACTGAACCTTGTGGGACTCCAACAGATAGGGGGCGAGGTGAGGAGTTGGTGTGTGAGTGGGAGACGCTGAATGTCCGGTCTGTTAGGTATGATGAGATCCAGGATAGGGCCAAGTCTGTGATGCCAAGGGATGAGAGGGTCTGTAATAATAGGGAATGTTCCACTGTGTCAAACGCAGCCGACAGGTCGAGGAGGAGGAGGACAGAGTAGTGTCACTTGCTCTTGGCGGTTAAGAGGTCATTGGTGACCTTAGTTAGGGCAGTTTCAGTGGAATGGTGTGACCGGAAGCCAGATTGTAAACGGTCAAAGAGGGAGCAAGAAGAGAGATGGGAGGACAGTTCAAGATAGACGTGTTGTTCCAGTAGTTTGGAGGCATAAGGGAGAAGTGATATAGGGCGATAGCTAGATACAGAGGATGGGTCAAGAGAGGGCTTTTTGAGGATAGGTGTGATGGAGGCATGTTTAAAGCTTGAGGGAAAAACACCAGTTGTTAGTTATAGGTTGAAGAGATGGGTTAGGGTTGGGATGAAGACTGTGGTGAGGTTTGGGATGAAGTGGGATGGGAGCGGGTCAAGTGCACAGGTGGTGAGATGCGATTTTGAGAGTAGAGTGGAGAGTTGATCTTCTGTAATGGTAGAGAAGTTGGTTTTGAAGGTGGAGGGCTGAGAAGTCGGGAGGAAGGGCTCTGGGGGTTGTTGACCAAAACTGTCTCTGATGTTCTCAATCTTCTGCTTGAAAAATGAGGCAGTCTTCAGCTGAGATAAGTGGGGAGGGAGGAGGTGCTGGGGGATGGAGGAGAGAATTGAAGGTGTTGAATAACTGTTTAGGGTTGTGAGACAGGGAGGATATGAGAGATGAGAAGTAGGTTTGTTTAGCTGTGGCGAGTGTGGTCTTGAAACAGCCCTGGAAGCTCGCCTCAGTTCTTTAGTCAGGCTGGTGTGCCAGGGTTGTCTGTTGATTTTTCGAGCTTTGGTATGTGTAAGTGGGGCAGCAGATTCCAAAGCTACAGCTATTGTGGTGTTATATAGAGTGGCAGCGTCATCCGCATTGTGTAAGGAACTTATGTCTGTGAGAGGGAGGAGGGATTCAGAGAATGAATGTAGGTCAAGATGTTTAAGATTTCTGCGAGGGTGTGAAAGTTTGTGGGGTGGGGATTGTATACATGGAGTGGAGAGGGAAGAGAATCTGAGAAGGTTGTGGTCAGAGAGAGGAAGAGGTGAGTTAGAGAGGTTAGAAAGGGAGCAGAGGCGGGTGAAGATGAGATCCAGTGTGTGACCATCTTTGTGAGTGGCTGCAGAAGACCATTGAGTGAGGCCGAAGGAGGAAGTGAGAGTTAGAAGTTTAGTTGCAGTTGAGAGGGGTGTCAATGGTGATGTTGAAGTCGCCCATGATGATAGTGGGGATGTCCGCGGAAAGCAAATGCATATCAATAAAACCAAACTCATAATCATGTTAGCCAGGTAATATATGCATGCTGTTTGTCCCAAGCAATACAAATCCCCATAAGGGTAGCAAATTAAAACAGTACAAATAGCTGTCTGAAAATAACAGTCATGACCGAGGAGAAAACCTAAATGTCCATTGGGCACATGGAGATTGAATGCTCCAAACAGTGAATGCTCAACAGGGATGACACCTAGGATCCCAATGTCTAACCCCAACACTATCAGATAGGTCACCCCTCAATCACTGGCATAACAGGCTGTATCAGTGTTAAGACCCACGTGTATCGACGCTTAGAGCGTCTTCCTCAAGGTCAACGGTAAAATGGTGGTGTAATACCAATGTTTAAATAGGAAGTTTTTTAATTTTAATTATACATACCAGGTGTGCAGGGCAATGGCGTTGCAGACAAGAAGATACACAGGTCTGGCGTGTTGCAGTGGCCACTGCACAGGCGCCAAACCCTTACTATTACCGGAAACCAAAGATAAGTATAGTGCGCAAGCGCGATTTAGAACTAATCGCTATGGTAACCTGGATACACTAATATCCTGTACACTAGATCAAACTCAATCGAGTGAGTTATTTCTATAAAAAATAATAATAAGTAAGTGCATGCACGTGATCCAGCATAGCAGTTATTGCGGAGGATAAGACCCCCCTGAAATACCTTCACAATATTGAGAACGGGTTGTCATGACAATTTCACTTCAAGTTCTATCAGATCCAGCGCATGCGCAGACTCAAAAGGACTGTTAGTGCGGCCTGAATCTACTACGGCATTCCAAACACAACAAAAATAGAAATATTTACCCAATTACATGTGAACCCAAACTTCTTTTCCCATGATTATTTTTAGACTTTGTTTTTGAAGAACAACAGTACATACTGGTCTAACATATAAATCACACAACAGACCAGTAAACATGATACTCTCATACTAACTATAAGATGGATGCGCATGCCCAATTAATACCCCCCCCCAGTATTGGGTTACTTTACCGGAGGTTGCCCAGGCCCAGAGAAACTAAAGTGGTATAGCTAAATAGGGTATATCAAATTCCGTTAAAGACAGTTATATCTATTTTAATAGTGGAGCGCCCCCAGACACAGGGCAATAGGGTACTCGGTACCGGGTCCCGCTGTCTCGGTTCTGGGGATGTCACGGTGGTCTGACCCGGTCCGTGGCCCTGCTAAGGGGCGTCCAATTAAAGGTGTAGGTGGTGGTGGTTTAGGTCGCGGTAAATAACGAGGGCACAAGGTTGCAGTCTCTTTACCTTTTACTGTAGACTTCGGCATCCACAATCCACAGCACTGCTAACAGGGCTTGCTGAGACCGGCCGGTCCGAAGGCACATCCAGAGTTCCCTTTGCAGGTGGAAATCAGTAGCCTTCCTACTTGCACCTGTGTGTTGTAGTACCTCCCTGCTGAACACCACGGGATAGTCCTCACAACTCTTGTATCTGTTTCTGATGTTCTCTCTCTCCGTCCCCCAGTTTGGATAGGACGCACCCGTATGACGGGGGTAGGCCTGGAGCTATTTTATAGGGACCCTAGAGATGCCCCTCTCCCACAATTTGCCTCCGTTATCTGCTTAGGTAAAAAGGTGAGACAGCCAACCTAAAGTCAACTGCCCTGCCATGATTGAAGTAAAGCGTAGAGCCAGTACTCCCTCGGTGTTCCGGCCACCGGCTATGCGCCTCAGAAGGATGTTGCCACGATCTTAGGGCAAGACTCCTCCCGGTATTATCTCTTTTGTTGCTGTGATCCCGTTTCTCACTTCTCCACAATATACTTTGCTTCTTGTACTTTCTTAAGATACCGCCGCAATGAAGTGCAGGCGCGGCTCTGTAACGATCTGTCTCTTGCTAGGCCTCTGTCAGGATCCCACACCTAAGAGGTCCTCCCTGGAACTCTCCCAGGCTGCTTTCTCCCTAACTTCCTATCCAACCCCCAGTTTTACCCAAGTGTGAGGAGTGGCCTAGTAGATAGGACCTTTTGCTCCCCCTGGTGGCCGGAGTGTGAAGTGTAATGTGTGACTGTGATACCTGGCAAGGTGAACTCTTTTAGTACAATCAGACATACCATCACTCCCCCTGGTGGGAGAGCGACGTTACTGCAATGACCAGACTTTGGGGCGCTGCACTCCTCCCCGTTAAATCCAGTACTCCCAGACTGAGAAAAGAAGAACAACAATACATGTTAGTAAAAGACATACAAAATTTTTGAAATGCTAGGAACAAGTAAATGCTATGAACAAGTAAATATAACAGTGCTTCCCTTCATGGGAGGTGAGGACACTTGAACGTTGCGAACGTCTTGGTCATGCTCAGTTCATGACTCCCAGTTCAGTGGGTGCAAACTTTGAAACAGCAGGGATCCCGGGTAAACAAAGGGATCCCTTTTGAAAGTTTTTGGAGCAATTCACTGTCCATTACTCCATTGTCCATTTTAAATCTGTAACAAAGATATATACACAAACATTTTTTTTAACCAAACAGCAGCACCCGTTAATATTTCCAAGTTTTGTAGTGAATTGGGGTTTGATTCTTGGTGCTACGTGTAGACCTCCGCAGTGCAGGGGTTGCTAATGACTAGTGTTGAGCATTCCGATACCGCAAGTATCGGGTATCAGCCGATATTTGCGGTATCGGAATTCTGATACCGAGTTCCGATATTTTTGTGATATCGGAAATCGGAATCGGAAGTTCCCAGTGTATGGTTCCCAGGGTCTGGAGGAGAGGAGACTCTCCTTCAGGCCCTGGGATCCATATTCATGTAAAAAATAAAGAATTAAAATAAAAAATATGGATATACTCACCCGTCCGGCGGCCCCTGGACCTTACCGATGTAACCGGCAGCCTCCATTCCTAAGAATGAGGAGTTTAGGACCTGCGATGACGTCGCAGCTTGTGATTGGTCGCATGAGCGGTCACATGAGCGGTCACGCGACCAATCACAAGCCGCGACGTCATCGAAGATCCTAAACTCCTCATTCTTAGAAACGGAGGCTGCCGGTTACATCAGTAAGGTCCAGGGTCCGCCGGACGGGTGAGTATATCCATATTTTTTATTTTAATTCTTTATTTTTTACATGAATATGGATCCCAGGGCCTGAAGGAGAGTTTCCTCTCCTTCAGACCCTGGGAACCATCCAGGATAGCTTCCGATACTTGTGTCCCATTGACTTGTATTGGTATCGGGTATCGGTATCGGCGATATCCGATATTTTTCGGGTATTGGCCGATACTATCCGATACCGATACTTTCAAGTATCGGATGGTATCGCTCAACACTACTAATGACCTAACAGGGCCCGCTGTGCTTGCTATTGCTGGTGTGATGCACTGTCTTCTAGCTACACTTCTGGTGAGTCTGGGTAGCACTGGTATACTGGAGCTCTCACGACTGCTGCTACTAATTGTGGGCATGGCAGGTTCACTGATAGCGGAGGGGGAACCAGCCGGCTCATCTATTGGCATGGTATCCTCTGGTGGAATCTGCTGTGTCTGAGGCTCCGGATGATTCAGCATCACATTTGGTTCCGGCGGCTTCAGCTGGCGAAACGTTAAAACAGGTACCACGATGGCCTGATTGATTTGAGTCCAAGACTGGGGAAAATCGCCAAGTACAGTGTGTATCTTCTTCTCCTTTTCCACGGGCGGAGATGTCCCTGGGTCTGTTTCCCTATCTTTCAACTTATCAGGGCATATTTTGAGGTGGTCTCTGGATATTGCCATTGAAGTCTCTCCCCGATCTTTGCTGATGAGACAGACCTTTTATTGTCAAAATCGGATGGCAGGATGGTATATGGTTCCACCTCCCATTGATCGTCAAGCTTATGTAATCTTCTCTTCCGTTTGAGCACTTGCTCACCGGGTGACAAGGGAATTGCAGGAGCATGTTGGTTGTAGTCCCTTTCTTGTTTTTGTCGGGCTTGGGTTAAACTTCTTTCCATGCATTCCAGTATTTTGCGGTACCTTTGCTGCTTTTCTGTATCCCAATCTGCATTTGTCGAGGTGTCTTCGGGGGTTAGGACCCCCATGTCTACATCAACAGGTAATTTGCTAGATCTTCCTCGCATGAGGTAGGCTGGAGTACAATTGGTGGAATTCACCGGGATGTAGTTGTACATATCTACCAAGTCAGGCAACTTGGTTGGCCACAAGTTCCGTTCTTCCACAGGTAATGTCTTCATTAAGTATATTACCACTTGGTTCATCTTCTCACATATCCCGTTAGTCTGTGGGTGATACGGCATTGTTCTGATCTTCTTACACCCGTATAAACCGCAGAATTCCTGGAATACCTCCGCCTTGAATGCTGGCCCTTGAACAGTCAGCACCTTCTCCGGGTACCCATGCGGCCTACAAAAGTACTGCTGGAAGGCTTTGGCGGCCGTTCGGGCCATCAGATCTCTGACCGGCACAACTACCAGGAACCTAGAGTAGTGGTCCACGATGGTAAGAGCGTAGACCTAGCCTGACCGGCTGGGTGTTAGCTTCACGTGGTCTAGCGCGACCAGCTCAAGCGGCCGTTTGGTGATGATAGGCTGCAAGGAAGCCCTTTGGCTGTCACGGTCCTTCCTGCGTAGGCTACATGGGCCACACTCTCGACACCACTTCTCGATGGCTTTCTTCATGCCAATCCAGTAGAACCTCCCGCGGAGTAGACTCTCCAACTTCACCGATGCCTCCATCTTGTGCCAGTCATTACACTGGCTACCCATTCGCTACAGGGTCCAGTATAAACTCATCTCTCTCACTCACAAAGCCCTCCACAGTTCTGCACCGCCTTATATCTCCTCTCTCATCTCTGTCTATCGCCCTACACGTGCCCTCCGTTCTACAAACGACCTAAGGCTAACATCCCCCGTAATCCGAACCTCGCACCTCCGTCTACAAGACTTCTCTCGTGCTGCGCCAGCTCTCTGGAATGTGCTTCCTCAGACGATCAGACTGATACCTAGCCCCGACCTATTCAAGCGCGCTCTAAAAACCCATCTCTTCAAACAAGCCTACCACATCAATACTCAGTAAACTAACTTTGCCCTGTTCCCTCCTTCCAAATATCACTCTGAATCTGCACCCTACTATTCATCTGTCACCACACCCTCCATGCACATGATAACTGCACTTGATACTTGACTATTGCACTTAAACACACGGGCTGATGACCGGATCATGCAGCTTTGTATGAAAATCGCTATGTATTATAATTGCCAGACTGTTGTGAATTCCGTTCTCGAACTCCCTCCTGTGGTCATGAATGGTACTTCGGTGAGTTCTGTCCGTGGACTCCCTCTGGTGGCTGCGAGTGGAGCTGCTGGTTCTGAGATTCCTTCTCCAGCTGCCCTTGTTTAGGGCTAGGCTGGATTCTCTATTTAACTCCACTCAGATCGTTACTCCATGCCAGCTGTCAATGTTCTAGTTCTGGTTCAGATCTCTCCTGGATCTTTCTGAGGACCAGTCTACTCCAGCACAAGCTAAGTTCCTGCTTGTTCATTTGTTACATATGGTTTTTCTTGCTAAGTTCTAGTCCAGCTTGCTCTCATGAAACTGCCTGGCTAGCTGGAAGCTCTGGGGGTGCAGAGTGGCACCACCGCACCGTGAGTCGGTGCGGGGGTATTTTTTGCACACTCTGCGTGGTTTTTGTAGCTTTTTGTGTTGACTGCAAAGATCCCTTTTCTATCCTCAATCTGTTTAGTTAGACTGGCCTCTCTTTGCTAAAACCTATTTCATCCTGTGTTTGTGATTTCCTCTTAACTCACAGTCAATACTTGTGGGGGGCTGCTTTTACCTTTGGGGAAATTTCTCTGAGGCAAGTGAGGCTTTGTTTCCTTTCTTTAGGGGTAGTTAGCTCTTAGGCTGTGAAGAGGCGTCTAGGCAGAGTCAGGCACGCTCCACGGCTACTTCTAGTTGTGTTGATAGGAGTAGGGTTTGCGGTCAGCAGAGTTCCCATTTCCCCAGAGCTCGTCCCGATTCCGTGTTTAACTATCAGGTCATTCCTGGTGCACCTAACCACCAGGTCCATAACAGTACAGCTGGCCCACAAAGTGTTAATGCATCTCAATAGAGGGAAAAGAGAAGTTCTGAGACCATTTTTTTTTTCTCTGCAGTGTGTTTTGCCTTTCTTTTCCCCTTAAACTCTGGGTGGTTCAGAACTCAGGTGTGGATATGGACATTCAAGGTCTGTCCTCTAGTGTAGATCAACTCGCTGCAAGGGTACAAAACATTCAAGATTATGTAGTTCAGAATCCTATGTTGGAGCCTAGAATTCCAATTCCTGATTTATTTTCTGGGGATAGATCTAAATTTCAGAATTTCAAAAACAATCGTAAACTGTTTCTTGCTCTGAAACCCCGCTCTTCTGGTGACCCTATTCAGCAAGTAAGAATCATTATTTCTTTGTTGCGTGGCGACCCTCAAGACTGGGCATTCGCCCTGGCGCCAGGAGATCCTGCATTGCGTAATGTAGATGCGTTTTTTCTGGCGCTGGGTTTGCGTTATAATGAACCGAATTCTGTGGATCAGGCAGAGAAAATTTTGCTGGCTTTGTGTCAGGGTCAGGATGAAGCAGAGGTATATTGCCAGAAGTTCAGAAAGTGGTCTGTGCTTACTCAGTGGAATGAGTGTGCCCTGGCAGCAATTTTCAGAAAGGGTCTTTCTGAAGCCCTTAAGGATGTTATGGTGGGGTTCCCCACGCCTGCTGGTCTGAATGAATCAATGTCCTTGGCCATACAGATCGATCGGCGCTTACGTGAGCGCAAAACTGTACACCATTTGGCGGTATCCTCTGAGCAGAGGCCTGAGCCTATGCAATGTGATAGGACTTTGACCAGAGCTGAACGGCAAGAACATAGACATCAGAATGGGCTGTGTTTTTACTGTGGTGACTCCACTCATGCTGTCTCTGATTGTCCTAAGCGCACTAAGCGGTTCGCTAGGTCCATCACCATTGGTACTGTACAGCCTAAATTTCTTCTGTCCGTTACTCTGATTTGCTCTTTGTCATCCTATTCTGTTATGGCATTTGTGGATTCAGGCGCTGCCCTGAATTTGATGGACTTAGAGTTTGCCAGGCGCTGTGGTTTTTTTCTTGGAACCCTTGCAGCATCCCATTCCTTTGAGGGGAATTGATGCTACGCCTTTGGCCAAGAATAAGCCTCAGTACTGGACCCAGTTGACCATGTGCATGGCTCCTGCGCATCAGGAGGATATTCGCTTTTGGTGTTGCATAATCTGCATGATGTGGTCGTGTTGGGTTTGCCATGGCTGCAGGTCCATAATCCAGTATTGGATTGGAAATCAATGTCGGTGTCCAGTTGGGGTTGTCAAGGGGTACATGGGGATGTTTCATTATTGTCAATTTCTTCCTCCACTCCTTCTGAAGTCCCTGAGTTTTTGTTGGATTACCGGGATGTATTTGATGAGCCCAAGTCTAGTACCCTACCTCCTCATAGGGATTGTGATTGTGCTATTAATTTGATTCCTGGTAGCAAGTTCCCTAAGGGACGACTTTTCAATTTGTCTGTGCCAGAACACGCCGCTATGCGGAGTTATATAAAGGAGTCCTTGGAGAAAGGGCATATTCGCCCGTCGTCGTCACCATTGGGAGCAGGGTTCTTTTTTGTGGCCAAGAAGGATGGTTCTCTGAGACCTTGTATAGATTACCGCCTTCTTAATAAAATCACGGTCAAATTTCAGTACCCTTTGCCTCTACTGTCTGATTTATTTGCTCTAATTAAGGGGGCTAGTTGGTTCACCAAGATAGACCTTCGAGGGGCGTATAATCTCGTGCGTATTAAACAGGGCGATGAATGGAAAACAGCATTTAATACGCTCGAGGGCCATTTTGAGTACCTGGTGATGCCATTCGACCTTTCTAATGCTCCCTCTGTGTTTCAGTCCTTTATGCATGACATCTTCCGAAAGTATCTGGATAGATTCATGATCGTATATTTGGATGATATTTTGGTCTTTTCGGATGATTGGGAGTCCCATGTGAAGCAGGTCAGAATGGTGTTCCAGGTCCTTCGTGCTAATTCCTTGTTTGTGAAGGGATCTAAGTGTCTCTTTGGAGTTCAGAAGGTTTCCTTTTTGGGCTTCATTTTTTCCCCTTCTACTATCGAGATGGATCCTGTTAAAGTCCAAGCTATTTATGATTGGACTCGGCCTACATCTGTGAAGACCCTTCAGAAATTTCTGGGCTTTGCCAATTTTTACCGTTGCTTCATCGCTAATTTTTCTAGTGTTGTTAAACCGTTGACTGATTTGACCAAGAAGGGTGCTGATGTGGTGAATTGGTCCTCTGCAGCCGTTGAGGCTTTTCAGGAGTTGAAACGTCGTTTCTCTTCGGCTCCTGTGTTGTGTCAGCCAGATGTTTCGCTCCCTTTTCAGGTCGAGGTTGATGCTTCTGAAATTGAAGCAGGGGCTGTTTTGTCTCAGAGATGTTCTGATTGCTCTGTAATGAAGCCATGCGCTTTCTTTTCAAGAAAGTTTTCGCCTGCTGAGCATAATTATGATGTTGGCAATCCGGAGTTGTTGGCTATGAAGTGGGCATTCGAGGAGTGGCTACATTGGTTTGAAGGAGCCAAGCATCGCGTGGTGGTCTTGACAGATCACAAGAATCTGACTTATCTCGTGTCTGCCAAGCGGTTGAATCCTAGACAGGCTCGTTGGTCGCTGTTTTTCTCCCGTTTTAATTTTGTGGTTTCGTACCTTCCGGGTTCTAAGAATGTGAAGGCTGATGCCCTTTCAAGGAGTTTTGTGCCTGATTCTCCTGGGGTTCCTGAGCCGGCTGGTATTCTCAGAGAGGGGGTAGTTCTGTCTGCCATCTCCCCTGATTTGCGGCAGGTGCTGCAGGAGTTCCAGGCTGATAGACCTGACCATTGTCCAGCGGAGAAACTGTTTGTCCCTGATAGATGGACTAATAGAGTTATCTCTGAGGTTCATTGTTCGGTGTTGGCTGGTCATCCTGGGATTTTTGGTACCAGAGATTTGGTGGCTAGGTCCTTTTGGTGGCCTTCCTTGTCGCGGGATGTGCGTTCTTTTGTGCAGTCTTGTGGGACTTGTGCTCGGGCTAAGCCCTGCTGTTCTTGTGCCAGTGGGTTACTTTTGCCCTTGCCGGTCCCAAAAAGGCCTTGGACGCATGTTTCCATGGATTTTATTTCAGATCTTCCTGTTTCTCAAAGGATGTCGGTCATCTGGGTGGTTTGCGATCGCTTCTCTAAAATGGTCCATTTGGTACCCTTGCCTAAATTGCCTTCTTCCTCTGATTTGGTTCCATTATTTTTCCAACATGTGGTTCGTTTGCATGGCATTCCGGAGAACATCGTGTCTGACAGAGGTTCCCAGTTTGTTTCAAGGTTTTGGCGGTCCTTTTTTGCTAAGATGGGCATTGATTTGTCTTTTTCTTTGGCTTTCCATCCTCAGACAAATGGCCAAACCGAACGAACCAATCAGACTTTGGAAACTTATCTGAGATGCTTTGTTTCTGCGGATCAGGATGATTGGGTGACCTTCTTGCCATTGGCTGAGTTCGTCCTTAATAATCGGGCCAGTTCGGCTACTTTGGTTTCGCCTTTTTTTGTCATTCTGGTTTTCATCCTCGTTTTTCTTCAGGGCAGGTTGAGCCTTCGGACTGTCCTGGTGTGGATTCTGTGGTGGACAGGTTGCAACAAATTTAGACTCATGTGGTGGACAATTTGACCTTGTCCCAAGAGAAGGCTCAACGTTTCGCTAACCGCCATCGCCGTGTTGGTCCCCGACTTCGTGTTGGGGATTTGGTTTGGTTATCATCTCGTTATGTTCCTATGAAGGTTTCTTCTCCTAAGTTTAAGCCTCATTTCATTGGTCCTTATAAGATTTCTGAAATTCTTAATCCTGTATCATTTCGTTTGGCCCTTCCTGCTTCTTTTGCCATCCATAATGTGTTCCATAGGTCGTTGTTGCAGAGATATGTGGCCCCTATGGTTCCCTCCGTTGATCCTCCTGCTCCGGTGTTGGTCGAGGGGGAGTTGGAGTATGTGGTGGAAAAGATTTTGGATTCTCGTATTTCGAGACGAAAACTTCAGTACTTGGTCAAATGGAAGGGCTATGGTCAGGAGGATAATTCCTGGGTTGTTGCCTCTGATGTCCATGCTGCCGATTTAGTTTGTGCCTTTCATTTGGCTCGTCCTGATCGGCCTGGGGGCTCTGGTGAGGGTTCGGTGACCCCTCCTCAAGGGGGGGGTACTGTTGTGAATTCCGTTCTCGAACTCCTTTCTGTGGTCATGAATGGTACTTCAGTGAGTTCTGTCCGTGGACTCCCTCTGGTGGCTGTGAGTGGAGCTGCTGGTTCTGAGATTCCTTCTCCAGCTGCCCTCGTTTAGGGCTAGGCTGGATTCTCTATTTAACTCCACTCAGATCGTTACTCCATGCCAGCTGTCAATGTTCTAGTTCTGGTTCAGATCTCTCCTGGATCTTTCTGAGGACCAGTCTACTCCAGCACAAGCTAAATTCCTGCTTGTTCATTTGTTACATATGGTTTTTCTTGCTAAGTTCTAGTCCAGCTTGCTCTCACGAAACTGCCTGGCTAGCTGGAAGCTCTGGGGGTGCAGAGTGGCACCACCGCACCGTGAGTCGGTGCGGGGGTATTTTTTGCACACTCTGCGTGGTTTTTGTAGCTTTTTGTGTTGACCGCAAAGATCCCTTTTCTATCCTCAATCTGTTTAGTTAGACTGGCCTCTCTTTGCTAAAACCTATTTCATCCTGTGTTTGTGATTTCCTCTTAACTCACAGTCAATACTTGTGGGGGGCTGCTTTTACCTTTGGGGAAATTTCTCTGAGGCAAATGAGGCTTTGTTTCCTTTCTTTAGGGGTAGTTAGCGCTTAGGCTGTGAAGAGGCGTCTAGGCAGAGTCAGGCACGCTCCACGGCTATTTCTAGTTGTGTTGATAGGAGTAGGGTTTGCGGTCAGCAGAGTTCCCATTTCCCCAGAGCTCGTCCCGATTCCGTGTTTAACTATCAGGTCATTCCTGGTGCACCTAACCACCAGGTCCATAACACCAGACCTGAAATAACAAGCACTTTGCACCTATTGTGTCCCCCCATTTCCTTGTAGATTGTAAGCTCGCGAGCAGGGACCTCACTCCTAATGTCACTGTTTAAATTGTCTTAACTTGTATTGAATTTGTCTGTCTTAACTTGTATTGAATTTGTCTGTATAAGTCCCCGCTTAATTGTAAAATGCTGCGGAATATGTTGGCGCTATATAAATAAAGATTATTATTATTATAAAGGTAATTTTAAGGACTACAGGGAAAGAAAAATTTGGGAATACAAACTAATGAATATGTTTAACCCCTTCATGACCCAGCCTATTTTGGCCTTAATGACCTTGCCGTTTTTTGCAATTCTGACCAGTGTCCCTTTATGAGGTAATAACTCAGGAATGCTTCAACGGATCCTAGCGATTCTGAGATTGTTTTTTCGTGACATATTGGGCTTCATGTTAGTGGTAAATTTAGGTAGATAATTTCTGAGTTTATTTGTGAAAAAAACGGAAATTTGGCGAAAATTTTGAAAATTTCGCAATTTTCACATTTTTAATTTTTATTCTGTTAAACCAGAGAGTTATGTGACACAAAATAGTTAATAAATAACGTTTCCCACATGTCTACTTTACATCAGCACAATTTTGGAAACAATTTTTTTTTTTGCTAGGAAGTTATAAGGGTTAAAATTTGACCAGTGATTTCTCATTTTTACAACAAAATTTACAAAACCATTTTTTTTAGGGACCACCTCACATTTGAAGTCATTTTGAGGGTTCTATATGGCTGAAAATACCCAAATGTGACACCATTCTAAAAACTGCACCCCTCAAGGTGCTCAAAACCACATTCAAAAAGTTTATTAACCCTTCAGGTGTTTCACAGCAGCAGAAGCAACATGGAAGTAAAAAATGAACATTTAACTTTTTAGTCACAAAAATGATCTTTTAGCAACATTTTTTTTATTTTCCCAAGGGTAAAAGGAGAAACTGGACAATGGACGTTGTTGTCCAATTTGTCCTGAGTACGCTGATACCTCATATGTGGGGGTAAACCACTGTTTGGGCGCACGGCAGGGCTCGGAAGGAAAGGAGCGCCATTTGACTTTTTGAATGAAAAATTATCTCCATATTTGGCGGACACCATGTCACGTTTGGAGAGCCCCTGCAGGGCCGGCCTTTGCCCTGTGCGACCTGTGCGGCCGCACAGGGTGCCAAGGCTCGTTAGCATACAAGGGGCGCATTTATTGAGCTCAGCAGATTAATGTCACATTACATCACAATCAGGGGTGGGATTCAGCCGGTACGACCCGGTACGGGGCAGCCGTTTTCTAAAATTTCCATCTGCCAGCGTTCCGGTTACCACGCCCCCGGTCATCGGGCCCCCCCTGGCAGTGGCGTAGGAAGGGGGCGGCACAATGCGGGGGGCGGCACAATGCGGGGGGGCGGGTCGCCGGCGGCGCAGAATTTACCTGGCTGTTCGCTTCTCGGCTTCAGAAAAATGGCCGCCGCGATCTCCATCTGCGCATGCGCGGCATCCCGCGGCCATTTTCCTGAAGCCCCGGGCAGCAGAGCACTCCACCTGCGCACGCGCGGCCTCAGGAAGATGGCCGCCCCCACCGATAAGCAGATAGAGCAGGATCGCGGTCAGGTAAGAAGAACTTGTTTTTTTTTTTTTAATTATTATTGAGAGCGGCGATCGGGAGAGGGGGGGCAGGGCAGAAAGCTGGACACAGGGAGGCAGAACGCTGGACACTGGGGCAGAAAGCTGGACACTGGGGCAGAAAGCTGGACACTGGGGCAGAAAGCTGGACACTGGGGCAGAAAGCTGGAGACGGGGCAGAAAGCTGGACACAGGGGGGGCAGAGCGCTGGACACTGGGGCAGAACGCTGGACACTGGGGCAGAACGCTGGACACTGGGGCCGAACGCTGGACACGGGGGCAGAACGCTGGACACAGGGGGCAGAACGCTGGACACGGGGGCAGAACGCTGGACACTGGGGCAGAACGCTGGACACTGGGGCAGAAAGCTGGACACTGGGGCAGAAAGCTGGACACTGGGGCAGAAAGCTGGACACTGGGGCAGAAAGCTGGACACGGGGGCAGAACGCTGGACATTGGGGCAGAACGCTGGACACTGATGCAGAACGCTGGACACTGGGGCAGAAAGCTGGACACGGGGGCAGAAAGCTGGACACGGGTGCAGAACGCTGGACACGGGGGCAGAAAGCTGGACACTGGGGCAGAAAGCTGGACACGGGGGCAGAAAGCTGGACACAGGGGCAGAACGCTGGACACAGGGGCAGAACGCTGGACATTGGGGCAGAACGCTGGACACTGATGCAGAACGCTGGACACTGGGGCAGAAAGCTGGACACTGGGGCAGAACGCTGGACACTGGGGCAGAAAGCTGGACACTGGGGCAGAAAGCTGGACACAGGGGGCAGAAAGCTGGACACAGGGGCAGAAAGCTGGACACTGGTGCAGAATGCTGGACACTGGTGCAGAATGCTGGACACTGGTGCAGAATGCTGGACACGGGCAGAATGCTTGACACAGGGGCAGAATGGAGACACGGGGCAGGATGACAGACATGGCGTCATGACTGGAGACACTGGAGGCAGGATTGGAGACAGATGGGGCAGGATGGATACGATGGAGACAGATGGGGCAGGATGGGAAGATCATATGGGGCAGGATAGATACTCATTAGGGCAGGATGGGAGAATATATGGCTGACGCCAGGAATGAGACACACGGGGGCCAGGATGGCGAATATTATTACCATAGGGGCTAATTAAGGGATATTATTACTGCAGTGATGTATTTATTTTATTTTTTGAGTATACTGTTTTAAATGGAGGGGCGGTCCTATTACTGTGTAGAGTGACACTATGTCGCCTTCTTCATGTGGTGTAATGTAGAAGTTGGGAAAATTAAGTAATGTGTTCTGCAAGTGGAACTCGAGATAACTGTGTTATTTCCTGCAGAGACGAGTCCTGGCTGGATGAAGTGATGGCGGTCTGTGCGGGATGAAAGATGAAGGACTTCACCTAGAGATGTCACTGGTGAGTCAGTGTGTTACCTTTACACTGACACTATACACTGTATACTATATACTGAGGTCCTGTGTATGTCACCGGTGATCACTGTATTACCTATACACAGACGCTGCATACTAAGTACAGATCTCCTGTGTATAATGGCACTTATGGTGATAGTATTGTGGGTTTTTTTTATTATTGATCAGTATTGTAGTATTCAGTCACTATGTGGTGGTAATATGTGGTCTGGTCATGATGTTGTGGTATTCGTTCCTTGTATTTGATATTATTCGATCACTGTGGTGGTAATATGTCATCTGGTCATGGTGTGGCGGTGTTTGGCCTTGCAGGCCGCCGCTCTGCACTCTGATTGGCTGTCAGCCCATATGGCTTTGGACCAAGCGTCATTTTTTCCTTTTGGTCCGCTTTAAAGCACTTTATAATTCCCGTTATTGCAATATTAGTGTTTCTTCAAGTGTTTTGCAGGGAAACACAAGTTTTCTAAGTAAACGTGTTGTTGTGAATATTAAAGAGTTATTGTTTTCTTTCAAAGTTTGGAGGGGGGGGCGCCGTCCTGCAGTCTCGCACAGGGCGCCTTTTGGGCTAAGTCCGGCCCTGAGCCCCTGTGTGCCTAAACATTGGAGCTCCTCCACAAATGACCCCATTTTGGAAACTAGACCCCCCAAGGAACTTATCTAGAGGCATAGTGAGCACTTTAAACCCTCAGGTGCTTCACAAATTGATCCGCAAAAATGAAAAAGTACTTTTTTTTCACACAAAATTTCTTTTAGCCTCAATTCTTTCATTTTCACATGGGCAACAGGATAAAATGGATCCTAAAATTTGTTGGGCAATTTCTCCTGAGTATGCCGATGCCTCATATGTGGGGGTAAACCACTGTTTGGGTGCACGGCAAGGCTCGGAAGGGAAGGAGCGCCATTTGACTTTTTGAATGGAAAATTAGCTCCAATCGTTAGCGGACACCATGTCGCGTTTGGAGAGCCCCTGTGTGCCTAAACATTAGAGCTCCCCCACAAGTGACCCCATTTTGGAAACTAGACCTCCCAAGGAACTAATCTAGATGTGTGATGAGCAGTTTGAACCCCCAAGTGCTTCACAGAAGTTTATACCGCAGAGCCGTGAAAATAAAAAATAATTTTTCTTTCCTCAAAAATGATTTTTAGCCCAGAATTTTTTATTTTCCCAAGGGTAACAGGAGAAATTGGACCCCAAATGTTGTTGTCCAGTTTGTCCTGAGTACGATGATACCCCATATGTGGGGGTAAACCACTGTTTGGGCGCACGGCAGGGCTCGGAAGGGAAGGCATGCCATTTGGCTTTTTGAATGGAAGATTAGCTCCAATCATTAGCGGACACCATGTCGCATTTGGAGAGCCCCTGTGTGCCTAAACATTGGAGCTCCCCCACAAGTGACCCCATTTTGGAAACTAGACCTCCCAAGGAACTAATCTAGATGTGTGGTGAGCACTTTGAACCCCCAAGTGCTTCACAGAAGTTTATAACGCAGAGCCATGAAAATAAAAAATAATTTTTCTTTTCTCAAAAATGATTTTTTAGCCCACAATTTTTTATTTTCCCAAGGGTAACAGGAGAAATTGGACCCCAAAAGTTGTTGTTCAGTTTCTCCTGAGTACGCTGATACCCCATATGTGGGGGTAAACCACTGTTTGGGCACAAGTCGGGGCTCGGAAGGGAGGTAGTGACGTTTTGAAATGCAGGCTTTAATGGAGTGGTCTGCGTGTGTCACATTCCATTTGCAGAGCCCCTGATGTGCCTAAACAGTAGAAACCCCCCACAAGTGACACCATTTTGGAAACTAGACCCCCCAAGAAACTTATCTAGATATGTGGTGAGCACTTTGAACCCCCAAGTGCTTCACAGAAGTTTACAACGCAGAGCCGTGAAAATAAAAAATCATTTTTCTTTCCTTAAAAATGATGTTTTAGCAAGCAATTTTTTATTTTCACAAGGGTAACAGGAGAAATTGGACCCCAATAGTTGTTGCCCAGTTTGTCCTGAGTACACTGATACCCCATATGTGGGGGTAAACCACTGTTTGGGCACAAGTCAGGGCTCGGAAGGGAGGTAGTGACGTTTTGAAATGCAGGCTTTGATGGAGTGGTCTGCGTGCATCACATTCCATTTCCAGAGCCCCTGATGTGCCTAAACAGTAGAAACCCCCACAAGTGACCCCATTTTGGAAACTAGACCCCCCAAGGAACTTATCTAGATGTATAGTGAGCACTTTGAACCCCCAAGTGCTTCACAGACGTTTATAACGCAGAGCCGTGAAAATAAAAAATCATTTTTCATTCCTCTAAAATTATGTTTTAGCAAGCAATGTTTTATTTTCGCAAGGGTAACAGGAGAAATTGGACCCCAATAATTGTTGCCCAGTTTGTCCTGAGTATGCTGGTACCCCATATGTGGGGGTAAACCACTGTTTGGGCACACGTCGGGGCTTGGAAGGGAGGGAGCACCATTTGACTTTTTGAACTCAAGATTGGCTGGAATCAATGGTGGCGCCACGTTGCGTTTGGAGACCCCTGATGTGCCTAAACAGTGGAAACCCCTCAATTCTAACTCCAACACTAACCCCAACACACCCCTAACCCTAATCCCAACCCTAACCCCAACACACCCCTAACCCTAATCCCAACTCTAGCCATAACCCTAATCACAACCCAACCCCAACACACCCCTAACCACAACCCTAACCCTAATCCCAACCCTAACCCTAATCCCAACCCTAACCCCAACCCTAACCACAACTTTAACCCCAACACACCCCTAACCCTAACCATAACCCTAACCACAAGCCTATTCTTAATCCTATTTCCAACCCTAGCCCTAATTCCAACCCTAACTCTAATTCCAACCCTACTAAGGCTATGTGCCCACGTTGCGGATTCGTGTGAGATTTTTCCGCACCATTTTTGAAAAAAGGCACTGCGTTTTACCTGCGGATTTACCGCGGATTTCCAGTGTTTTTTATGCGGATTTCACCTGCGGATTCCTATTGAGGAACAGCTGTAAAACGCTGCGAAATCCGCACAAAGAATTGACATGATGCGGAAAATACAGCGCAGCATTTCCGCGCGGTATTTTCCGCACCATGGGCACAGCGGATTTGGTTTTCTATAGGTTTACATGGTACTGTAAACCTGATGGAACACTGCTATGAATCCGCAGCGGCCAATCCGCTGCGGATCCGCAGCCAAATCGGCACCGTGTGCACATAGCCTAATTCTAACGCTAACCCTAGTTCTAACCCTAACCCTACCCCAAACCCTACCCCTACCCCTAACCCTAACCCTAGTTCTAACCCTAACCCTAGTTCTAACCCTAACCCTAGTTCTAACCCTAGTGGAAAAAAAAATATTTTCTTTATTTTTTTATTGTCCCTACCTATGGGGGTGATAAAGGGGGGGGTCATTTACTATTTTTTTTATTTTGATCACTGTGATAAGTTTACCACAGTGATCAAAATGTACATGGATCGCATCTGCGGGCCAGCAGATTCGGCGGGCGTACTGCGCATGCGCCCGCCATTTTGGAAGATGGCGGCGCCCAGGGAGAAGACGGACCAACTTTGGGAGGCTCGGTAAGTATGAGGGGGTGGTGGGGGGGTGGATCGGAGCACAGGGGGGGGATCGGAGGACGGGGGGAGTGGACAGGAGCACGGGGGAGCGGACAGGGGGACGGAGGGGGGTACCGGACAGAACGGAGGACTGGGGAGTAGATCGGGGTGGTGGGGGGGGGCAGAACATGATTTTCAGCCATGGCAGATGCTACTGCAGCATCGGCCATGGCTGGATTGCAATATTTTACCATTTTCATAGGTGAAATATTGCAAATTGCTCTGATTGGCTGTTGCACTTTCAACAGCCAATCAGAGCGATCGTAGCCATGTGGGGGCAAAGCCACCCCCCCTGGGCTGAAGTACAACTCCCCCTCTCCCTGCAGATCAGGTGAAATAGGAGTTAACCCTTTCACCCGATCTGCAGGGACGCGATCATTCCATGACGCCACATAGGCGTCATGGGTCGGATTGGCACTGACTTTCATGACGCCTACGTGGCGTCAAAGGTCGGGAAGGGGTTAATTCATTGACACTAGGACTCAATTTAACACCTGGATTTATGAGTCACTACATGGATACAATTCACACCTCCACCTGACTTACTCCAGATAACTAAGAACATTATTCCCACTGCCTCTCCATTTTTAACAAAATGCCTAAGTTGATTACCTTGGCTTATCTATGGACTCATCACACTTCCCACCCCCTAACAAATGTCCTACTGTAGCATTCTTTAAATGTGGTGCTTGTTTCATATTAATCTATTTTTAATCTTGCCTGAAGAAGGAGCCACTGTGCTCTGAAAGCTTGCAAACATATTATTTTCGGGTTAGCCAATAAAGGTATCACTCCTAGAATACTTCTGTCATCATTGGGCAGAAAAGTATTCACATAGATTTTTCTGGTTAACACGGTACCACAATACAATCTGTTATTGTACATCATCTTTATTTTTGATAGAGTTTTTTACAAACAAGTGTCAGGAACCGCTATGGGGGCCAGGTGTGCGCCCTCATATGCAAATTTATTTATGGGGTGGTGGGAGGAGACGCAGATTGGGAAGAATCGGCTTTTTTGCAAGAATATCCTTAAATGGTATGGATTCATTGACAACATTGTTGTCTTGTAGACAGGTACAGCCGAAGAACTGGAGACTTTTGTTGGGGAGCTTAACGATAATTGTTGGAACACCTGGCTGACATCCTGTTTCTCCACCAGTTCGGTTGATTTTCTTGATCTGAAGATCATGATCCAAAACAATCGGATCAACACCACTCTTTTCCGTAAAAATACAGCTGCAAACAACTTATTGCATTATTCAAGTTTCCACCCAAGTCATCTGCGGAATAGCATCCCAAAAGGACAGTTCCTACGCCTTAGGAGGAACTGTAGTTTGCTGTCAGACTTTCATGATGAATCGAGATAACTTACAAATCACTTTCAGGAACGAGGTTATCCACGGACAATCATCTCAAGGGCCTTTGAACACTCCCATCAGAATTTGAGGAAAGATATCCTGAAAACACGGCAGTGAACGAACTTGAACACACTGAGCCTAATAACAAAATTTAACAATCAGTGGGGAGATGTCCATCGGATAATGGAAGATAACTGGGGGATCCTGTTAAGTGATACAAGGCTTGAGTCACTTATCCTGAATAGACCAAGGATAGTGGTGAGAAGAGCAAGGAACTTAAAGGATTGCCTTTCCAGAAGTAATTTCAAACGACCTATGTCCAGAACCCTTTCAGGTAATTCAATTGTTGGATCGTATCCATGTGGGGGATGTTCTATTTGCCCATTAATTATAGCTGACACTGGAGTTTCACTTCCATCTTTACCCTCCCAGGTGAAATCGAGATCTTATTTTAATTGCCGTACACGTAATCTGGTCTATGCCCTGATCTGTGGTTGTAATAAGATCTACGTAGGTCAAACTACCCAAGAACTTCGCCACAGAATTCAACAGCATGTTTCAAACATTTCTAAGACCAAGAATGATAAAGATAAGGGTAAGCAGATTACTTCAGTGGCGGCTCATTTCTTAGACCACCATAATGGTAGTTCCAGGACCCTTCGGGTCATGGGGTTGGAAGGAGTCACCCTCAATATTAGAAGGGGTAAAGTAACAGATGAATTCCTGAGAAGAGAATCCCGCTGGATTTATGAATTAAAGAGTCTAACACCAGGTGGCTTGAATGAGGAATTACTGTATACAGGTTTCTACAAAAGGCTGTAGTGACTGAGGTCCTATTTATCTTTGTGGATTATCATGGGTACAGTTATATGGACTTTGGGTATGTTTGGATATTCATGTACTTTGTTTCCTTCCTTTATTTCAGATCTTGTTTTCCCTTTATGGGTTATCTTTTACCTTGATTGAGAGACATACTATACCCATATCCTATGGATGGACCAAAAATCAAGAATGTGGACCCTAAAGAATGACAACAGCCTTGTGAGACACAGGAACTACTATTGGAACACTCAGCTGCCTACAGAGGCTTAAAAACATATTTAATTGTTTTCCTTTTATACTTTGTTGGCCATATATGCATGCTGTTATCTCTTCCATAGCCCAGAGCCTATGGTGGTGTATATGGGGGTTTAGACATACTTTAGATCAAGCAAAAATAAGTACCCTTGATCTAGTTGTACTGGTTTGCTATTAAAATAGATAAACCTTTCTTTAACTGAATTTGATATACCCTATTTAGCTATACCACTTTAGTTTCTCTGGGCCTGGGCAACCTCCGGTAAAGTAACCCAATACTGGGGGGGTATTAATTGCGCATGCGCATCCATCTTATAGTTAGTATGAGAGTATCATGTTTACTGGTCTGTTGTGTGATTTATATGTTAGACCAGTATGTACTGTTGTTCTTCAACTGAGACTAAAAATCATCATGGGATAAGAAATATGGGTTCACATGTAATTGGGTAAATATTTCTATTTTCGTTGTGTTTGGAACGCCGTAGTAGATTCAGGCTGCACTAACAGTCCTTTTGTGTCTGCGCATGCGCTGGATCTGATAGAACTTGCAGGGAAGTTGTCATGACAACCTGTTCTCAATATTGTGAAGGTAATTTGGGGGGGTTTTATCCTCCGCAATAACCGCTATGCTGGATCACGTGCATGCACCTACTTATTATTATTTTTTATACAAATAACTCACGCGATTGGGTTTGATCTAGTGTACGGGGTATTAGTGTATCCAGGTTACCATAGCGTTTAGCTCTAAATCGCGCATGCGCACTATACTTATCTTTGTTTTCCTTTAATAGTGAGGGTTTGGCGCCTGTGCAGTGGCCACTGCAACACGCCAGACCTGTGTATCTTCTTGTCTGCGCCGCCATTGCTCTGCACACCTGTTATGTATAATTAAAATGAAAAAACTTCCTATTTAAACATTGGTATTCTACCACCATTGTACCGTTGACCTTGAGGAAGATGCTCTAAGCGTCGATACGCGTGGGGCTTAACACTGATACAGCCTTTTATGCCAGTGTTTGAGGGGTGACCTTTCTGATAGTGTTAGGGTAAGACATTGAGAACCTAGGTGTAATCCTTGTTGAGCATTCACTGTTTGGAGCATTCAATCTCCATGTGCCCAACGGACATTTAAGTTTTCTCCTCGGTCATGAGTGTTATTCTCGGACAGCTATGTGTACTGTTTTAATTTGCTACCCTTATGGGGATTTGTATTGCTTGGGACTAACAGCATGCATATATTACCTGGCTAACATGATTGTGAGTTTGGTTATAATGATATTTATGTGGATCTGATCCTCTACCCATGTTGTTGCGTTTTTAACTGTTTTTAAATGGTGTTTGTGTGATGTTTTCAATAAAAAAAATTGTTATTTTTGTACTAAAATTGTTGGTGTGGTGATCCCAATTTTTGATGCATATACTTTTCTCTTTATGCTTGTGTCTAAACGAATATGCATTAGGAGATCCCCCTATCTATTTAAAGTGGATGGTGCCGGCTCAAATTGCGTTTTGTACTCTCACAAGGAGTGCAACGTTTTTGAAAGATGCTGAGGGAGTACCTTGCTGACCGTACCAATGTCCTCCTTGATGCCTCTGTGCCTTAAAATTATTGGGTATCCAAGCTGGACACGTGGCATGAACTGAATCTCTGTGCCTTGGAAGTCCTGGCCTGCCCTACCTCTAGCATTTTGTCAGAGAGGTTTTGTAGTGCCGCTGGTGGAATTGTAACTGATAAGCGCATCCACCTGTCAACTGAAAATGCTGACAGGCTGACTCTTATAAAAAAAAACAAGGGCTGGATTGGGCCAGACTTCTCAACACCACCGAATGATAGCAGCGTAAAAAACTTAAATCCAGTGTCTTTTTTTGAGAGGACTATTCCCATGCACCTCTTCACACCCACCCATGGGTATACTCTTCCTGATTTTGGCTATTTTATGTTGTCCTCCTCTTTCTCTTCATCCTGCACCACCATATCACCAAGGTGACAGTAGTCTGCGATGCAACACCCACAGAATTTTTTTAAAGAGCGTTTATTATGCCAGTAAAAAATGGTTATACAGTACGTTCATGTATACCTCCCAGGGGTAAATGTTGTCAGCCCATACACTTAGTGCATGGGCATTACAGGTACAGGAGACCTGCTCCTTTCTAATGGGAACATTTTTTTTATGAGGCCCTTCAGTACGTCTCTTCCAAGGGGCATTGGAGTGCCTCCAAATTTTTGGCAGCCCTTGCATTCACTGCATAGGCAAACACTATGGGAGACCCACTTCCTAATAATGGGAACATTTTTTCATGAGGTCCTCCTCTATGTCTCTTCAAAGGGGCATTGAAGTGCCTCTAAATTTTTGGCAGCCCTTGCTTTCACTGCATAGGAAAACACTATGGGAACATTGTTTTCATGAGGCCCTCCTGTACGTCTCTTCAAAGCGGTATTGAGGTGCGTCCAAATTTTTGGCAGCCCTGCCACTCACTGCATATGCAATAACAGTATAAGAGATCCACTGTTTAATAATGGGAGCGCTCTATGACTCTTTAAGAATAGTGAGGGCCGACTGCTGGCCTTTTAAGAATAGTAAATACCGCCTGATGGCCCTATAAAAATAGGCTTTGTGACTTTCAGAGTCCCTCCTTCATAAATGAAACAGGATGTGTCTGATGATGTGTCACACGCCACATGGCCAGATAAGGTTGTAAAATGTTAAAATAATATTTCCCAGTGAATGAATTTATCTTGGTTGAAAGCAATGCTAAAGTTCAAAAACACTACATGTGAACATAGCCCAAGGTGTGGAGGAGCATTTTTTTTTTTTGGGGGGGGGTTATTTATTTTGCCTTATTTACAAGTCATTACCCAGGAAAGGATGTTCCTTAACTTTTTCCCAAGAAAATCCATTTGGGTTTTGTTTTTGTATGTTTTATTGTGAGTGAAAGTGGTGCAAGACTCTGACAGCATTGTTCACAGCAGAGACCTGGGAGTCAGAAATGCTTCCATAGGTCTTCCCCATGCTGTTCCCATGTCATTTGAGCAGTTTTCCAATCGATTTCTGCAATTTCTAGTCCCTTTGCAGACTGCCAGGGGGCCGCCGGAAAAATGCTTGTGTTCCCCATAGACTTGCCTTTGGCTCGTGGCTCGGGTCAAGCACCCGAGCATTCCAGTTTGCTCGACCCAAGCAATGAGCACCCGAGCATTTTAGTGCTCGTCCATCACTAGTGTGTGACAATAATTTTTGAAAATGTGGAGACTCCATGTTGGGTGTCCATCTAGTGAGTTGCCTGTAGTGGAAGGTGTGTCAGAGGGTTATTATACTGTTTCTACTCTGTGGAAATTGATGCCACTTTAGTGGTGTGTGACAATAATTTTTTGAAATGTGTAGACTCCAAGTTGCGTCTCCATCTGGTCAGTTGCCTGTAGTGGAAGGTGTATCAGAGGCCTATTAAACTGTTTCATAATTTTTTTTTTTATGTGGAGACTCCTAGTTGGGTCTCTATCTGGTGGGTTGCCTGTAGTAGAAGGTGTGTTAGAAGCGTATTATACAGTTTCTACTCTGTGAAAATTGATGCCACTTTAGTGGTGTGTGACAATAATTTTTTAGAAATGTAGAGACTCCGAGTTGGGTCTCTATCTGATGGGTTGCCTGTAGTGGAAGGTGTGTCAGAGGCCTATTATAATATTTCTACTCTGTGGAAATTGGAAGGTGTGTCAGAGGCCTATTATAATATTTCTGCTCTGTGGAAATTGATTCCACTTTAGTAGTGTGTGACAGTAATTTTTTGAAATGTGGAGACTCCAAGTTGGGTCTCCATCTGGTCAGTTGCCTTTAGTAGAAGGTGTGTCAGAGGCGTATTATACTGTTTCTACTCTGTGGAAAATGATGCCACTTTAGTGGTCTGTGACAGCAATTTTTTTAAAATGTTTTGACTCCAAGTTGGGTCTCCATCTCGTAAGTTGCCTGCAGAGGAAGATGTGTCAGAGGCCTATTATACTGTTTCTATTCTGTGGAAATTTATGCCGCTTTAGTGGTGTGTGACAATAATTTTTTGAAATGTAGACTCGAAGATGGGTCTCCATCTGGTGGGTTGCCTGTGATGGAAGGTGTGTCAGAGGCCTATTATAATATTTCTACTTTGTGAAAATTGTTGCCACTTTAGTGGTGTATGAGAATATTTTTTGGAAATGTGGAGACTCCAAGTAGGGTCTCCATCTGGTGGGCTGCCTGTACTGGAAGGCGTGTCAGAGGTCTATTATACTGTTTCTACTCTATGGAAATTGACTCCAAGTTGGGTCTCCATCTGCTGGGTTGGCTGTGTAAGTAGGGCTCCAAGACAGGCAGGACTGCACTTACTTTCAGTCAACTACCTGTGTTACTTACATTTTTCTATCAATAGTACTGTATGAAACTGATGTTTGTGTCTTCTGAGTTTGGCTGGAAAAAAAATGGAGGTATTGCATGAGGTATCAGGGCTCTCAACTAAGAAGTCTTATACTGCTCCCTTAACCTCCGCCAGGTCCTCATTGAAACTTCAATTCAAAGTTGTAAATGTTGGCCCAGTGTTGTGAATTCTGTTCTCGAGCTCCCTCCTGTGGTTATGAATGGTACTTCGGCGAGTTCTGTTCATGGACTCCCTCTGGTGGCTGTGAGTGGAGCTGCTGGTTCTGAGATTCCTTCTCCAGCTGATCTCGTCCAGGCCTTGGCTGGCTGCTCTATTTAACTCCACTCAGATCGTTACTTGATGCCAGCTGTCAATGTCCTAGTACTGGTTCAGTTCTCTTGGATCTTTCAGATGACCTGTCTACTTCAGCAAAAGCTAAGTCCCTGCTAGCTTATTTGTTTCAACTGTGTTTTTGTCCAGCTTACTATTATTATTTTGTCCTGTTAGCTGGAAGCTCCCGGAGGCAGAGTGGCACCACCGCGCCGTGAGTCGGTGCGGTGGTTTCTTTCGCACACTCTGCGTGGTTTTTTGTTAGTTTTTATGCTGACCGCAAAGATACCTTTTCTATCCTCAGTCTGTTTAGTTAAGTCTGGCCTCCTATGCTGAAACCTATTTCATTCCTGTGTTTGTGACTTCCATCTTAACTCACAGTCAATATATGTGGGGGGCTGCCTATTTCTTTGGGGAATTTCTCTGAGGCAAGGTAGGCTGTATTTTCTATCTTTAGGGGTAGTTAGCTCTTAGGCTGTGAAGAGGCGTCTAGGCAGAGTCAGGAACGCTCCACGGCTATTTCTAGTTGTTGTTGATAGTATTAGGGGCTGCGGTCAGCAGAGCTCCCACTTCCCAGAGCTCGTCCTGTATTACTAGTTTGCTCATCTGGTCATTTCTAGTGCTCCTAACCACCAGTTCAATCATAACAGTACAGCTGGCCCATAAAGTGTTAATGCATCTCAATAGAGGGATAAGAGAAGTTCTGAGACCATTTTTTTTTTCCTCTGCAGTGTGTTTTGTTTCTCTTTTCCCCTAAATCTCTGGGTGGTTCAGGACACAGGTGTAGATATGGACATTCAAGGTCTGTCCTCTTGTGTGGATCAACTCACTGCTAGGGTACAAGGCATTCAAGATTATGTAGTTCAGAACCCGATGTTGGAACCCAGAATTCCAATTCCTGATTTGTTTTCTGGGGATAGATCTAAGTTCCTGAATTTCAAAAATAATTGTAGACTGTTTTTTGCTTTGAAACCTTGCTCCTCTTGTGACCCCATTCAGCAAGTAAAAATCATTATTTCTTTGCTGCGTGGCGACCCTCAAGACTGGGCATTTTCCCTTGCGCCAGGAGATCCTGCATTGCGTAATGTAGATGCATTTTTTCTGGCGCTTGGATTGCTTTATGATGAACCAGATTCAGTGGATCAGGCAGAGAAAATTTTGCTGGCTTTGTGTCAGGGTCAGGATGAAGCGGAGGTATATTGTCAGAAGTTTAGAAAGTGGTCTGTGCTTACTCAGTGGAATGAATGTGCCCTTGCGGCAATTTTCAGAAAGGGTCTTTCTGAAGCCCTTAAGGATGTTATGGTGGGATTCCCCACGCCTGCTGGTCTGAATGAGTCTATGTCCTTGGCCATTCAGATCGATCAACGCTTACGTGAGCGCAAAAATGTGCACCATTTGGCGGTGTTTTCTGAGCAGAAGCCTGAGCCTATGCAATGTGATAGGACCTTGACCAGAGCTGAACGGCAAGAATACAGATGTCAGAATGGGCTGTGTTTTTACTGTGGTGACTCCACTCATGCTATCTCTGATTGTCCTAAGCGCACTAAACGGTTCGCTAGGTCTGCCACCATTGGTACGGTACAGCCAAAATTTCTTTTGTCCGTTACTCTGATTTGCTCTTTGTCGTCCTATTCTGTTATGGCATTTGTGGATTCGGGCGCTGCCCTGAATTTGATGGACTTGGAGTTTGCCAGGCGCTGTGGTTTTTTCTTGGAGCCCTTACAGTATCCTATTCCATTGAGAGGAATTGATGCTACACCTTTGGCCAAGAATAAGCCTCAGTACTGGACTCAATTGACCATGTGCATGGCTCCTGCACATCAGGAGGATATTCGCTTTTTGGTGTTGCATAATCTGCATGATGTGGTCGTTTTGGGTTTGCCATGGCTACAGGTCCATAATCCAGTATTGGATTAGAAATCAATGTCTGTATCCAGTTGGGGTTGTCAAGGGGTACATGGGGATGTCCCATTGTTGTCTATTTCATCTTCCCATCCTTCTGAAGTCCCTGAGTTCTTGTCAGATTACCGGGATGTATTTGATGAGCCCAAATCCAGTGCCCTACCTCCTCATAGGGATTGTGATTGTGCTATTAATTTGATTCCTGGTAGTAAGTTTCCGAAGGGCCGACTGTTCAATTTATCTGTGCCAGAACACGCTGCAATGCGGAGTTATATAAAGGAGTCCTTGGAGAAAGGGCATATTCACCCGTCGTCGTCACCGTTGGGAGCAGGGTTCTTTTTTGTGGCCAAGAAGGATGGTTCTCTGAGACCTTGTATAGATTACCGCCTTCTTAATAAAATCACCGTCAAATTTCAGTACCCTTTGCCGCTACTGTCTGATTTGTTTGCTCGGATTAAGGGAGCTAGCTGGTTCACCAAGATAGATCTTCGAGGGGCGTATAATCTTGTGCGTATTAAACGGGGTGACGAATGGAAAACAGCATTTAATACGCCCGAGGGCCATTTTGAGTACTTGGTGATGCCATTCGGGCTTTCTAATGCTCCATCTGTATTTCAGTCCTTTATGCATGACATCTTCCGAAAGTACCTGGATAGATTCATGATTGTATATTTGGATGATATTTTGGTCTTTTCGGACGATTGGGAGTCTCATGTGAAGCAGGTCAGAATGGTGTTCCAGGTCCTTCGTGCTCATTCCTTGTTTGTGAAGGGGTCTAAATGTCTCTTTGGAGTTCAGAAGGTTTCATTTTTGGGCTTCATTTTTTCCCCTTCTACTATCGAGATGGACCCTGTTAAAGTTCAGGCCATTTATGATTGGACTCAGCCTACTTCTGTGAAGAGCCTTCAGAAATTTCTGGGCTTTGCTAATTTTTACCATCGCTTCATCGTAATTTTTCTAGTGTTGTTAAACCATTGACTGATTTAACCAAGAAAGGTGCTGATGTGGTCAATTGGTCCTCTGCGGCCGTTGAGGCTTTTCAGGAGCTGAAGCGTTGTTTTTCTTCTGCCCCTGTGTTGTGTCAGCCAGATGTTTCGCTCCCGTTTCAGGTCGAGGTGGATGCTTCTGAGATTGGAGCAGGGGCTGTTTTGTCTCAAAGAGGTTCTGATGGCTCTGTGATGAAACCATGTGCTTTCTTTTCTAGAAAGTTTTCGCCTGCTGAGCGCAATTATGATGTGGGTAATCGAGAGTTGTTGGCTATAAAGTGGGCGTTTGAGGAGTGGCGACATTGGCTTGAAGGAGCCAAACATCGCGTGGTGGTCTTGACGGATCACAAGAATCTGACTTATCTCGAGTCTGCCAAGCGGTTGAATCCTAGACAGGCTCGATGGTCGCTGTTTTTCTCCCGCTTCAATTTTGTGGTTTCGTACCTTCCGGGTTCTAAGAATGTGAAGGCTGATGCCCTTTCAAGGAGTTTTGTGCCTGATTCTCCGGGAGTTCCTGAGCCGGCTGGTATTCTCAAAGAGGGGGTAATTTTGTCTGCCATCTCCCCTGATTTGCGGCGGGTGCTGCAGGAGTTTCAGGCTGATAGACCTGACCGTTGCCCAGCGGAGAAGCTGTTTGTCCCTGATAGATGGACTAGTAGAGTTATCTCTGAGGTTCATTGTTCGGTGTTGGCTGGTCATCCTGGAATCTTTGGTACCAGAGATTTGGTGGCTAGATCCTTTTGGTGGCCTTCCTTGTCGCGAGATGTGCGTTCTTTTGTGCAGTCCTGTGGGACTTGTGCTCGGGCTAAGCCCTGCTGTTCTCGTGCCAGTGGGTTGCTTTTGCTCTTGCCGGTCCCGAAAAGGCCCTGGACGCATATTTCCATGGATTTTATTTCAGATCTCCCTGTCTCTCAGAGGATGTCAGTTATCTGGGTGGTTTGTGATCGCTTCTCTAAGATGGTCCATTTGGTACCTTTGCCTAAATTGCCTTCCTCCTCTGATTTGGTTCCATTGTTTTTCCAGCATGTGGTTCGTTTGCATGGCATTCCGGAGAACATCGTGTCGGACAGAGGTTCCCAGTTTGTTTCAAGATTTTGGCGGTCCTTTTGTGCTAAGATGGGCATTGATTTGTCTTTTTCTTCAGCTTTCCATCCTCAGACAAATGGCCAAACCGAACGAACCAATCAGACTTTGGAAACATCTGAGATGCTTTGTTTCTGCTGATCAGGATGATTGGGTGTCCTTCTTGCCTTTGGCTGAGTTCGCCCTTAATAATCGGGCCAGCTCGGCCACTTTGGTTTCGCCTTTTTTCTATAATTCTGGTTTCCACCCTCGTTTTTCTTCAGGGCAGGTTGAGCCTTCGGACTGTCCTGGTGTGGATTCTGTGGTGGACACGTTGCAGCAAATTTGGACTCACGTAGTGGACAATTTGACATTGTCCCAGGAGAAGGCTCAACGTTTCGCTAACCGCCGTCGCTGTGTTGGTCCCCGACTTCGTGTTGGGGATTTGGTTTGGTTGTCGTCTCGTTTTGTTCCTATGAAGGTTTTGTCTCCTAAGTTTAAGCCTCGTTTCATTGGTCCTTGTAAGATTTCTGAAATTCTTAATCCTGTGTCATTTCGTTTGGACCTTCCAGCTTCTTTCGCCATCCATAATGTGTTCCATAGGTCGTTGTTGCGGAGATATGTGGCTCCTATGGTTCCCTCCGTTGATCCTCCTGCCCCGGTGTTGGTTGAGGGGGAGTTGGAGTATGTGGTGGAGAAGATTTTGGATTCTCGTATTTCGAGATGGAAACTTCAGTACCTAGTCAAGTGGAAAGGTTATGGTCAGGAGGATAATTCCTGGGTGGTTGCCTCTGATGTTCATGCTGCCGATCTTGTTCGTGCCTTTCATTTGGCTCGTCCGGAGCGGCCTGGAGGCTCTGGTGAGGGTTCGGTGACCCCTCCTCAAGGGGGGGGTACTGTTGTGAATTCTGTTCTCGAGCTCCCTCCTGTGGTTATGAATGGTACTTCGGCGAGTTCTGTTCATGGACTCCCTCTGGTGGCTGTGAGTGGAGCTGCTGGTTCTGAGATTCCTTCTCCAGCTGATCTCGTCCAGGCCTTGGCTGGCTGCTCTATTTAACTCCACTCAGATCGTTACTTGATGCCAGCTGTCAATGTCCTAGTACTGGTTCAGTTCTCTTGGATCTTTCAGATGACCTGTCTACTTCAGCAAAAGCTAAGTCCCTGCTAGCTTATTTGTTTCCACTGTGTTTTTGTCCAGCTTACTATTATTATTTTGTCCTGTTAGCTGGAAGCTTTGGGAGGCAGAGTGGCACCACCGCGCCATGAGTCGGTGTGGTGGTTTCTTTTGCACACTCTGCGTGGTTTTTTGTTAGTTTTTATGCTGACCGCAAAGATACCTTTTCTATCCTCAGTCTGTTTAGTTAAGTCTGGCCTCCTATGCTGAAACCTATTTCATTCCTGTGTTTGTGACTTCCATCTTAACTCACAGTCAATATATGTGGGGGGCTGCCTATTTCTTTGGGGAATTTCTCTGAGGCAAGGTAGGCTGTATTTTCTATCTTTAGGGGTAGTTAGCTCTTAGGCTGTGAAGAGGCGTCTAGGCAGAGTCAGGAACGCTCCACGGCTATTTCTAGTTGTTGTTGATAGTATTAGGGGCTGCGGTCAGCAGAGCTCCCACTTCCCAGAGCTCGTCCTGTATTACTAGTTTGCTCATCTGGTCATTTCTAGTGCTCCTAACCACCAGTTCAATCATAACAGCCCAAACCCTGATACCTCATGCATAGCTTATGGGTGACTGCTTCTGTGCCATTATAAAAGGTTCCACTGTGGGTCAATTTATCAGTAAACAACCTGTGTTACTTTCCTTACATTTTTCTACCCACAGTACTGTATAGAATTGATGTTTGTACCATCTGAGTGTGGCTGGAAAAAAATGGATGTATCAGGGATTCCAGCAAAGAAGGCTTACACAGCTCCTTTAACCACCACGTCCTCATTGAAACTTCAATTTAAATCCCAGGCCCTGATAACTCATGCATGGCCCATGGCTGACTGCCACTGTGCCATTTGCAAATTTTTGCTATGGGTCAATTGATGCCACTTTCATGGTGCCTGCCCCTAATGTTAGCTGTTCGCAAAGCTTTATGTCACCCCTTAAGGTGTTGTGTATATGTTTGATTTGGCCTCCCATTGAATTTCAGGTATGTTTATCGAAATGGTCAGCGAACGTCTAAACGTTCAGTGAAAGGAACCAAACCTTGAAAGGTCTGGAGCACAGTCAACTCTTTGTGATACGTTTTGTGAAGAACGGCTTGCAGCAGTAAGGTGTCCAGTACACAAATGTATAATACACTGCATGCCTTGTCATAGTGGGAAATTCATTACTGCTTAAGTTTCATATATAGAATGCAAGCAGTGGGATGTCTGCTGTATACATTACATAAGAGACACTTAGGGTATGTGCACACGTTCTGGTTTTTACACATTTTTTTCGCTATAAAAACGCTATAAAAACTTATTAAAAACGCATACATTATACATCTTATCATTTAGAATGGATTCTGCATGTTTTGTGCACATGGTGCATTTTTTTCCATGAAAAAAACGCATTGCGGTTAAAAAAGCAGCATGTTCATTAATTTTGCGGATTTTCCACGTTTTTCCCACAATTCTATGCATTTGGAAAAAAACACACAAAAAACGCACAAAAAACACGTCAAAAACGCGTCAAAAACGCAAAAAAAACACATACGGATTTCTGGCAGAAATGTCCGGTTTTTGTCAGTGCTAGTGCATATCATCACAAAGGATGAACTGGAGCTGCTGTATATATGTAATTCAAGTGACTGGATGCAACACACAGATAGGAACGAGGCGCGAACAGGCAATAAACTATTTGTTGTCCAATATGACAGAATTACTGTTTCAGCAGTTTGGAAACAGTTAACAAGATGAAACAGCGATAACACCAGTAAGTCATACGATAATAAACATACAATAGGTATTAGAATACAATTTGAATAACAGAAAAGTTTCTCAGAGATTATACTTATTTTCATGTGATGGGTTTGGTACACCCATTCCTGGAGAGCTACTAAATTAGCTCCTCCTGCAGCAATTCCCCCAGTGGGGGTTGCTGGGTTCTCCCACTAGACCACAAGTCCTCCTAACAAGGTTTATTGAGGATCAGTGAACTTCCTGTGCTCCAATCGGCCCCCACCCCACCTGTTGTCCTAGCCCAGGCCAACCCCTGTTCCATACATTATTGATGAAAGTGACTGCCCATCTCACTCTGTCTTCTTTCTGTTACCACAGGCATCAGTGCTTGAATGGTGGCTGGTATCTGACAGGCCTGAGGAAAAGAGGTCTGTGCTTCGGTTCTCGACTGGCGTCGTCTTAGCTCTGGATCTTGACCAGCATTGGGAGAAGATACTGGCCTTAACCAGCGCAGTCTGGGCTCTGGGTTTTGATTGGTGGAGGTCGGATTCTCATGTCTGGACCACCGTAGCCGGGCCTCCAAATCTCTCTTGAGACAGTCAGGGTTCTGTCTTTCAGCGGATGGCATCCTGTGTGAGCACACTTCTCGCTTCTCTCTGACGACAGAACTCTGGTTTCAGTGATGTCTCTAGTGCACGTTTGCACCTCTCACTTCCTTGGTGTCAAAACTCGTTGCGATTTAGCTCACAGATCCTTTATATCCAGGAACATCATCATGATAGGCACTTAAATACTTTCCCCCTGTATTCTTCCTGTTCCAGTTGATTCCGCATGGTTCCATCTGAATAGTATGTGTCAGCCTTCTCGGATTAATGAAACATCGCACTGGGGTTCTTCAGGAGTATCATCACCTCCAATTACATATACACCACATATGGGACACTGAGGATGGCATATATACATCACATAGGGGATCTCGTATGTACAGTCATGGCTGAAAGTGTTGACAACTTTGAAGTGAAGTACTTCTCCCAGAAAATCTTTGCAGTTACACATGTTTTGTTATACACATGTGTTTAACAACACAAAAAAGATAAAGAAAGGCAAATCGGACATAATTTCACATAAAAAACAAAAGTGGACAGAATTGTTAGCACCTTTCCAAAATTCTGGGTGAACATTTTTGTTTCAAACATGTGATGCTAGTTCAAAGTCACCTGTGGCAAGTAACAGGTGTGAGCAATATAAAAATCATACCTGACACCAGATAAAAAGTTAAGTGTGACGCTCAATCACTTCTCACAAATAGGACCTGTGCACAATATATACCCTAAACATACTAGAAATAGGAGGACACCACTATGGCTAAATAGAGATGTAAGCGGCGCAAAAAGTGACAAAAAGAAAGCATTTAGAGAATTAAAGCATGTATGTATTGATGAGGCATTAAATAAATACAGAAAATTGAATAAATTCTGTAAAAAGCAAATCAAGGCAGCAAAGATTGAGACAGAGAGTCTCATTGCCAGAGAAAGTAAAAATAATCCCAAAATATTCTTTAACTACTTAAATAGTAAGAAACTAAAAAATGATAGTGTTGGTCCCCTTAAAAATAGTCTGGGTGAAATGGTGGATGAGGATGAGGAAAAAGCCAATATGCTAAATGACTTTTTTTCAACAGTATTTACACAAGAAGATCCCATGACGGACAACATGATCAGTGATAACAAAAATTCCCAATTAAGTGTCACCTGCTTAACCCAGCAGGAAAAAAATCACTAAAGCTGACAAATCCACGGGCCCGGATGGGATACACCCCCAAGTACTGCAGGTACTAAGTACAGTCATTGATAGACCATTATTTTTAATCTTTAACGACTCCATAATAACAGGGTCTGTACCACAGGACTGGCGTATAGCAAATGTGGTGCCAATATTCAAAAAGGGGACAAAAACTGAACTTGGAAATTATAGGCCAGTAAGCTTAACCTCTACTGTGGGTAAAATCCTGGAGGGCATTCTAAGGGATGCTATGCTGGAGTATCTGAAGTGGACATAGTGTATATGGACTTTTCAAAAGCTTTTGATACGGTGCCACACAAAAATGTTGATACATAAAATGAGAACAATGGGAATAGGGGAAAATATGTGTAAATGGGCTAAGAACTGGCTCAGGGTTAGGAAACAAAGGGTGTTTATTAATGGCACACACTTGGACTGGGTTATTGTTAGCAATGGGGCACAGGGGTCAGTATTAGATCCGCTTCTTTTTAACATTTATTAATGACCTTGTAGGGGGCATACAGAGTAGAATTTCACTAGAAGCTTGGGCTGATAAATGGCAAATGAGCTTTAATGGGGATAAATGTAAGGTCATGCACTTGGGCAGAAGAAATAAGATGTATAATTATGTGCTTAATTGTAAAACACTGGGCAAAACTGTCCCTGAAAAAGACCTGGGTGTATGGGTGGATGACAAACTCACATTTAGTGGCCAGTAGGGTTGAGCGAAATGGGTCGGCCATTTTCAGAAGTCGCCGACTTTTGGCAAAGTCGGGTTTCATGAAACCCGACCCGACCCCTGTGTGGGGTCGGCCATGAGGTCGGCGATCTTCTGAATCTGGGATCGGAATTCCGATACCGAGTTCCGATATGTTTGCGATATCGGGAATCGGTATCGGAATCCATATTTAAGTGTAAAATAAAGAATCAAAATAAAAAAATATTGATATACTCACCCTCTGACGCGCCCTGGTACTAACCGGCAGCCTTCCTTCCTAAGAATCAGCGTGTGAATGGCCTGTGGTGACGTCCGCGGCTTGTGATTGGTCGCGTGGCGGTCACATGGAAGGCTGCCGGAAAGAAGCCGAGGTTGAGTATATACCTAATAGGAATATACTCACCCTCGGACGCGCCCTGCTTCTTTCCGGCACCCTTCCTTCCTAAGAATCAGCACGTGAAGGACCTTAAGATGACGTCACGGCTATGTGATTGGTCGCGACGGCCCATGTGACCGCCACGCGACCAATCACAAGCCGCGGAAATCATTCTCAGGTCTTAAATTCCTAGAATTCTAAATTCTAGGAATTTAGGACCTGAGAATGACGTCCGCGGCTTGTGATTGGTCGCGTGGCGGTCACATGGGCCGTCGCGACCAATCACAAAGCCGTGACGTCACGGAAGGCCCTGGACGCGCTCATTTTAACCAAAGCAGGCCGCGGGTTCCCTCGGTAAGTTGCAGGGGCTGCCGGACAGGTGAGTATATCAATATTTTTTATTTTAATTCTTTATTTTACGCTTAAATATGGATCCCAGGGCCTGAAGGAGAGTTTCCTCTCCTTCAGACCCTGGGAACCATAGTATCCCATTGCAGTGCATTGGGTTTCGGGTTTCGGCCGACCCCGACCCCGACTTTTTTATAGGATCGGCCGATTTTGAGAAAGTCGGGTTTCGTGAGACCCGACCCAATCCTATAAAAGTTAAGGTCGCTCAACCCTAGTGGCCAGTGTCAGGCAGCTGCTGCAAAGGCAAATGAAATAATAGAATGCATTAAAAGAGGCATAGATGCTCATGAGGAGAACATAATTTTACCTCTATACAAGTCACTTGTGCGACCACACTTAGAATACTGTGTACAGTTCTGGCCTCCGGTGTATAAGAAAGACATAGCTGAACTAGAGCGGGTGCAGAGAAGAGCGACCAAGGTTATTAGAGGACTGGGGGGTCTGCAATACCAAGATAGATTATTACATTTGGGGTTATTTAGTTTGGAAAAATGAAGGCTAAGGGGTGATCTTATTACAATGTATAAATACATGAGGGGACAGTACAAAAACCTTTTGTAGTGATCTTTTTACTCGTACACCTGAGATGGGGACAAGGGGGCATCCTCTATGTCTGGAGGAAAGAAGGCTTAATCATAATCATAATAACAGACGTGAATTCTTTACTGTAAGAGCAGTGAGACTATGGAACTCTCTGCCGTATGATGTTGTAATGAGTGATTCATTTCTAAAATTTAAGATGGGACTGGATGCCTTTCTTGAAAAGTATAATGTTATAGGTTACATACACTAGATTCCTTGATAGGGCGTTGATCCAGGGAACTAGTCTGATTGCCATATGTGGAATCGGGAAGGAATTTTTTTTCCCAATGTGGAGCTTACTGTTTGCCGCATGTTTTTTTTTGCCTTCCTCTGGATTACCATGTTAGGACATGCTAAGGATATGGGATGAACTAGATGGACTTAAAGTCTTCCTTCAACCTTAAAAACTATGTTACTATGTTACTATGTTACTATGTAAGCCGTCAGTCGGGATAGTCGAGGAGTCCGAGGTCAATAGCCAGTAGGGTACGTCATAAACAGAGGGAAGAGAAAACGTTGTAGTCAGATAATGGTCTGAGATCAAAATACCAGGATAGCGGAGCAAAGCAAAGGGGTTTAACAGACCAATAGTCAGAACAAGGTCCAAGATCAGGAAGATGTACATCAACAAGCAAAATAGAAGGCACAGAATAAACCACACTTAGCTGAAGCTACGACTGACAGATATGTGGGACAGCCAGCTCAGTTAAATAGCTAAACAAAAAAGGGAACTGTGCACATGAGACGAGAGCTCAGCACCTCCCAATCTCAGATTGGACTGCCAAGCTGTCAATAAAAACACAGACAGCTGTTAAACACTGCACAGACCGCTAAGCACACCCCTGATGGAGACTGGAGGGAGACATTGACTCAATCTTTGCATTGTGTGTCTGTGTGTGCCACACTAAGCATGGAGAACTGAAATAGGAAAAGAGAACTAAGGACTTCAGAACCAAAATTGTTGAAAAATATAATGAATCTCAAGGTTACAAGTCCATCTCCAGAGATCTTGATGTTCCTTTGTCCACAATGGGCAATATAATCAAGAAGTTTACAACCCATGGCACTGTAGCTAATCTCCCTGGACGTGAATGGCAGGGAAAAATTGAGAGAAGGTTGCAACACAGGATAGTCTAGCTGGTGGATAAGCAACCCAGTCAAGTTCCAAAGAAATTCAAGCTGTCCTGCAGGTTCAGGGTGCATCAGTTTCAGCATGAACTATCTGTCGACAATTGAATGAACTGAACTGAAACACAATGGCAGGAGAGAAAGGAGGACCTAATGCTGATACAGAGAAATGAAAAAAGCTAAACTGCAGACTACCAATATGTATGTGAGTAAGCCAATATCCTTCTGGAAAGCATCTTGTGGACAGATCAGACCAAGATAGAGCTTTTTGGTAAAGCATATCATTCTACTTTTTATGGAAAATGGAATGAGGCCAAAAAAAGGATCATAGTACATACAGTAAAATATGGTGGAGGTTCAAAAATGTTGTGGGGTTGTTTTGCTGCCTTTGGCACTGGGTGCAAGAAATCATGAAATCTGAAGATTACCAAATGATTTTGAGTTGCAATGCAATGTCCAGTGTCAGAAAACTGGGTTTGCGTCCTAAGTCATGGCACTTCCAGCAGGACAATGACCCCAAACATACTTCATAAAGCATCCAAAAATGGATGGAAAAAAAGCACTGGAAAATTCTGAAGAGGCCAGCAATGAGTCCAGATCTAAATCCCATTGAACACCTGTGAAGAGAACTTAATATTACTGTTGGGAGAAGAAACCCTTCAAATATTAGAGACCTTGAGCAGTTTGCAAAAGATAAATGGTCCAAAGTTTCAGCTGAAAGATATAAGCAGCTTGTTGATGGCTATAGGAAGCAATTGATTGCAGTTATTTATTCTAAAGGGTGTGCAACCAAATATTAAGTTGAGAGTGCCAACAAATTTGTCAGGCACATTTTTCACTGTGAACAGGATGAATAATCCAATAAGATTATTCATCCTGTTCACAGTGAAAAATCAGGAACAGAAAAGGTGATGTTGCCGCAAACAAGGTAAGCTGGAGCCACCCAATGTAAAAAATATTTTGAACAAAAGATAAAAGACAAATTAAATCAGCATAAAAAGACAGGAAACAGTCCAAAGGCTATTATATATATATATATATATATATATATATATATATATATATATATATATATATATATATATATATAAAAAACATATCAGAAATCATAACAAAAACAGAAAGACCCCCCCAGAGGAATTTTTGAGGGGATACGCCCAATTCCTTATAGGAATGGTACATACCTATTGTTTTCATTGAGACCAGATGGAGCAATAGAGTTGAGCTTGTAAATCCATTCAGTCTCCTTTTGTGCAAGGAGTTTTTTCCAATTGCCACCATGAGTTCCAATGAAAATACGGTCAATGCCTTTAAACAAAAGGCCAGTAGGATCACAGTTATGTTTCTGCCAAAAATGGCAGGGAATGGGTTTCAATACTGATGGATCCATCACCTGAGATGCCCCCTCAATATCCAGAACATGCTCACGGATACACCTCCTAAACTCGCGTGTAGTCATCCCAATGTACACTAGGCCACAGGGGCAAGTGGCATGATAAACCACTGCCTTGGTAGTACAATTAATGCTGTGGGTAAGCGTATATTTTCTACTATAATCAAAGTTAGTGAATTCAATGGATGTCTACATTCTTACATGCTACACATTTATTACAAGGAGAACAACCCCATTTTGGACCTCTTGAATTGAAGATATATCTCTTTGTCCCCTTGTGATAGCTGTGAACCAAATGGTCATGTAAATTTCTTGCTCGTTTATATGTGATGACTGGAGAGCAACCAATGCATTTAGATAAAGTTTTGTCCAATGATAGAACGGGTCAATATTTTTTTGGAATTTTGTACATATCTTCACTTCTAGAGTTGTAATTTAAAATACAACGTACCTTACAATCAGATGTATCATTATGTTTCTTAATCTTTAAGAGGTCAGTCCTATCACTATGACATGCCCAGGCATAGGCTCGACAAATTGTTTCATTTTTATATCCATGATTCTTGAATCTGGAACTCAAATCATCTGCTTGTTTTTAAATGAAAGCATCTTTAGAACAGATTCTTCAAGAATTGCCCAACGGGTATGTTATCAATAAGGTGACCAGGATGCTGGGAAGAAGCATGTAAGGTAGAATTTACCAATGTGGCTTTACTAAATAAATCATTCTGTACAAAGCCAAGGTCGTCAACCTGAATGGAGATATCCAGGAAGTCAACCAAGTGTTTACTACTCTTATACGTAAGTTTGATGTTCAAGTCATTTGTATTTAGCTCATGGATGATTGCCTGTAATTCATCCAATGACCCCTGCCAAATCATTATCATTAGTACATCATCGATGTACCTTTATCATGATATAACCTGAGTGAATAGAGTAGATGGATGCATCTGAAAGGTGTGTCTCTCCCACAGCCCCAGGAAGAGATTTGCAAATGATGGCTCACAAGACGCCCCCATTGCGGTCCCTTGGAGCCGCAGGTAGAGTGCCCCCTTAAAAATTAAAAAATTATGATTAAGAATGAATGTAAGAGCATCAACAATGAAGTCACATAAGCTTCCTTCCAAACCACTATTGCCGAGAAAGAATTTAGAGGCAGCAATACCATCCTTGTGTCTTATGGATGTGTAGAGTGACTCTACATCTAGAGTTACTAAACTGTTATGGACTGGTAATTTAGGAGCGACATGCGACTAGCTCTGGGCAGGTGGTAACTATACAGACCGCAGTCCCTGATCTTAACACAACACTAGCAGTAGCCGTGGAATGTTCCTGTCACTCCCTGGACATCTCGTCACAGCCGGAGAACTAGCTACTCCTAAAGGTAGAAACAGGAAAGCTATCTTGCCTCAGAGAAAATCCCCAAAGGATAGGACAGCCCCCCACAAATATTGGCTGTGAGAGGAGAAGGAAATTACATACGTAGTATGAAACAAGATTTAGCAAAGGAGGACAATTCTAGCTAGATAGACAGTAAGGAAAGAAACACTGTGCGGTCAGTAATAAAAACTAGAAAAAGTCCACCGCAGAGATATGCAAAAATCTCCACACCTGACTAAAGGTGTGGAGGGCAAAATCTGCAGCCCAGAGCTTCCATCTTAGCTAAATAGATACATACTGATAAGCTGGACAAATGAACAAAACATAAATGTGCTGAACAATAAGTCCACAACAAGTGGACTGCAAAAGGACAAGCAAGGACTTAACTTTGCTGAACGGGTCAGAGTGTCAGGGAAATCCAAGAGCCGTGCCTCCAGGCAAGAACAATTGGCAACTGGCATTGATTGAGGGATAAAGCCAGACTAAAATAGCCGAGCAGAAAGAAGATCAGTGGAAGCAGCTGCTGCTACTAAATCCAAGAAGCAGCTATACCACTCAAAACCACAGGAGGGAGCCCAAGAGCAGAATTCACAAAAGTGCTACTTCCAACCACCGGAGGGAGCCCAAGAGCGGAATTCACAACACTAAACACATATTCTTCTCTAATTGTATAGAGTCCAACAACAGTTTAACAACTTTTGTGAGCCCCTATGTAAATTTATAGATAATTTTTTAAGACCTAAGGTAGAAACCTTTCCCTCCTATCTGAAGGACACTAACGATGTCCTTAGAAAATTGTACGCTGTACAATTAGAGAAGGATATGTGTTTAGTGACTCTCGATGTAGTCACTCTACACATCCATAAGACAGACATTAGGTGTCCGGCGCTCTGATTGGTCTATCAATGCTTAAATACCTACCTGTACCAGCATTCCACCACCCCTGGACGAAGCATTTCATGTGAAACGTGTGTCGGGTGTGGTGGGTGCCTGGACTGCTATTGCCAATTAGGTAAGGTATGTGACTCTGTTAAGTAAGGGGTTTATGACTATCATTTTGTTGAACATTTGGGTCATAATTATATGTTGCACATATGGTATATACCCCTTTTGGGATTACTGTTGTTCAATTTATCTATATTTGGCATGTTTTTCCCCTGCTCATACTCTCATATATAGAGTATTTGTTATCACTTTTGTTATTGCCTTGAGTCATATACACACACTGTGTGTTTTTTTTTCAGTCAAGGTGTCCCACCTATTGTTGTTTGTTTGTGGTGCTCAGTAGTGTTGAGCGATACCGTCCGATACTTGAAAGTATCGGTATCGGAAAGTATCGGCCGATACCGGCAAAGTATCGGATCTTATCCGATACCGATACCCGATACCAATACAAGTCAATGGGACTCAAGTATCGGACGGTATCCCTGATGGTTCCCAGGGTCTGAAGGAGAGGAAACTCTCCTTCAGGCCCTGGGAACCATATTAATGTGTAAAATAAAGAGTTAAAATAAAAAATATTGCTATACTCACCTCTCCGACGCTGCCTGGACCTCACGAGGGAACCGGCAGCGTTCTTTGCTTAAAATGCGCGCTTTTCCTTCCTTCCGTGACGTCACGGCTTCTGATTGGTCGCGTGCCGCCCATGTGGCTGCGACGCGACCAATCACAGCAAGCCGTGACGTAATTTTCAGGTCCTTCTAGGCATTCAGTATTTTAAAATTACGTTCCGGCTTTGTGATTGGTCGCGTCGCGGTCACATGGGCGACGCGACCAATCACAAGCCGTGACGTCACGGGAGGCAGGAAACGTGCGCATTTTTAAAATTACGTCACGGCTTGTGATTGGTTGCGTGCCGCCCATGTGACCGCGACGCGACCAATCACAGCAAGCCGTGACGTAATTTCAGGTCCTGAATGCCTATTTCTGCATTCAGGACCTGAAATTACGTCACGGCTTGCTGTGATTGGTCGCGTCGTGGTCACATGGGCGGCACGCAACCAATCACAAGCCGTGACGTAATTTTAAAAATGCGCGCGTTTCCTGCCTCCCGTGACGTCACGGCTTGTGATTGGTCGTGTCGCCCATGTGACCGCGACGCGACCAATCACAAAGCCGGAACGTAATTTTAAAATACTGAATGCCTAGAAGGACCTGAAAATTACGTCACGGCTTGCTGTGATTGGTCGCGTCGCGGCCACATGGGCGGCACGCGACCAATCAGAAGCAGTGACGTCACGGAAGGAAGGAAAAGCGCGCATTTTAAGCAAAGAATGCTGCCGGTTCCCTCGGTGAGGTCCAGGCTGCGTCGGAGAGGTGAGTATAGCAATATTTTTTATTTTAATTCTTTATTTTACACATTAATGTTGTTTCGATACCGATACCCGATACCACAAAAGTATCGGATCTCGGTATCAGAATTCCGATACCCGCAAGTATCGGCCGATACCCGATACTTGCGGTATCGGAATGCTCAACACTAGTGCTCAGTGGTTTTTATTTATACATGTTTTTAATATTATTAAAAAACATTTATTTTACATTGTGGCTTTATGATTATTTTTTGGTGTCATATATGGATATATCTAGTAAAGATGCAGGGAATAATGTACACTGTGGTGTACTGTATATATATGGATATATGTGGTAAAGATGCAGGGAGTATTGTACACTGTGGTGTACTGTATATGCGGCTAATGGCCGCATAATCAATGGGAAGTATGTGTCACAGGGATGGCTTCTCCCTGTGATGTAACCTGGAGTATTTTTCTCTAGTGCACGTAAGCATGAAGATGTTGTTTAGTGCACCTGGGTCCGGGCTGCGGGTAGCTATGAGAGATGGGCGGGTCTGGCTACCCACATAACTCACCTGTGGGTGTGGCTACAGCCTACATAATGGAGGCTGTTGTTTGGCACATGGTCTGTGTCTTAGGAGGGAGAAGCCCTCCTATGTGTGTGGCTCCAGACCGAGCCTGCATGCTGGACATTGCCCAGCCTGTGTGTCCACAGGCCTGAGGGAGCAGAGCCCAGCTTAGGACATTTTTGTGTTGTTTTGCCTGCTCTAAAGGCCGTTTACCTGTTGTTGTTGCTCAGGGGTTTATGGAGCAAATAAACCTGCATGGATTTCTTAAAGAAATGTGCCTTCTGTCTTCCTCCTGCTGCACCTGAATGAGTACGATCTCTACAATATATATATATATATATATATATATATATATATATATATATATACTAGATAGTGGCCTGGTTCTAATGCATCGGGTATTCTAGAATATGTATGTAGTTTATTTATGAAGTTTTCAGAATAATGCAATTTATACACAGGATTTGGTCGGCTGGGCGCGACCAATAAGCAAAGTGTCGTTCAAATTCCACGCCAATTTGCGGCCGGACTGTGCTTGTCGCTGATTGTTCGCGGCCTGCCGGGCATGACCAATCAATGAAGCCAGGGCCGGCTCCAAGTTTTTGAGGGCTCCGGGCGACAGAGTCTCAGTGGGCCCCCCTCTTTAATACATACCACGATTCATGATGCACAGATACAGCAGAGAAATATACCACAGCCAAGTAGCATATAACACAGCCCAGGTAGCATATAACACAGCCCACGTAGCACATAGCACAGCCACGTAGCATATAGCACAGGCCACGTTGTATATAGCACAGGCCACGTAGTATATAACACAGCCCACGTAGCATATAACAGAGCCCAGGTAGTATATAGCACAGCCCACGTAGCATATAGCACAGCCACGCAGTATGTAGCACAGCCCATGTAGTATATAGCACAGCCACGTAGTATATAGCACAGCCCACGTAGTATATAACACAGCTCATGCAGTATATAACACAGCCCACATAGTATATAACACAGCCACATAGTATATAACACAGCCCATGTAGTATATAACACAGCTCACACAGTGTATATAACACAGCATGTAGTATTTTGCCCAGCCACGTAATATATTGCACAGCTACGTAGTATATAGCACTGCCCACTTAGTATATAGCAATGTGGGCACCATATCCCTGTTAAAAAAATGAATTAAAATAAAAAATAGTTATATACTCACCTTCCGGCGGCCCCCAGATCCAGGCAAGGCATTTAGCGATGCTCCTCACGATGCTCTGGTCCAAAGAATGCATTGCGGTCTCGCGAGATGATGACGTAGCGGTCTCGCGAGACCACTACGTCATCATCTCGCGAGACCGCAATGCATGGCCCGGAGCGTCGTGAGGAGCGGGAAAGGCGCGTATATAATGATTTTTTATTTTTTTTATTATTTTTAACATTAGATCTTTTTACTATTGATGCTGCATAGGCAGCATCAATAGTAAAAAGTTGATCACACAGGGTTAATAGCAGCAGTAACGGACTGCGATACAACGCGGCATAGCGCGGGGTAAGGCAGCCATTAAGCCTGTATGAGCGCTGACTGGAGGGGGCACTGACAGAGAGTAGGAAGGGGCAAATTCACGGCCGGACTGTGCCCGTCGCTGATTGGTCGCGGTCTGCCGGCCTCGACCAATCAGCAACGCAGGATTTCCATGACAGACAGACAAACAGACAGACGGAAGTGCCCCTTAGACGATTATATATATAGATATACACTCACCGGCCACTTTATTAGGTACACCTGTCCAACTTCTTGTTAACACTTAATTTCTAATCAGCCAATCACATGGCGGCAACTCAGTGCATTTAGGCATGTAGACATGGTCAAGACAATCTCCTGCAGTTCAAACCGAGCATCAGTATGGGGAAGAAAGGTGATTTGAGTGCCTTTGAACGTGGCATGGTTGTTGGTGCCAGAAGGGCTGGTCTGAGTATTTCAGAAACTGCTGATCTACTGGGATTTTCACGCACAACCATCTCTAGGGTTTACAGAGAATGGTCCGAAAAAGAAAAAAAATCCAGTGAGCGGCAGTTCTGTGGGCGGAAATGCCTTGTTGATGCCAGAGGTCAGAGGAGAATGGGCAGACTGGTTCGAGCTGATAGAAAGGCAACAGTGACTCAAATCGCCACCCGTTACAACCAAGGTAGGCCTAAGAGCATCTCTGAACGCACAGTGCGTCGAACTTTGAGGCAGATGGGCTACAGCAGCAGAAGACCACACCGGGTACCACTCCTTTCAGCTAAGAACAGGAAACTGAGGCTACAATTTGTACAAGCTCATCGAAATTGGACAGTAGAAGATTGGAAAAACGTTGCTTGGTCTGATGAGTCTCGATTTCTGCTGCGACATTCGGATGGTAGGGTCAGAATTTGGCGTAAACAACATGAAAGCATGGATCCATCCTGCCTTGTATGGAGCATCTTTGGGATGTGCAGCCGACAAATCTGCGGCAACTGTGTGATGCCATCATGTCAATATGGACCAAAATCTCTGAGGAATGCTTCCAGCACCTTGTTGAATCTATGCCACGAAGAATTGAGGCAGTTCTGAAGGCAAAAGGGGGTCCAACCCGTTACTAGCATGGTGTACCTAATAAAGTGGCCGGTGAGTGTATATATATGGAACCATGCATAGGGGGTTTATGTGTGGTAGGGTGGAGATGATATGGGATGTCTGTACAGAGGGGTTAGTTTGGTGCAATTTGTCTAATCTGCCTGAAACTTCCAGTAACAGACTTCCTGTCGGTCCACCCCTGCATACACGTTGCACATAAAATCTCTCGACTCCAGCGGTACTGCTTTGTAGTTCAAGTACAGGACTAAGCAGCTAAGATGAAGCGGAGAGCTCTCTGTTTTACCAGTGTTATGTTCACACAAAGCTTGTATCCATAATAGAAAATACTCATCATAGAAATACATAAAGCTCAGTTACTATTGTGAACCCACACTATAATACAAGCCTGTTTCATAACTCCATAATTTTACACATAATACACCTACACATCTCCTGTTGATAGATTAGATAAATTAGTGTTCATTCTGATATAAAAACAATGGCTGTTATCTCTTTTGTGAACAAAGTGCAAATATTTTGTCTCTGTGTTATAAAACCTAATATTTTGATTATATTCTCTTTTTTTCACTTTCAAATTACATTTATGCAGAAATGTTAGTTACTACATGTGCTTCCACCCACTTCATGAATTCTGCATTCTCATACACTGTAGTGTCCGTGGCTTTGATATACTCTAGTCAACAAGGAAGTTACTTCAGTATTTTGTTGTATTAAAATTAGTGTTCATTAGAGATGAACAAATCAGATGCAAACTGATTAGTGCTGAGCGAACATGCATGAATAAGGTGATATCTGAGCATTCTCGGATGCTAACCGAGTGTCTTCAGAGTGCTTGAAAAATATGTTCGAGTCCCCGCGGCTGCATGTCTCATGAATAGTTGACAGCTACAACACATGCAGGGATTGCCTAATAAACAGGTTATCCCTGCATGTGCTGTGACTATCGTACAGCCGTGAGACATGCAGTTCGAGGGGACTCGAACATATTTTTCAAATACGCTGAAGACACTCGGATGGCACCTTGAATAACACCTTATCGAAACACATTGGCTTATCACTAAAATCGATTTCAATTTCTATAAATTTGCAGGTTCCGGAGAATTTGAGCTACTATTGTCTGTATAAAAGCAGAGGCAGAAAATTCAGCAGCCATTCTATGGTGATTTAGGATTGTAAGAGGATGCTAGAGCTCACATCTGAGCAATAGAGATAGAAGGAGAAGGTTCAAGAAACATTGGACAAATACTCCAGACAAAAATGTCTTGTAATGACAAATAGTAAGAGGGATCCAGCTCCACGGATAAAATCTTCATCTTTTGGTGCATTGTTAAAACATCTTCACTTGCACCTATAGTCCATTAGTTAGAACATAATTCAGACATCAAAGTGTTTCTGGTGCACTCATGTGTAAAGCTGCAGAGTGCATCAGAATCAAGTTGGTGAGCTAATTCATTGACTATAGATGCATAAGAAGATGCTTTCATAATGCACCAATAAAGTTGAAGGTTGTATCCGTTCAGCTGGATCCAGTTGACATTACTAAGGCTGCGATAGTTTTAAAGTGCTTGAGAGGGGTTGAATACAATCCTAGGAGACCTCAGAGTGTTACATATGTCTTTTTCAGGGCAACTGGAGGTCAAGCAGTATTGCAATTTGAGGTGAATTTATTTGCTGGAAATCAAATTTTGGGGAAAAATTCTTTGAACCCGTCAAATTAAAATTTCAAAAGATTCAACCATCTCTAGAGGTAAGTAATTGTGCATGTATTTTGAAATTATAACCAAAAGTTATATTAGAAGAACTTGCAAAACTATAATTTTACACTTAATATGTATGAAATGAAGAAAAACTGATAGAAAGGTCATGTCTATATAAATCCAAGAAGTATAGGAATATCAAATGATCTAACATAAAGAAAAAAATTAAAAGGCAAATTTGTGTTAATCCCCCTGATTGTCCTACAAGAACTCTTGAGACCTAATCATAGCAATTATTCATGCTGATAGCCAACTTGCCCTGAAGGAATTGTAGTAAAAGCATCCTGACCATCTGCCAAGTATGTGTTGGGCACAAATATTTCTGGGGAATATTAACATATTCAACTAGACTTCCTACTTAAGATTTTGTTACAAACTAAACCAAGAACAAATGTCATCATCACAGACTGTAGAAAATAACATTGTATAGAAAAAAATACAATTTCTACAAATATGAATTACGAATAGGGGGTTGTTATTGACCTGTTACATATACAATTGGACTGCAGCCAGTCTGCAGATCTGTTTTTCACAAGCCTCCTTACACTGCACTTACTATTCCTTCTCCATCCTCTTTTCTCCCCTATGCACTGTCCGCTTTCATGGGATTGCAGGCACCAAAACTCTTCCGACTCTAACCACCTTCCCCACTTACCAAACAAATGACACGAAACACATGGTGTGAAGATAAAAGGCCGCGGTATTTATTAATGGTTACTCAAAATTAAATATATTCAACCAAACCTTCAAAACCTTCGAAACCTTCAAAAAGAACCTGAAGACTCACCTCTTCTGACAAACCTACAACCTGCAGTAACCACCGATCGACCAAACCGCTGTATGACCAGCTCTATCCTCACCTACTGTATTCTCACCCATCCCTTGTAGATTGTGAGCCTTCGCGAGCAGGGTCCTCTCTCCTCCAGTACCAGTTGTGACTTGTATTGTTTAAGATTATTGTACTTGTTTTTATTATGTATACCCCTCCTCACATGTAAAGCGCCATGGAATAAATGGCGCTATAACAATAAATAATAATAATAATAATAATAACCAATATATAATGTTTAACCAAATATTAAATATATTAATTCAATAAATAACAATAAAATTCATTACTCCATAGACAATAAAACCATCCAGTCTCCACCCAGAAAGCTGGGCGAGCAGCATCTAATAAATACCGTGACGACGTTAACTTAGGAAGGGCTGGCTGGCAGCTGTAATTAAGATCCCGGCTGCTGTAACTTCATCTGACAGGAATGCAGTGCTTAAGAAGTTCTTCTCCTTGGCGCCGAAATCTGTTAACCAATCAGACTCCTGCTGTTCATTTCTGCCTGTCATCTGAGGACTAGAAGAACCAATCACCAACAGGTAAGTACCATTAACGTAACAAATCAAAGCGGGGGAGATATGCATAAACCTCAAACATTGAGAGAACTAAGGGAACATGCCAAAGCTGAACTCTAATCCAATTAGCCAATAGAAAACATGGGGGAGCTGGTGCCGCAATGACATGAAGCCCCACACTATTTGCTCTAAAGAGGGGCTTGTACATTCTTTAGATAGTTGATAGAAATATCGCTGCCGCTACAGTAATGACAGTGCCTGAGTATGGGTCCTAACAAAAAAAAATGTCAACTTCACTACACCATTTTGTTACACTACAACTCTGTTTTATGATAATCCTCAATGAATTTTTATTTCATGAGTATACAAAATAATGATAATGAGTGGGTGCAAGGGGTACAGACACACCAGAGCTCTAAAGCCTAGGGTCACGAAAAAAGGTTCCTTTGGCATGACAGCACCTTATTATAGGCCGTGGTTCATACTACAAAGCTATATATTGTAGATCAATTGTCCAATTTTGGAGAATAAACAATAGGATTCTTAAAAAAGCAACTGATTTTACAATTTTCATGGCATTTGCTTTCCTTTTGAAAAGGACTAACACTTGAAATAATACAGGCTAACCATGACTCTCTGCCCATTATTAATCAGTGCTCACAGGAGGGGCTCCTTTGACTTGTACAGATAGATGGTTTTGAAAAGGACAAGAATGTCTATTACATTGGCAATTTTTCTTGTATACCCTTTGGGCTTATCTGCCTGCAGACCAATTTTACATGTTTGGAATTTTTCCAATGTATTTTTAATCTTCTTCATCTAGTGTATCTTCTTTAGCTAAGTCAGTCCAGGATATATTTAAAGATAGAGAAAAGTTACTATTCCTTCTATTAATTACTGACATGTTCAATTATTTAGGTTGTGTGGCTAATTAAAGCCAGGTAAGATACTAAATGGATCGAATGAGTCAAAGAAGCTGTATAATTTATATGTGTCAGTAATTAGAGATATGAATATACATTGGTTGCCAAGCATTGCATTTGCTGTTTGAAATCTAAATCCTGCTGTGTCAATCTTCCTTAAACATTAGATTCCTCATTAAATTTGTTTAATATAACATATTATCGAGGTAATGGTTTTGCATGCTTTGCCAATTATTAATTTGTTTCCTGTTGCTTCTATAGCACCCATATAGCACCAAAATGTTCTACGGTGCTGTACAAAGATTAATGTCATTCACATAAGTCCATGTCCCCAACAGCACTCACAATCTATTTCCTTGTCTTAGGCAGTTCTCCAATCAGGGCTGGTATTAGGAGGTGGCAATGGGTAAATACAGCCTTTATATTTTAAGGGAACTTTCAAGGATAGGAATCTCAGAAGCAAATTACAACCACAAGTGTCTTATGGAAGTAAACTTAACCTACAACAAAAACAAAGTAAGCAAATACCCTGCATTAAATAAATAAATTGCAACAGTGTATGAAAATAATCTAGGTTGCTTGGTTAACATAATTTTGATTAAAAAAAACGTAAAAGCCATCCCACCACTTTATGGTGACCCTATTTGAGATGGTCCTAACCACTAGTATTAAAACCTTACCATATGTCTAAATGATGTAAATGTGAATAAGGGCTGAGAAGGACCGAAGCCCCGACTAGTGGACAACCAGCAATGGGGAGCTATATAAATGTAATGGCCAGTTAAAAAAAAAGGGAGGCCACATCCTTGTTTGCACAAAGTGCAAAAACCTGGAACGAAAACCTAAACAAATGAACTGGAGTTTAAGTTGCAGCATGTAGGTACATGTTCACATTGGTCCCTAAGCAGGCAAAACCAAAGATAAAAACAAAGTAAGAAAATATCATGCACTAAATAAATAAATAGAAATAAATAGAGCATGAAATTAATATAGGGTACTTGGATAACATAATTTTGATAAAAAACCCATAAAAACCATCCCACCACGTCATAGTGACCCTATCCTAACTTCTAGTATTAAAACCTTACCATTTGTCTAAATCATGTGACTGAATAAGGGCTGAGAAGGATCAAGGACGTGACCACTGGACACCCAGAGACGGGAAGCTATATAAACATGATATCCAGTTCAAAGAAAAGGGAGTCCACACCCCTATTTGCACAGAGTTGAAAATCTGAAATGAAAACCTGTGATTAGCTACAATACCATGGGTTGTAAACTTCTTCATTATTTTATGCATCATGGACAAAGGAATATCAAGATCTCTGGAGATGAACTTGTAATCTTGAGATTGTTATTATTTTTAATCAATTTTGGTTCTCAAGTCCTCAGACAGTTCTTGTCTCCTCTTTCTGTTCTCCATGCTTAGTATGGGACACTGTTGTGAATTCCGTTCTCGGGCTCCATCCTGTGGTCATGAGTGGTACTGTGTGAGTTTGTTCTTGGGCTCCCTCTGGTGGCCTTTAGCGATATGGCTGGGCTCAGCTGTTTCATCTCCTGCTAGGCTGGGCCTATTTAACTCACCTGGACCTTTACTTGTCGCCTGCTGTCGGTGTATTCAGTCCTGATCCTGTGCTCTCCTGAATATTCCTTGTGACCAGTCTCCTACTATGAGAAGCTAAGTTTGCTTGTTCAGTTTCTCATTATTTCCTTGAAAACGTTTCTCATTATATTATGAGTTCAGCCCAGCTTGCTTTCATGTGATTTTTTGCTTGCTGGTTAGTTCTGGGGTGCAGAGTGCGCCCCTCACATCGTGAGTCGGTGTGGGCGTTCTTGTATTCTCTGCGTGGTTTACTTTTGATAGTTTTTGTACTGACCGCACAGACACCTATCTTTATCTGCCTATCTAGTATTAGCGGGCCTCATTTGCTAAACCTGTTTCATCTCTACGTTTGTGTTTTCCCCTTAACTCACCGTTATTATTTGTGGGGGGCTATCTAAAACTTTGGGGATATTTCTCTGAGGCAAGTGAGGTCTTTGCTTTCTCTCTAGGGGTAGTCAGTTTTTCAGGCTGTGACGAGGCGTCTAGGTTTTCAGGTAACGCTCCACAGCTGCCTTTAGTGTGTTTGGATAGGATCAGGATTGCGGTCAGTATAGCTTCCACATCCCCAGAACTTGTCCTATATTTTCAGGGTATATGTGTCAGGTCAGTTTGAGATCCTACCACCAGGATCATAACAGGACACACAGACACACAATGCAAAGAATGAGTCAACTGCTCCTGTTTTTTCTCAGGTCTCAGGTGTGATTTTTCATTTTGCCCACACCTGTTACTTGCTACAGGTAAGTTTGATTGAGCATCACATGATTGAAGCAAAGTTGTTTACCCACAATTTTGGAAAGTTGCCAACAATTTTATCAGGCTCATTTTTAGGGTTTTGTGTGAAATTATGTCCAATTTGCCTTTTTTCTCTGATTTTTGTGTTGTTTCAATGACAGCAAAGGAAATAAACATGTGTATAGCAAAAGAGGTGTAATTGCAATAATTTTCTGGGAGAAATACTTCAGTTTCTGAAACAATTTCAAGGATGCCAACAATTTTGACCATGACTGTACATTACATAATCATAAATTCACTGATCATTCGTTTATTTCAAATGGCTCCTTGTAATACCGGTTTGCTGTTGCAGAAGCCTATCCAGTGAAAAACTTCTGGCTGGCTGTAATTTTCTTCAGTCATATCAACTGTTTGCTGGAGGTTTCTGGAGCTGGGCCCATAGCAATTAACAGTTTGCTTGGCCAGTGATATTTTAGAAAAGCTTTTTTCATGTTAAGACAATCCCTTAAAGGTTTATTCTCATCATCTTTTATTAGTATTGTTGGATAGTGTTAGTAAATACATGCATTTTAGTATTTATTAAAATTCAGCTCTATTCTCGATAATATAAATCTTCTTATATGGTCTATCAGGCATGGCTTAATATGCGCAGTGCTTACAAGCTGTTTCTAATAGAGCTTGTAGGCACTGCTCTAAAGCAGACCTAGATACTGCGGCATGATGTAGCAAGCTCATCAAAGCTGCCCCAATATAGCTACATCTGGAAAGCACAACTCAGGCCAGCAGAGCAATAATGCAGCTGGTCAGAACTGTCAATGCTGAGAGTCCGCCCCTCAATAATCAGGAAGTCAGCTGGATTTGGAGTGGTGCGCTCTCCATTGAGAACTTGGGAATAACCCAACATAATGGCCTTTCTTTGACAGGTATGGGTCACTGATTTATTTTGTACTTTGTGTTAAGCCATAATATATGTGCCTTAAAACAGAATGGGCAGCAGGTAGACATAAAGACTAAATCTTAACGGTCCAAAGGGTCTCTGAGGTCATGGTGTTAGTACGATTAAGGAAAGTTGCCATTGACATTTACAAAGTGCAAAAAATAATATAGGCCAATCAATTTCTGAACAGATATTAAGCTCCAATTCATGGAGCCACAATAAAATGTCTAATCCAACCAGAGTGAAGAGGTTGCCCCCCAATATAAGAAAGAATCCCTTAATCTGTTACAAAGTTTAACAGGCAATTAAATATAGAGCATAGGCCATTACCTGCTCCCCCCTCATCAAATCAATCATACCTCCCAATTAAAATGTGCTAGCAGAAATAATAGAGAAAATGTCAGTTAAAATAATGTTTGGGCAGTGTGAATGAGAGTTAATGCAAAGGACATAGCAGGCTATTCAGGCTTAATGCTTTAATCTTACATGCTGCCACCTCCGTCACACCACTCATCATTACACTCTTTCTCTCTTTCCCATAAGGCTTTGCTATTTTTTTAGCTAGCAATTTCATTAAAACCTATGATAATTATCATCATTATAACACCTCTTTATGTAACAGTGGAAGAAAGCTTCTTTCCTTAGTCTCTAGTAGTAAAAAAAAAAAAAGGGTGCACAGGGTGTAGCAGGCAAATTCTTTTTTTTTTCCGCTGAATTTTAATGACGGTGTGTGACACCTGTCCACAGACAGGAGAAAGGTTGACCCTTCTTATCTCTTCCAGAAGATGCTTTGCATTTTCGGGTTGCTTCCCACGGAACAGGACCTTGGAAACACCTGTTCCTGATTTTCTTAATGTATATTCATGAGCACAGTATGATATGCTGAATGGGGGAAAAAAACCTTGGGAAAGCTTTCAAGTATCCATATGTATTCTGCAATTAAAAAAAATGAATGGTTCGTTAAGAGCGTGTGAAAGGGAGCAAGAGACCAGCAGAGTGTGCGTTCTGTAGCTGTACCTATGACACTCTGTGCATCTGTAATTCCACCATAAGTGATGTGCAGAAAGGAATTAGCAAGGAAAATATTCTCCATTCTCCTTCTGGGCTAGGATTAGATGACTATGCCGTCTTGTGTAGTATGGCAGCTAACTAAGCCTTCTCTCAGTATAGGGGCTTGTACACATTATGTATACAAGGGGCTGATGTACCTTTCATCTGCGCCCTTTTCCTGCAGTAAAATGAGGTCTAATAGTGACTTTTAAATTTGCACATTATTTAAATTGTTATTTTCTTAAGTTTACTTCATTTGGTTTCTTCTGTTGTTTTTTTTATTGCTTCTAACGTTAGTATTTTTTCTGGGTATTAATTATGTGGTTCTGTTTTAGCCAGCTATCATTTTCCTGGAGTAAAAATATTTCTAATGGTAACTTTCTTTTCCGTGCCTTATTTGATATTTAAGCTGTTCCAATCTAATTCCTTGTCTTAGACAGTTCTCCAATCAGGGCTGGTCTTAGGAGGTGGCAATGGGTAAATACAGCCTTTATATTTTAAAGGAACTTTCAAGGATAGGAATCTCAGAAGCAAATTACAACCACAAGTATCTTGTGTAGGCTCAATATGGAAGTAAACATAACCAACAACAAAAACAAAGTAAGCAAATACCCTGCATTAAATAAATAAACAGCAACAGTGTATGAAAATAATCCAAGTTGCTTGGTTAACATAATGACCCTATCCTACCTTCTAGTATTAAAACCTTTCCATTTGTCTAAATGACGTGACTGTGAATAAGGGCTGAGAAGGATCAAGGCCACGACCAGTTTACACCCAGAGATGGGGAGCTATATAAACATAATGTCCAGTTAAAAAAAAAAGGAGTCCACGCACCCTTATTTGCACAGAGTGCAAAATCTGAAATGAAAACCTGTGATTAGCTACAATACCATGGGTTGTAAACTTCTTGATTATTTCATGCACATTGGACAAAGGAACATCAAGATCTCTGGAGATGGACTTATAATCTTGAGATATTTATTATTTTTATTCTATTTTGGTTTATCAGGTTTCAGGTGTGATTTTTATTTTGCCCACACCTGTTGCTTGCCACAGGTGAGTTTGATTGAGCATCACATGCTTGAAACAAAGTTTTTTATCCACAATTTAGGAAAGGTGCCAACAATTTTATCAGGCCCATTCTTTCTCTGAATTTTGTGTTGTTTCAATGACAACAAAGGAAATAAACGTGTGTAACAAAAGAGGTGCAATTGCAATCATTTTCTGGGAGAAATACTTCAGTTTCTGAAACAATTTCAAGGGTGCCAACAATTTTGCCCATGACTGTATATTACATAATCATAATTTCACTGATCAATCATTTATTTCAAATGCCACCATGTAATACCGGTTTGCTGTTGCAGAAGCCTATCCAGTGAAAAACGTCTGGCTGTAATTTTCTTTAGTCATATCAACTGTTTGCTGGAGGTTTTAGGAGCCCATAGCAATTAACAGATTGCTTGGCCAGTTATGTTTTAGAAAAGTTGTTGCCATGTTAAGAAAATCCCTTAAAGGGTTATTCTCATCATCATTGATTAGTGTTGTTGGATAGTGTTAGTAAATACATGCATTTTAGTATTTATTAAAATTCAGCTCCATTCTTGATAATGTAAATATTATTATACGGTCTATAATATGCGCAGTGCTTACAAGCTGTTTCCAATAGAGCTTGTAAACACTGCTCTAAAGCAGACCTAGATACTGTAGCAAGCTCATCAAAGCTGCCCCAATATATCTACATCGGGAATGCACAATTCAGGCCAGCAGAGCAATAATTCAGCTGGTCAGAACTGTCAATGATGAGAGTCCGCCCCTCAATAATCAGGAAGTCAGCTGGATTCGGAGTGGTGCACTCTCCATTGAGAATTTGGGAATAACCCAACATAATGGCCTTTCTTTGACAGGTATTGGTGACTGATTTATTTTGTATTTTGTATAAAGCCATAATATATGTGCCTGAAAGGCAGTGGCCGTATCTTATACTGGCCAAAACTGCTTTGCTTGGTTTCCTTCTTTCTTTTTTTTTTATATATTATGGGCGTGGGACGGTTTTAGACTTAGGGTATGTGGCCACAATCAGGAATTACTGCGGGTTTGACGCTGGGTATTTATGCAGCATTAAACCTGCAGCATCCAGATGTTACAGCATAGTGGATGGGATTTCGAGAAATCCCATGTCCACTATGTGTCCACAGACGCCCACGGACACTGACAACATGTCAATTTCTCTTGCAGAGTCGCATTTTTCACCCACTCCTGATTTTGGCTTACAAATACTGAGGTAAAATACTGAATGTCGGAACACGGCCTAAGGCTACATTCCCACAATGAGCTTATGGTGCATTTTTGATTATGTATATATTTGCAGTGGCAAAAAGGCAGCGTCTTACAGTTACAGCAAATTGGATGGGATGTATAGAAATCTCCTGCCCGCTGTGCCTTTCTTTTATGCAGCGTATACTGTCCTGCGGTGCTTCTTTCAAATCCACAGCATGCTCATTTCTCTTGTGCGTATGCTGAGTTTTCTGTGTGGATTTTCCCCATAGACTTGCATAAGATGCAAAAAATCTGCAGTGTAAACACACTAAGTATGCACCTAAGTATGTCAATAAAATTTTGCTAAGCTCATTGTGGGAATGTTGCCTAATTCATCATTTGAAGCTTTTCATAACCTTTACCCAATTGTATTCCAGCCCCTTAGTGAAAAGCAAAATCTAATTTCTCCATTTTTTTGCGGCGCTGAAGATTGACATGCAACAATTAAAAGTTTATTGAAAGGATTGTGCACATTTTCCACTCAGAAAAGGGTAAACAATAAAATAAAAATAAGCATCTTTGAATTTATTCCAGTTGATCAAACACTGTGCACCCATTTTGGAGCAAAATATACCAGCGCCAAAAGAAAAACAAGTAAAAAAAATGACTTAAAAACGCAAATGAGGAATCGTGGCCCATGTATATATAAAAATGATACATGGGAATAATACACAGTAAGTCATAACCAGGAGGGAATTAGAATACTAATTATTCATAGGTCTGATGTATAGAAATCAGAAGTATATTTACCACTAAATCTGGAATGAAAGCTTTGTAATAATGATGTCACTATATTGTAGAAAATAATATGATACCGCAAAAAAATAATATACCCCCCACTGTATATAATGGGCAGATCACAAGTCATCTTCAAGCTTTTTGGCCTATATAGGAGATATGGTCATGGCGTATCATGGTGATTTGTGAGATACATATAACGTACAGTAGGGGGTACATTAATCCATGTATAATGTATGTGATATTATAATTGATGTCAGACTCTGTAATTTATTTTTATTACATGCAGCGGTTGCAGCATTCATTAAGTGCGTGTAGCATCATATACTAATGTTACAAATATACATAAAAATTTGCATTTTACGACAATAATGCATTAGAAAGAAGCCACCGTGTGAATTGCTCTCCATATTTGTTCAGTTAGTAATTTTGATAACGACAGCACATTTGATCCTGCCTTTTATGCTTCCCTCTGTTAACAGAATGAAGAGTCTAGCCTTAATCCGAGGATTGGGACACTGAAAACATCAACGTGTTCTGTCTTACAGCGAAATGAAAGAGCCACTTGGGGGCTGGGCTGAGCACGCTCACTGTAATGTAAATAAGGACGTACCGTGAACATTTGCATCCGAGATGAAAGGAATGGTGGTCTGTGGAGAAAAGAGAGAATTACACTGCATTATATATTCACTTTACAGCTAGTAGGTCAGACACCTCAAATATAAAAAAAAAGCATGCAATCACATATCGGGGGCTATTTACCCTGCCAGCACCAGTGACTTTAAATATAGCTCTTTCTCTGCATGACTTAATCTTTTGCATTGCAGTGCAAGAAAATTATTCAGTAAGTGTTACAAAAAACACTCAAAATGGTGCGGCATGCCTCTCCGAACACGCTACACGGAGGATCATTGTTCTGGCCTAGACATAGATGGTAATCATGGCCATACTGCAAAGATAAGGGGAGAGCTGCACCACCATGGAACCTAAAAAACATCGAAAAACACATAGGCCTCTTGCATATGGCCGTATTTTGGATTTGTGCTCTATGGATTTCCTTCATGATTTAGTTTGCAGCCTTTTTGAAGAATAAGTCCTGACTGCATATATTACTCTATGAGATGTATGGATCCATACTGTATCCCCTTGTGCCACTGATTTTTTATGTTATGTATGAGAAACATCTTGGCATGCTCAATTGTGTGCATGTAATGGCATATTTCTCTAGGACCAAGCATTGGTTCTAGATGATAATGCAGATACTCAAGATGGCACCATATGATAGCATGCAGACTTATACAGAGCCTGCATTCCAGCCTACAGGCTCAGTGCACAAGATGCAAAAATGCTGCCTATGAATAAGTGATAATGGTGATTTTTTTATGTAGTTAGTAAGCTAAAACTGGGATCGTGTTAAAAAAAGGCATGTAGAATTGTTCAAGATATATTCCATTTTCCTGCATGATCATCCCTGACATTGGCTTTAAAAACTGGATTGAAATGATACAGCAAGAGTTAATGTCAATCTCTTGCTGGCAGTTCGTTTAGGTTGATCAGCTGATTGTCGATTATAGAGTTTTTCTTCTATGCAGACAAGCTAGGGATGTGTATCTCTCCTGTGACGGTGGTGTTGCTAATGTTTGAGTTTTCATTCCTGGTGCTGTTTGCTCTGCTGCTGTGGAGCTTAGCAGCAGAGTCAGAGCTGAGTGTGTCCCTTTTTGTTGGTCCTGTATTTGTCTCTTCCCCTGTATGTTACCATCTACAGTGATGCCAGTGCACTAGTCAGGGTACATAGAGGTGATAGTCAAGGACTAGGCAAATGACGGTGGCAGGGGGAAGAACCCGCTTAGAGTGTTAAGTAAGCTTAGGGGCAGGCACATGTTGGTCTCAGGAGGTGTCCCATCCCCCGCTCCCTACTGTTAGGGCCTTCCTCCCCCTTTTCAATCCCAACGTATTTATGTGCTTTGTCGCCCCCCGGAATTACCTGTGTCCAAGAGTGACAAATAGAATAAGGCTGGGTTTACGCTTCCAACATTCATGGTCAAAGTACAGAGTGCAATGTTCAGACCAGCCATGCCCGAAACTCATAACCATTATAAGCATATATGAAGCTGTTGAGTTCAGGTGAAGAGACCCAAAGCCAAAGCAGACATTGCGTTTCTTACTCGGACCTTGATTGATGGACGTATGAAACTAGCCTAAAGGAGATTCTGATGTATGATATTTGCCAAATGATAGTGAGTAATTGATAATACCAATGAACGGTTGCTGTCATAATGATACCTATCATGATAAATCCCACACCCATTCTGAATGCTCTTAAATACTTTGATATAGCTCATCTCAATTCCATTGATGCAGATGCAGTTGAACACAATAGTTGAACCTGACATAATATATGTGTGGCGTGTGAAGTCAATCATACTGTTTATAGGAGCTCTGGAAGACATCATACTGTGAAGTGAGCTATGGGGTCCATCGTACTGTGTATGGGATGCTATGTAGTCCATCATACTGTGTGTGGGGGGCTGTGGGGTCTACCACTTTGTATGTGGGAGGCTGTGGTGTGAAGCCAACTGTGTATGGAAGGCTCTGGGGTTCATTATTCTGTATGACAGATGGGGCTGTGGTGTGCATTATACTGTGCATGGAGCTGTGGAACCTCCCATATTGCATGTGGGAGGTTGTGGGGTCTATCATACCATATGTGTGTAGGGGCTCTGGGGACATTGTACTTGGTGTGGGAGGCATTTGTGGTAACATACTGTATTGGGTGGGATAATGAGGGTATCATACATTGTGGGGAACTATGGGGTTATCATTCGGTGTGTGGGTAACTGGGGGAATCATATTATGTGTGGGTCATTATACTGAGTGGGAGGCTGTGGGGGCATCATACTGTGTTCAGGAGCTGTTGATCAAGGTATAAAGGTTAAATACATGGGTGGATATACCGCATGTGCAGCTGCTGCGGCTGCACTGAGGCCCAGAAGTGGAGGGGGGCCCCTGCAGGGTGGCTAATAATGAGGGCAATCTGGCCTGTGTATCCGGCCCCAAGCCTCCAGGGGGGCCCCTGCCCAGATTGCCCTCATGTGCGGCGGGCATGGAGAGATCCCTGCAGCTCCATTGCCTACAGGAGAAAATAGAAGCAGAGCTGCAGCGATCTGTCCTGCTTCCTGTCTGCGCTTCCTCTCACACAGACAGCAGCGCCGCTGGATGACTTCATCATTAGGCGGCTGGCTGTGCCAGAGCAAGGAAAGCGATGATAATGCTGCAGTGGCAGAGCATGCGGAGAAGTGAGAGGTGCTGTGTGTGTGTGTTCTTGTAGGGGGAGGAGAGGGCAATGATGGGGCTAATGGAGAGACAGAAATGATGGGGTGATGGAGAGGGCAATGATGGGGATGGTGGGGGAAGAGGAAATGATGGAAGTGGTGGAATGGGCAATGATGTGGTGGGGGAGAAGGCAATGATGGAGGTGGTGGAAAGGGCAATAATGGGGAGTGGAGGGAAGACTAAATGATGGAGGTGGTGGAATGGGCAAGGATAGTGGTGGTGGAAAAGACAATGATGGTGGTGGAGGGGGGGAAATGATGGAGGCATGGAATGGGCAAGGATGGTGGTGGTGGAAAGGACAATGATGGTGTTGGTGGAAAAGGGCAATGATAGGGATGGTGGGGGAGGAGGAAATGTTGGATGTGATGGAAAGGGCAATGATGGGGTAGTGGGGGAAAAAGCTATAATGGAGGTGGTGGAAAGGGCAATAATGAGGAGTGGAGGTGGGGAGGAAATTATGGAGATGGTGGAATGGGCAAGGATGGTGGTGGTGGAAAGGACAATGATGGTGGTGGAGGGGGGAATGATGGAGGTGTGGAATGGGCAAGGATGGTGGTGGTGGAAAGGACAAAGATGGTGATGGTGGTGAAGCAATGATAGGTACGGTGGGGAGGAGGAAATGATGGATGTGGTGGAAAGGGCAATGATGGGGATGGTGGGGGAGGAGGAAATGATGGAGGTGGTGGAATGGGCAATGATGGGGTAGTGGGGGAAAAGGCAATGATGGTGGTAATGAAAAAGACAATGATGGGAGTGGTGGAGAAGGAAGCAATGAGGGTCATGGTGGAGGAGAAGGCTGTGATGGAGGTGGTGGAAAGGGCAATGATGGGATTGATGGAGAGGGCAATGATGGGAGTGGTAGGGGAGAAAGCAATGATGGAGGTGGTAGAAAGAACAATGATGGGGTAGTGGGGGAGAATGCAATGATGGTCGTGGTGGAAAGGACAATTATGGTGGTGATGGAAAGGGCAATAATGGGGGTGGTGGAGGAGGAGGAAATGACAGAGATGGTGGAAAGGGCAATGATGGGGTAGTGGAGAAAAAGCAGTGATGGAGGTGGTGGAAAGAACAATGATGGCAGTGGTGGGGGAGAATGCAGTGGTGGTGGTGGAAAGGGCAATAATGGGGGTGGTGGGGGAGGAGGAAATGATGGAGGTGGTGGAATGGGCAATGATGGGACTAGTGGGGAAAAGACAATGAAGGGTTCGGGGGAGGAAGAAAAGATGGAAGTGGTGGAATGGGCAATGATATGGGGTGAAGGGGGAGAAAGCAATGATAGTGGTAGTGAAGAGGGCAATGATGGAGGTGGTGAAGAGGGCAATGATGGAATGGGGGAGAGGACAATAAGGGATATGGGGTGGAGGAGGACAATGAGGGGTGTGGGGGATTGGGAAGGGAGGAAGGGGGATTTATAATGTACTTAAGAACAGGGAGAGGTGGAGGGTGATATTATTATCGCTAAATATGTCTAACACAGTTCTTTAGTATAGAGTGTATGTACTTATTATGTATAACATAGTCCATTAGTATATAGTGTACTCACTAATTCTGTATAACACAATCCTTAGTTACATAGTTTCCTCTTTTATTATGTATAACATCGTCCCTTATTACAGACCCTCCTCTCTAGTTATATATGGTGCCATCCCTTATTATATAGCTTCCTCTGATGTTATGTACAGTACTGTCTCTTACATAGTGTATTCTTGTTAATTTTGTTATTCACAGCACCCTCTTTTATTACATAGTCCCCTCTCTTTTTAGATATAAAATGACTGCTGATGGAAGAGCTGGTGACCAGATGACCAGTCCATCAACTCCTCCATTAGAAAAGAAGCTCTCCCATGCTCCATAAGCCATCATTTCATTATACAGCTAACAAGACAGGACGGTATGTAATAAAAAACATGGCTCTATATTATTATTATTTATTTATATAGCACCATTAGCACCATTGAATCCACGGTGCTGTACAACCAATATATAAGGGATAGTACTGTACATAACAAGAGAGGACACTGCATAATAAGGGATGGCACTATACATACTAAAGGAGACTATGTAATATATACTTGAATGTGTGTGGCCATATATATATATATATATATATATATATATATATACAGTATATGGCTTTGTCGCAATAAAAGGAGGGGGGCTTAGACACATTTCTTGCACAGGGGCCCCAAGCTGTCAGTGTCCGCCCCTGGTTAAATAACGGGAGCATTATGATTTCTAAACTTTATAAAAAGAAGTAAATTCTATGCTTTGGATTCACTGCTACAGGTAAGTATACAAGTTACAATAAGCTTTATCGTAAGATGTATTAGAGGTAGCAGCGAGACAACATACTTAATCATGCTCAATATTGCGTGAAGAAAAATAACAATAATAATAAAATAATAATGAGCACAATTAAGTTCAGCCGATTGGTTTGGACCTCCACTACAGTCATGGTCTCTCATGTGGTCCCTTGGGGAAATGAATTGCCCACAATGGACAATAAGCTATCAATGGGGCCACTCACTTGCCACTAGGTTTATTTCTTATGGGTTGATTCACAAATAACCTATATCTGCAATAATAATGATTAATTGGAACTTGTCAACAGGTTTTACTACAACAAACCTAACTCATCTATGTTAAGGTACCTTTACACGAAACGACATCGCTAGCGATCCGTGACGTTGCAGCGTCCTGGCTAGCGATATCGTTTCGTTTGACACGCAGCAGCGATCAGGATCCTGCTGTGATGTCGCTGGTCGCTGAATAAAGTCCAGAACTTTATTTGGTCGTCCGATCGCTGTGTATTGTTGTGTTTGAAAGCAAAAGCAACGATACCAGCGATGTTTTACACTGGTAACCAGGGTAAACATCGGGTTACCAAGCACAGGGCTGCGCTTAGTAACCCGATGTTTACCCTGGTTACCAGCGTAAAAGTAAAAAAAACAAACAGTACATGCTCACCTGCGCGTCCCCCAGCGTCTGCTTCCTGACACTGACTGAGCTCCGGCCCTAACAGCACAGCGGTGACGTCACCGCTGTGCTTTCACTTTCACTTTAGGGCCGGAGCTCAGTCAGTGTCAGGAAGCAGAGGCTGGGGGACGCGAAGGTGAGCATGTACTGTTTGTTTTTTTTACTTTTACGCTGGTAACCAGGGTAAACATCGGGTTACTAAGCGCGGCCCTGCGCTTAGCAACCCGATGTTTACCCTGGTTACCTGGGGACCTCGGCATCGTTGGTCGCTGGAGAGCGGTCTGTGTGACAGCTCTCCAGCGTTCAAACAGCGACGCTGCAGCGATCGGCATCGTTGTCGCTATCGCTGCAGCGTCGCTTCGTGTGAAGGTACCTTTAGGTCACTGTAGTGTTAGGTCGCTGTAGTTTCTGTAATCCTATCTTGTGATCCAAAGTAATCCACTTTTCAGTTGCTATGCTAGGTGGCTTGGCTGTGCACTTACAGCTCTCTGTCTTCTTTCCAATTTTACCCACCCACCACTGTCTTTTGCTCCTTGAGTGACAGATCACTCTTGTCTGAGTGAGCTGTTTTCCCTCCGGAGATCTTGCACAGGTGCCAAAACTCCCAGCGGTGATGCATGTGCAGTAATGTCCTGACAAGCCAGGACTATGGATCTGCGCATGTACCCCTTATCTGCAAAGATGACCAGTACAGTGAGTGACGTACCTGCCTGAGATGTGACTCATAACATAAAAATGGAATATAGGATTATACGAATTCCTTCTAGATTGCAGTGGCCTGACAGATGTGTTTGATTTGTGGTAGTAAAGTAGAAGAATCTGCTAGCAAGTTCCCTTTAAAATGTTCTGTAGACATGCACATGTTCTGTAGAGATGTACATGGGCTCTCAGAATCCATGCGTGTATTGGGCCCATTGAGACCCATTATGACACCGTATGGATCTTTCAGTTGTGCAAATAAGCAGAATATATTTTTGCCAATGATTGACACTAATATAGGAATAAGCCTAGTGACGTAACTTGAGGTCTCTATGCCCCAGTGCAAAATTTACAACTATCAAGGAACTTTAATATCATTGATCTTTCCATATGGGCCAAAGGATTCTTCGGGGCCTTCTAGGTTCCCAAGCACGGAAGTGAGTGCTACCCTTGTGCCCACAAAAGTTAAGTCCCTAAATATTCCTTATGGGATAACTGAATATTCTCAATAAATATATAAGATTTATAGGATTAAGCTAAAACAAAGACAGTGTCACTTACCCATCTTTTAAACTGAACAAAACAAACTATTATTTTTTGTATGTTCCCTCTCCCATTTTTACACCCTCTGTTTTTATATATTACATACACATAAACACACAGACACACACAAACACAATGAAGTCACACATACCAATAAGTGCACACACAAGCTTATATACAGACACACATAAATATAAATATATACACACACACACGTACACACAAAAGCATACAAACAGACATACATATACAGTATGCACATATATACAACCCCTGGCAAAAATTATGGAATCACCGGCCTTGGAGGATGTTCATTCAGTTGTTTAATTTTGTAGAAAAAAAGCAGATCACAGACATGGCACAAAACTAAAATCATTTCAAATGGCAACTTTCTGGCTTTAAGAAACACTAAAAGAAATCAAGAACAAAAAATGTGGTAGCCAGTAAAGGTTACTTTTTTTTAACCAAGCATAGGGGAAAAATTATGGAATCACTCAATTCTGAGGAAAAAATTATGAAATCACCCTGTAAATTTTCATACCCAAAAATAACACCTGCATCAAATTAGATCTGCTCGTTAGTCTGCATCTAAAAAGGAGTGATCACACCTTGGAGAGCTGTTGCACCAAGTGAACTGACATGAATCATGGCTCCAACATGAGAGATGTCAATTGAAACAAAGGAGAGGATTATCAAACTCTTAAAAGAGAGTAAATCATCACGCAATGTTGCAAAAGATGTTGGTTGTTCACAGTCTGCTGTGTCTAAAATCTGGACCAAATACAAACAACATGTGAAGGTTGTTAAAGACAAACATACTGGTAGACCAAGGAAGACATCAAAGTGTAGCGCCCCCACTGCCGCAGGGCCGAGGGGTACCCAGTACTGGGCCTCTGAGTCTTTGCTCTGGGGTTGTCACGGTGGCTAGACCCGATCCGTGACCCTGCTGAGGGGCGTACAATGAAGGTGAAGGTATGGTGATGATGTTATGATGTGGTCCAGGCCGCAGTAAATAACGAGGACACCAGGTTGCAGTCTCTTTACCTCTTTACTGAAGGCTTCAGGATCCTCAGTCCGGAATACGGTTAACCAGGCTGCGCAAGTCCGGCCAGTCCGATGGCACTTCCAGAGTTCCCTTTGCAGGTGGAAATCTGTGCCTACCTTCTAGCTCTTGTGTGTTGTGGTCCTCCCCTGCTGTGCTTACGGGATAGTCCCCACAACTGTTGTGTCTGTTTCTGAAGTTCCCTCACAACTCGATTATGATGTTCTTCTTCGTCCCCCAGATGATATGGCTAGGACGCACCTGTATGACGGGTAGGCTCGGAGCTCTTCCTGGACCCTAGTGTCGCCCCTCTCCTGTTGTTGCCCCCTATGTCTTCTTAGGTGATTTGGGTGAGACAGCCCGCCTATAACTGACTGTCCTGCCGTAGGTTTGAAGTTAGGCCTGGAGCTCTATACTTCCTCGGCGTTCTGGCCACCAGCTGCGCGCCTCAGTAGGATGTTGCCTCGTCTTACAGCACGACTCCTACTGGTGTTTCTCCTTGTTGCGTTGATCTCGTTTCTCACTCAGCACAATAAACCTCGCTTCTTGTCCTTTCTTAGGGTACCGCCGCGATCAGGTGCAGGCGCGGTCCCGTAACGTTCTCTCAGTTTGCTAGGCCTCTGTCAGGATCCCACCCCTGACAGGGACCCCCCTGAATCTTCCCCTGCAACACCCTCTGCCACAGGATGTTGCCTGGTTCCAACCCAGTCAGCTTCTCTCTAACTTCCTATCCAACCCCCAGTTTTACCAGATTGTGAGGAGTGGCCTAATACATAGCACCCTTAGCTCCCCCTGGAGGCCAGACTGTGAAGTGTATTGGTGTCTGTGATACCTGGTCAGGTGAACTCCTTCAGTGCCATCAGACGCAACATCGCCCCCCTTAGCGGCAGAGCGACGTTACTGCAACAACCAGGACTCTGGGGTGCTGCAAAAGCATCAAGACTGGAAACTTAAAGCAATATGTCTCCAAAACAGGAAATGCACAACAAAACAAACGAGGAACTAATGGGTGGAAAATGTAGTCAATGTCTGTGACTGAACTGTAAGAAACCGCCTAAAGGAAATGGGATTTACATTCAGAAAAGCTAGACAAAAGCCATCATTAACACCTAAACAAAAAAAAACAAGGTTACAATGGGCTAAGGAAAAGCAATCGTGGACTGTGGATGACTGAATGAAAGTCATATTCAGTGATGAATCACGAACCTGCATTGGGCAAGGTGATGATGATGGAACTTTTGTTTGGTGCCGTTCCAATGAGATTTATAAAGATGACTGCCTAAAGAGAACATGCAAATTTCCACAGTCATTGATAATATGGGACTGCATGTCAGGTAAAGGCACTGGGGAGATGGCTGGCATTACATCTTCAATAAATGCACAAGTTTATGTGGATATTTTGGACACTTTTCTTACCCCATCAATTGAAAGGATGTTTGGGGATGATGAAATCATTTTTCAAGATGATAATGCATCCTGCCATAGAGCAAAAACTGTGTAAACATTCCTTGAAAAAAGACACAAGGTCAATGACATGGCCTGCAAATAGTCCGGATCTCAATCCAATTGAAAATCTTTGGTAGAAGTTGAAGAAAATGGTCCATGACAAGGCTCCAACCTGCAAAGCTGATCTGGTAACAGCAATCAGCAATCAGAGAAAGTTGGAGCCAGATTGATGAAGAGTACTGTTTGACACTCATTAAGTCCATTCCTCAGAGACTGCAAGCTGTTATAAAAGCCAGAGGTGGTGTTCTTGATTTCTTTTAGTGTTTCTTAAAGCCAGAAAGTTGCCATTTGAAATGACTTTAGTTTTGTGCCATGTCTGTGATCTGCTTTTTTTCTACAAAATTAAACAACTAAATGAACATTCTCCAAGACCGGTGATTCCATAATTTTTGCCAGGGGTTGTATATACACACACTCATATATATATATATATATATATATATATATATCTTCAGGTGCAAGGCCCCCAGACAACCAGTCCACCGATCGTTCAAATTCCATACAATTTCAAAAAAAGAGGCAGCACTCCATTATTACAGTGAAAAAATGTGCAGGGTTTTATTTACCCACATATTCAGGCTGAATATAAATTGAAGGTAAACTAACCCCTGCACATTTTTTCACTGGAATAATGGAGTGCTGCCTCTTTTTTTGAAATTGTATGGAATTTGAACGATCGGTGGACTGGTTGTCTGGGGGCCTTGCACCTGAAGATAAGTATCTCTGTGCTGTTCCTTTTCTCTTGTTATATATATATATATATATATATATATATATATATATATATACACACAAACATACATACAGACACACATAAGTATAAATACAGTATATACACACACATATACACACGTACGCAAGCAGGCATAAGTAAACAGACACACATATACGCACACGCGCATATATATATATATATACACACTGCACAAAAAAATAATGGGAATACTTAAACAACAGAATATAACCCCAAGTAAATCAAACTTCTGTGAAATCAAACTGTCCACTTAGGAAGCAACACTGTTTGATAATCAATTTCACATGCTGTTGTGCAAACGGAATAGACAACAGATGGAAATTATTGGCAATTATCAAGACACACTCAATAAAGGAGTGGTTCTGCAGTTGGGTACCACAGACCACATCTCAGTACCAATGCTTTCTAGCTGATGTTTTGGTCACTTTTGAATGTTGGTTGTGCTTTCACACTCGTGGTAGTGCGGTACCCCAGGGTCCTGGTCATCGTAGTGGTATTGCTATCCTCTCGGGGAGAGTGATGCTACGTTTGGAGGCAATGAAGGATAACTGCATCCAGGTATCACAAACATGCAACACATTTCACTTTCCAGGCCACCAGGGGGAGCTTCAGCTCCTATTTATTAGGTCACTCCCCACATAGGTAAAACTGGTCGCCTGTAGGGAAAGTTAGGTAGTTGCTGGCTGAGCTCAGCTCAGTTAGATGGTCCCTGACAGGGGTGGGATCCTGTCAGTGAACGAAGGAGAAAGGACACGGAGCTGTGCATGTCCTCAGAGCTGCAACTCCCAGAAAGAGACACACAGAAGGCAGAACTGTATTGCAGCCAGCGTGAAGGAAGTCGTAGCAAAGGAGAGGATACCAGAAGGGGACCAGCCCTACACAGGCTGCCTCCTTCTGAGGCGCAGAATCCCGGTAGTCGGAACACCGAGGGAGTAAGGACCTTTATGTTTTGCTCCAGAGACCGGCATGACAGCTAATTGCAAGTTACCTGTCCGCCCTATACCCAGGAGGCATGGTGGCAAACTTTGGAGGCTGGGGCATGCTAAAGTCCCTATAAACAGCCTCAAGCCACCAGTCATACGGGTTTATCCTATCCTATATGGGGGACAGAGAGAAAGACACTACATCTGTGAGGACCTTATGTGAAGCCTTAGGCAGTAAGGAACTACAACACTGCAGTGCAAGGGAAGGCTACTGATTTCCACCTGCACAAGGGGACTCTGGACTTGCCTCTAAACTGGCCGGACTCTGCCTGCCCTGTGATCTGGTGCCCTGGACTGTAGATGCTGAAGTCTTCAGTAAAGGTAAAGAGACTGCAACCTTGTGTCTTCGTTCTTCTCTGCGCTTCTCACCATACCTTCATCTACACACCGGGAAGCCCTGGGGATATACTTCACCTGTGGGAAGGTATACCATCTAGCTGCCATAACATCACCCCAGTGGACCCCTTAAAGCAGCGTCGGTCACCCTGACCAAATACCACAGGTGGCGTCACAAACATAAACTCTTTATCCCTTTAAAGACCTTTCCCTTTTACACGGATGTCCCAGGGCCACGGACCGGGTCAGCCACCATGACATCCCCCTGTGAACCGCAGGACCTGGTACCGAGTACCCCACATCCCCATGGGGGCCCTCTAGTAGCATGAGATGGACTCTACAACCCACACAAGTGGCTCAGGTAGTGCAGCTCATCCATGATGGCACATCAATGCGAGCTGTGGCAAGAAGGTGTGCTGTGTCTCTCAGCGTAGTGTCCAGTGGCTGGAAGCGCTACCAGGAGCCAGTACACCAGGAGACATGGAGGGGGCTGTAGGAGGACAACAACCCTGCAGCAGGACTGCTACCTTAGCCTTTGTGCAAGGAGGAACAGGTGGAGCACTGCCAGAGCCCTGCAAAATGACCTCAAGCAGGCCACAAATGTGCATGTGTCTGCACGAACCGTTAGAAACCGACTCCATGAGGATGGTCTGAGTGCCCGATGTCCACAGATCAGGGGTTGTGCTCACAGCCCAACACCGTGCAGGACGCTTGGCATTTGCCATAGAACACCAGGATTAGCAAATTCACCCTATGCTCTTCGCAGATGAAAGCAGGTTCACACTGAGCACATGTGACAGACGTAACAGAGTCTGGAGATGCCATGGAGAGCGATCTGCTGCCTGCAATATCCTTCAGCATGACCGGTTTGGCAGTGGGTCAGTAATGGTGTGGAGTGGCATTTCTTTGGAGGGCCGCAGAGCCCTCCATGTGCTTGCTAGAGGTAGCCTGACTGTCATTAGGTACCGAGATGAGATCCTCAGACCCCTTGTGAGACCATATACTGGTGCACTTGGCCCTGGGTTCCTCATAATGCAGGACAATGCAAGACCTCATGTGGCTGGAGTGTGTCAGCAGTTCCTGCAAGATGAAGGCATTGAAGCTATGGACTGGTCCGCCCATTCCCCAGACCTGAATCCGATTGAGCACATCTGGGACATCATGTCTTCCACCTTCCACCAACGTCACGTTGCACCACAGACTGACCAGGAGTTGGCGGATGCTTTAGTCCAGGTCTGGGAGGAGATCTCTCAGGAGACCAGCAGTCACCTCATCAGGAGCATGCCCAGGCATTGTAGGGAGGTCATACAGGTACGTGGAAGCCACATACACTCTTGAGCATTATTTCCTTGTCTTGAGGCATTTCTACTAATGTTGGATCAGCCTGTAACTTCATTTTCCACTTTGATTTTGAGCATCATTCCAACTCCAGACCTTTGTGGGTAGTAGTTGTTATTTACGTTGATCATTTTTAGGTTTCATTGTTCTCAACACATTCCACTATGTAATGAATAAAGATTTCCAACTGGAATATTTTAATCAGTGATATCTAAGATGTGGGATTTTAGCGTTCCCTTTATTTTTTTTTGAGCAGTATATATACACACATACACACACACACACACACCCACAAGTATACATACGCACATACACACACACATGCTTACACATATTCAAAGCATCTCCTTTGGTTTCATGATGACAGACAGTAACACCAACAGTGACATCTACAGGCTGAAATAAAGAACGTCACATCATAAAGGAGACAAAGGGTGAAATTAGAAACTTTCCAGATGCTCTTCTTTTTTTCACTTTCAATTTAAAAAAAACCAAAAAGCTGAGTTTGCAGGTTTTATATTGTGTTATTACAAGGACAGAAACATCTATTTCTATGTTGTATGAGGTGCTGATCATTAATATATTAGTTGAAAACATAGTTTCAGAGGATTTCAAGTCCCACATTTTTAGATTTGCAGGAATGGGTTGTTCCACTATTTCTGAAGGTGTACTGCTTGTGTGAGCTGATTCTATTGCATCCAGAGACTATGTGCACAAGGGTCGGATACACTGTGGAAATCCACTGCATTTTACATTGTGGAGATTTTACAAAATCGTGTCCACATACTGCTGAGAAAATCTACAGTGGAAATTGATGGGCGTTGTGGATTTTATATTTATGCCATGTTAATTTATGCTTGTGATTTCCCCCTTTAAATTGCAAAGTGGAAAATGTATGAAAAATTCACAATGTTTCTGCAACAAAATCCACAGCCATTTTTGATGCAAATGTTCCTGCCAATGTTACTTTGCGGAATCAGTCCCGTAGGAATATATTAACAGAAAGGTGCATAATATGTTTTTGGTGAACATCACTGCTTTACTTCTGGAGAATCTCTCATTCTTTAATTTCCCAGATTTATGACAAAAGAAAATCCTTTCATCATACATTTTGCTGGCAAAATTTTGGGATAATTTCCTCAACTGTATAAAGGGAAATCCAGGGCTGTGATATTGATGACCTATAAGTATTGATGACCAATGGGTCTTCGATATCACGACCCTGAATAACATCTCTAAGAAGCATAGCATATTCCTTTTTCTACGACTGAATGCAAAAAAAAAACGAAAAACCTTAAACCACTTAGAATACAAAATCTACTTTCTAGAAATTGTTGGAAAATCACCTGTGGTCTACTAAAGCTCTTATCGCCGTAATTAATTTCAGACTGTCTTCATATGTTAGAGTCGCGTCTCCTGCAGTTTTGCCGGGACCTCAAAAAATTTCAACAAAAAAACAAATCAAGGCCGTAATGCAGCCTCAGATTTATTAGATAGATTTACAATTTTTTGTCACTGACCAGACCATCAAGAACTTGAACAAAGCACAGATTTTTAGAATACTGCATCTAAAGTTAAAGTTGTGAAATAGGTAAGTAAACTGTAACATGCATTATATATGTATGATATATTGAAGGGATATACTGTATGTTGCATATACACATTTTTATACAATCAAAGCAGTAAGTTCAGAATCTCAATAATGATGTCTCTACTCCCTTCATGGTCTTTCTTTCTAAAGATATATTATGTCATCAATCACTGTATATAAGCAGTATATAGACAATCATTAGTGGCCAATCTGTCTTACAATATGTAGCTTCCTTTTGGGCAACTAACTTAATATTTTTAGTTTACATAAGCTGACTCTTTAGGCATGGTGGCCCATGTCAGCCTTAACCTACTCTTAACATTTTCTAGTTAGATGATTAGGCTTGGTCAACAATAAAGAGGGCTTGTCATCAAATTAAAAGATGTCAGTTTTTGCCCTTATTTTATTCCCACTGCTCCCCTGAGTATTTAGCTTTTCTCTTTTTTTTTAAAATCCGTCATATGATTCCAAAAATGTTGCCTTTATATTTAGTGCTAAATTGTACGGTCTTTACAAGGGGGCGGCGCTCACAAGGTAATAATGCAGAGCAGTCTAAGACACGCCCCCAGAGAATTCTGTGAGCCACGCCCCCTAGTAAAGACCATAAAAAGTAGCAGCAAATAAAAAGGCCCATATCTCTGAAACCGTGTGGAGGATTAAAGGAAAATAAAAAACTGAATACACAGTTAGGTAGCAGGACCACTTTTGACCTGGTGACAGGTCAATCCTAAGTTCAGTGATTAAACACCATATAACGTATGTCATATATACTACAACTCATGTACCATGATTGCAGTTATTGGACCTCTGCAGCCAATCACTGGACGCAGAGGCTTTTGCCATCGACCTCAGCAGTCCAATAATTGTCTGCAGCAGATAGAAGTGCGTAGATGTGTTGTCACCACCATAGCAGATCGCCAAAGACCTGAGCGAAGCTGGAGAAGCTGCCCTGCACCCGAGAGGGTGAGTAAAAGCTCAGTTTGTTGTTTTACCAGTCTGTGAACCTATGGACTACAAAAACACAAAATAGAGAAACCCTTCTAGGAGAGTGACAACTACAATAGTTTTCTTACACCCATTTTGAATAGATATCTCTTTTCAGAAGAGAACAATGAAATAGACCTGGCCTTGATAGAAGAATAACCAAGGCTAGAAGTTTAACAGTAGATTCCGGTAAATAGCGTTATGAAGGTCAGTACTATAATTATTATTTTTCCTTTATTTACATTTGGAAGCTTATCTCATATATTCGGTCTTTTCAGGAGATTCTTGGGATTCTTAAAGACACATTCATTCGAAGTGCAGTATTTAGTCAGTTTATACCGTACTTATACTTTGGAGGTCATATATTGTTCTGTATATAATTAGCACATGAAGAAAAAGAATGTCTTATATTCTGCAGCCTTACAGAGGACTATTCTGTCTGAAGGGTCTGACCATCTCTATTCCCTTTAGGATTTCCCAGTTAATACAATTTCTGATTGCCCTAGTAACAAGTATACACAACATATTCGGAGTTTATAATATGAAACATTCCACACTCAGGAGCATTTTATCCACTTTCCCCAGTATACTGCTTTGTCTCATTTGAAAGACTAGGCGAAGAAGAAGGAATTAAAATAGATATATCAAGCAGAGTTCTGCCTGTGTTGTCATGTTATCGTGTGCCAGGGATGCTTGACAAGTGTAACTTGACATTTCTCTACTTTGTAACAATCTGTCTGCAATAAGACACTTTCCTGTAGACATCCGTTTTGGGAACTGCCTGTTACACACCCCTGTAACAGTTGAAAAGATTATGTAGGATATGGATCTAGTGCTAACGGCTAATGACAAAGGATTTTTAATCCCCAATGTCCAATAGATCAGTTGCTAATCCAGCAAGCCATGAACAGTGTTGATCTGTTTAACCACCCACTATTGTATTTGATGGTTAAATGGCCAAATAAATGACCCCTGGGTCGCATGGGATACATGCACCATTTAACCTCTGCGACCTTCCATCGATCTGTACTCAAGTATCAGATGTAGGAAATCCATCAGCTCTCTATGGAGTTGTGTTACATGCTAGCTGATTATACTCTCTCCCTGTCAGTAAATGCCCTTTAAGAGGCTTTTCATTTACGCAGTGTTAATAGGCTTCTTTATAAACCTAGCAATGTGATTTTAATAGATGACACTGTATCTAGTATTTACTGTGCTTATTAGTGGGATAGAAAGGGATAGTTTTCTGCTGCAAAATGGAAAAATCCAGCATCCACAGGAAATCAGGTAAGTACAGTAAAACATTATTTTATTAGTAGCATAGTTATTAAAAGGGAAACATTAAAAATCAAAACATACAAAGAGAATAAAAGGACATGAGTGTATGCGTTTCGAGCATAACTGCTCTTAGTCAGGACCGGTCTACGCGTTTTTCAAGCATAACCGCTCTTAGTCAGGACTAAAAGCGGTTATCCTCATAACAAGTAGTCCTGTGTCCTTTTATTCTCTTTGAACGTTTTGATTTGTAATTTTTTCCTTTTTATTACCTATGTTGCTAATATAATAATGTTTTAATACACTTAGCTCATTTTCTGCGGATGCTGCATTTTTCCATTCTGCTGATATACTGTATCTACACCCAGAAGTCGGTCTGGAGCCTCCGCGCACAGCACCTCGATTCAAGGCATTTTTCAACAGCTGGTGAGCCGATATACAACTTTTGTTTTGTAGTTTTCTGCTATCTATACAGAAGCTGTATATAATATAAATAACCCGTTTTTAAAATCTTTTTCCATTTTTCTAAATTAACATAATTAGTTTTACAAATACAATGTATGGGCAAGTAGTAAGTTGGAGCGCCCCAGACACAGAGCCGCGGAGTACTCGATACCGGGCCTCTCAGTCTCAGTCCTGGGGTTGTCACGGTGGCTAGAGCCGGTCCGTGACCCTGCTAAGGGGTGTCCAATGAACGGTGATGGTGCTTGGTGTAAGGCGTGATGAATAACGAGGACACAGGGTTGGAGTCTCTTTACCTTTTTACTGAAGGCTTCGGGATCCACAATCCAGAGCACTGCTAACAGGGCTGGCTGAGACCGGCCGGTCCGAAGGCACATCCAGAGTTCCCTTTGCAGGTGGAAATCAGTGCCTGCCTACTAGCGCCTGTGTGTTGTAGTTCTTCCCTGCTGAGCACCATGGGATAGTCCTCACAACTGTCGTATCTGTTCTGATGTTCTCTCACTCTGTCCCCCAAATGATATGGCTAGGACGCACCTACAGTTAGGTCCATATATATTAGGACAGAGACAACATTTTTCTCATTTTGGTTATAGACATTACCACAATTAATTTTAAACAAAACAATTCAGATGCAGTTGAAGTTCAGACTTTTAGCTTTCGTTTGAGGGTATCCATATTAAAATTGGATGAAGAGTTTAGGAGTTTCAGCTCCTTAACCTGTGCCACCCTGTTTTTAAAGGGACCAAAAGTAATTGGACAATTGACTCCAAGGCTATTTCATGGACAGGTGTGGGCAATCCCTTCATTATGTCATTCTCAATTAAGCAGATAAAAGGCCTGGAGTTGATTTGAGGTGTGGTGCTTGCATTTGGAAGCTTTTCCTATGAAGTAAACATGCGGTCAAAAGCGCTCTCCATGCAGGTGAAACAAGCCATCCTTAAGCTCTGAAAACAGAAAAAACCCATCCGAGAAATTGCTACAATATTAGGAGTGGCAAAATGTACAGTTTGGTACATCCTGAGAAAGAAAGAAAGCACTGGTGAACTCATCAATGCAAAAAGACCTGGGCGCCCACGGAAGACAACAGTAGTGGATGATCGCAGATTTATCTCCATGGTGAAGAGAAAGCCCTTCACAACAGCCAACCAAGTGAACAGCACTGTCCAGGAGGTAGGAGTATCAATATCCAAATCTACCATAAAGAGAAGACTGCATGAAAGTAAATACAGAGGGTTCACTGCATGGTGCAAGCCACTCATAAGTGTCAAGAATAAAAAGGCTAGACTGGACTTTGCTATAAAAAATCTAAAAAAGCCAGCACAGTTCTGGAAGAACATTCTATGGACAGATGAAACCAAGATCAACCTCTACCAGAATGATGTAAAGAGAAAAGTATGTTGAAGGCGTGGTACAGCTCATGATCCAAAGCATACCACATCATATGTAAAACACAGCGGAGGCAGTGTGATGGCTTGGGCATGCATGGCTGCCAGTGGCACTGGGTCACTAGTGTTTATTGATGATGTGACACAGGACAGAAGCAGCAGAATGAATTCTGAGGTATTCAGAGCCATACTGTGAGCACAGATCCAGCCAAATGCAGCCAAACTGATTGGACGTCGTTTCATACTACAGATGGACAATGGCCCAAAACATAAAGCCAAAGCAACCCAGGAGTTTATTAAAGCAAAGAAGTGGAATATTATTGAATGGCCAAGTCAGTCACCTGATCTCAACCCAATTGAGCATGCATTTCACTTGTTAAAGACTAAACTTCAGACAGAAAGGCCCACAAACAAACAGCAACTGAAAACCACCGCAGTCAAGGCCTGGCAGAGCATCAAAAAGGAGGAAACACAGTGTCTGGTGATGTCCATGAGTTCAAGACTTCAGGCAGTCATTCCCAACGAAGGGTTTTCAGCCAAGTATTAAAAATGAACATTTTATTTAAAATTATTGAATCTGTCCAATTACTTTTGGTCCCTTTAAAAACAGGGTGGCACATATTAAGGAGCTGAAACTCCTAAACCCTTCATCCAATTTTAATGTGGATACCCTCAAATGAAAGCTGAAAGTCTGAACTTAAACTGCGTCTGAATTGTTTTGTTTAAAATTCATTGTGGTAATGTCTATAACCAAAATGAGAAAAATGTTGTCTCTGTCCAAATATATATGGACCTAACTGTATATGACGGGGTAGGCCTGGAGTTATTCTGGGACCCTAGAGACGCCCCTCTCCCACAATTGCCTCCTTTGTCTTCGTTAGGTGATTTAGATGAGACAGTCAACCTATAGTTAACTGTCCTGCCGCTGTTTGAAGTAATACGTAGAGTCTCTTACTTCCTCGGTGCTCCGGCCACCGGCTACGCGCCTCAGAAGGATGTTGCCACGGTCTTAAGGGCACGACTCCTTCTGGTTCTATCTCTTCTGTGCTGTGATCTCACTTCTCACTTCTCCGCAATATACTCCGCTTCGTGTCCTTTCTTAGGAGTCTGCCGCTATAAGACTCAAGCACGGCCCCGTAACGTTCTGTCTGTCCTAGGCCGCTGTCAGGATCCCACCCCTGACAGGTCCTCCCTTGAGCTCTCCCTAGCTACTTTCTCCCCAAAGTCCTGTCCAACCCCCAGTTTTACCAGAGTGTGAGGAGTGGCCTAATAGATAGAACCCCCCCCCCTGGTGGCCGGAGTGTGGAGTGTAGTGTGTGTCTGCGATACCTGGTCAGGTGAACTCCTTTAGTGCAATCAGACGTAACATCACTCCCCTTAGTGGCAGAGCAACATTACTGCAATGACCAGGAATCTGGGGCGCTGCAAATACATTGTGCAAATCTACATTACTGTTAAAGGGTTTTTCCAATTTTATGCAAAACGCGTGGCATGACGTAATTAATCGACTAATCTACTTTGCAATCCTGGTCTTCAGCACTTTCAGGTTCGCTGCTTTCTGTAAGGTGAGGGCTACAAGGCGACTTTAGTTGCACAACAGCAAACTGCACAACCCAAAAACTAATATCTTTGTTGGCAATTTGCTGGTGAATTATATTTGCATAACTATTTTGGGGTGTGATTTGGCTCTGAATAAAGTGTGATCACTAGTGAGTCACAGACTCAAGCAACTGCCATTGAACTCTATGTTGGGAAATTTGCAAACGCTGTGATTATCTTCGGTGTTGTGAAATTGGATTCTGGGCTCCCCCGGTGGCCACTTGTGGAATTGTACTTGTGTGCATCATCCCCTCTGTTCACCTGCTCCTATCAGGATGTGGGAGTCGCTATATAACCTTGCTCCTCTGTCAGTTTCATGCCGGTCAACAATGTAATCAGAAGCCTTTCTGTGCATGTTCCTGCTACTAGACAACTCCCAGCTAAGTTGGACTTTTGTCCTTGTGTGTTTTTGCATTTTGTTCCTGTTCACAGCTGCTGTTTCGTTACTGTGTCTGGAAAGCTCTTGTGAGCGGAAATTGCCACTCTGGTGTTATGAGTTAATGCTAGAGTCTTAAAGTAATTTCTGGATGGTGTTTTGATAGGGTTTTCTGCTGACCATGAAAGTGCCCTTTCTGTCTTCTTTCTATCTAGTAAGCGGACCTCGATTTTTGCTAAACCTATTTTCATACTACGTTTGTCATTTCATCTAAAATCACCGCCAATATATGTGGGGGCCTCTGTCTGCCTTTTGGGAAAATTTCTCTAGAGGTGAGCCAGGACTGTCTTTTCCTCTGCTAGGATTAGGTAGTTCTCCGGTTGGCGCTGGGCATCTAGGGATAAAAAAACGTAGGCATGCTACCCGGCCACTTCTAGTTGTGCGGCAGGTTTAGTTCATGGTCAGTATAGTTTCCATCTTCCAAGAGCTAGTTCTCATATATGCTGGGCTATGTTCTCTCGCCATTGAGAATCATGACACTTCGGTAAGGAAGGGGGTGACCCCACAGCTTCTTATCTATAGTATGGTGGCCCCCACAACGGAATAATATAAAAAAAAAAAAGATTATAGTTGCCTAATTCTGATTTCCAGTACCGCATCCTTAATCTCCTCGTCTGACTTCTGTGGAATGCCTGCAGAGGTGGCACGATGCAATTTCATCATTGAACCGACTGAATGGGTATCGCTGAAGTCTCGTAAGCTGCAGGCCTATATCGGCCTGCACTTAAGAGACATACAGTGATAGGACAGAGAGATTAAGTCTGACATGCTCTATCACGATATAGAACTCTTTTGGTGTCAGGGGGCAAATTTAAGCCTGGGTGGAAGTTAGAAAGTACTGGAACAAAACTTGAGGCGGTCTACTTTAGCCTGCTTATCCCTGGCTGCTGCAATAAAGCAGAAGAGATAGCAGGTTTTTAAAATAACGGTGACTGGTACATAGATGAGGGAACAGAACAGAGCTTACTACATAGATACGTGAGCAAAACCAACCTTACTGTCTACATATGGGAACAGAACCGAGCTTCCTACCTAGATATGGGAACAGAACTGAGCTTGCTACCTAGATACAGGAGCAGAACCAAGCTTTCTATCTAGATATGGGGTAAGAACCAAGCTTTCTTGGTCACTTCTAGTTGTGCGGCAGGTTTAGTTCATGGTCAGTATAGTTTCCATCTTCCAAGAGCTAGTTCTCATATATGCTGGGCTATGTTCTCTCGCCATTGAGAATCATGACAGTTTGACCGGCCCAAAAAAAAGGGGTTAAATTACTGGCTGAGAAAGGAGAGAAAAAAGAAGTCTGCTACAATTTTTTTTTTTTTTTCCTCTAGTTCTGAGTGTGCTCTTAATTGAATCACTTGCTAGTCTGCCTATACTGCAGCCTTCCTCTCTTTCTCTCCTTCTTATCCTTGAATGGCTCTGTGTTCACCTGTTTCAAATGGATCTTCAGAGTGTAGCTACAGGTTTGAATAATCTCGCCACAAAGGTACAAAATTTACAAGATTTCGTTGTTCATGCACCTATGTCTGAGCCTAGAATTCCTTCGCCTGAATTCTTCTCGGGGGATAAATCTCACTTTCAAAATTTTAAAAATAATTGCAAATTGTTTTTGTCCCTGAAGTCTCGCTCTGCCGGAGACCCTGCACAGCAGGTCAGGATTGTAATTTCCTTGCTCCGGGGCGACCCTCAAGACTGGGCTTTTGCATTGGCACCAGGGGATCCTGCGTTGCTCAATGTGGATGCGTTTTTTCTGGCCTTGGGGTTGCTTTATGAGGAACCTCATTTAGAGCTTCAGGCGGAAAAGGCCTTGATGTCCTTGTCTCAGGGGCAAGATGAAGCTGAAATATACTGCCAAAAATTCCGCAAATGGTCTGTGCTTACTCAGTGGAATGAGTGCGCCCTGGCGGCGATTTTCAGAGAAGGTCTCTCTGATGCCATTAAGGATGTTATGGTGGGGTTCCCTGTGCCTGCGAGTCTGAATGAGTCCATGACGATGGCTATTCAGATCGATAGGCGTCTGCGGGAGCGCAAACCTGTGCACCATTTGGCGGTGTCTACTGAGAAAACGCCAGAAAATATGCAATGTGATAGAATTCTGTCCAGAAGCGAGCGGCAGAATTTTAGACGAAAAAATGGGTTGTGCTTCTATTGTGGTGATTCAACTCATGTTATATCAGCATGCTTTAAGCGTACTAAGAAGCCTGACAAGTCTGTTTCAATTAGCACTTTACAGTCTAAGTTTATTCTATCTGTGACCCTGATTTGTTCTTTGTCATCTATTACCGCGGACGCCTATGTCGACTCTGGCGCTGCTTTGAGTCTTATGGATTGGTCCTTTGCCAAACGCTGTGGGTATGATTTGGAGCCATTGGAGGCTCCGATACCTCTGAAAGGGATTGACTCCACCCCATTGGCTAGTAATAAACCACAATACTGGACACAAGTGACTATGCGTGTTAATCCGGATCACCAGGAGGTTATTCGCTTTCTGGTGCTGTATAATCTACATGATGTTTTGGTGCTGGGATTGCCATGGCTGCAATCTCATAACCCAGTCCTCGACTGGAGAGCTATGTCTGTGTTAAGCTGGGGATGTAAAGGAACTCATGGGGACGTACCTTTGGTTTCCATTTCATCATCTATTCCCTCTGAGATTCCTGAATTCTTGTCTGACTTTCGTGACGTTTTTGAAGAACCCAAGGTTGGTTCACTACCTCCGCACCGGGAGTGCGATTGTGCCATAGACTTGATCCCGGTGTAACAGGCCAAAGTAACCCCGTCCCAGATTAACCCCGGGTATAATTTGGCCTAGGCCAGAGTATACCCCGGGGTATAAACTGGCCTAGGCCAAACTATACCCAGGCATAAAATGGCCTAGGCCAAACTATACCCCGGGGTGTAAAATAGCCTAGGCCAAACTATACCCCTCCAGGCCACATTATACCCCCCAGGGTTAAAGTGGCCTAGGCTACATTTAACCCTGGGTATATTTTGGCCTAGGCCAAACTATACCTAAGGATGTAAAACAGCCTAGGCCAAACTATAACAGGCCACACTATACCCTCAGGCCAGACTATAGCCTTTTACTGGTTGCTATGGGATTTTACATGGCCACTTTATCCTAGCAACGCCCTGGATACGGTTGGAAAAGGGGTTTATCTACCTTGGGGGGCACCCTCACAGCACTGCGGGGAAGCCGGGGAACCCTTTTACTGGTTGCTATGGGATTTTACATGACCAATTTATCCTAGCAACGCCTTGTATACGCTTGGAAAAGGGGTTAATCTACCTTGGGGGCACCCTCACAGCACTGCGGGGTGGGTGGGGATCCCTTTTACTGGTTGCTATGGGATTTTACATGGCCACTTTATCCTAGCAACGCCCTGGATACGGTTGGAAAAGGGGTTTATCTACCTTGGGGGCACCCTCACAGCACTGCGGGGAAGCCGGGGAACCCTTTTACTGGTTGCTATGGGATTTTACATGACCAATTTATCCTAGCAACGCCTTGTATACGCTTGGAAAAGGGGTTAATCTACCTTGGAGGACACCCTCACAGCACTGCGGGGTGGGTGGGGATCCCTTTTACTGGTTGCTATGGGATTTTACATGGCCACTTTATCCTAGCAACGCCCTGGATACGGTTGGAAAAGGGGTTTATCTACCTTGGGGGCACCCTCACAGCACTGCGGGGAAGCCGGGGAACCCTTTTACTGGTTGCTATGGGATTTTACATGACCAATTTATCCTAGCAACGCCTTGTATACGCTTGGAAAAGGGGTTAATCTACCTTGGAGGACACCCTCACAGCACTGCGGGGTGGGTGGGGATCCCTTTTACTGGTTGCTATGGGATTTTACATGGCCACTTTATCCTAGCAACGCCCTGGATACGGTTGGAAAAGGGGTTTATCTACCTTGGGGGCACCCTCACAGCACTGCGGGGAAGCCGGGGAACCCTTTTACTGGTTGCTATGGGATTTTACATGACCAATTTATCCTAGCAACGCCTTGTATACGCTTGGAAAAGGGGTTAATCTACCTTGGAGGACACCCTCACAGCACTGCGGGGTGGGTGGGGATCCCTTTTACTGGTTGCTATGGGATTTTACATGGCCACTTTATCCTAGCAACGCCCTGGATACGGTTGGAAAAGGGGTTTATCTACCTTGGGGGCACCCTCACAGCACTGCGGGGAAGCCGGGGAACCCTTTTACTGGTTGCTATGGGATTTTACATGGCCACTTTATCCTAGCAACGCCTTGGATACGCTTGGAAAAGGGGCTTATCTACCTTGGGGGCACTGTCGCAGCATTGCATGGAGGCTGGGGAACTCTTTTCCTGGTTGCTAAGCGATTTCAAATGATCAATCTAAGGTACTTACACCATGTAAAACCCTATAGCAAGCAGGGTGCCCCCAAGGTAGATAAACCCCTTTTCCAAGCATATACAAGGCATTGCTAGGATAAAGTGGTCATGTAAAATCCCATAGCAACCAGTAAAAGGGTTCCTCGGTGTAACAGGCCAAAGTAACCCTGTCCCAGATTAACCCCGGGTATAATTTGGTCTATGCCAGAGTATACCCGGGCATAAACTGGCCTAGGCCAAACTATACCCCGGGGTGTAAAATAGCCTAGGCCAAACTATACCCCTCCAGGCCAGATTATGTAACTAATCTGGGGTTAAAGTTGCCTAGCCCAATTTATACCTCTCAGCTCATATTATACCCCAATGAAATCATTTGCATTGAGTGATATACACAAGAATTACTTAATGCTTCAACATTTTATTGAGAAACCAAACTGACAATTCTTAAAGAGTACCTCCCACTATACAAAACTTTTGCCCATGGCAAAAGTAGTTGTAAAGGGGGGTATTTGTAATGCATATGCATTACAAATACCCCCCCATTTTATAGTTACCTTAGGGGGGCTGCCCGATTACCCCCCCTCGCTAACCGCCGCTGCCCGTCTCCTGGTAGACGGGGTCCCCCTCCTGCCGCTAGGTGGCGCTGCCTCTCCATGCGCCGACGTCACAGCCAGGCGCCATAGAGGAGAGCGGCACCTGGCTAGTGCCGTTGGAGCTTGTAGAAGCAGAGCCAGCACCACCTAGCGGTGGGAGGGGGGGCAATAATTTCTCATTAGCTATAAGTCACTTATCATGCAATGCAATTATCTGGGGCAACAAATCGCCCAACAGTCATTCTGTGTATTATGACATTTAGTCTAGCATGTCCTTGCTACCAAATTAACGTTTAAAGCTAAACACTGATAACAACATTGAAATGATCGTGCTTATTTTCAAGATACAGTGCATGTTCAGTTGTTGACTGCAGATTGAAGCTTGCAGGATATGTCAACCAATCCATGGAGTCACCGACGTTTGTGTAGATTATTATGTCGCAACTCAACAGATTCGCCGTGGTCATGATCTCTGCATCAGTTGCCCAGACTCCATCACGAGAGATTCCAGAGATGTTCACATATTCATTCACATTTTGGTTCAAGTAGTCCTGTAGTTTTTTTGTCAAGTCAGTTTTCATATGGTGGATGACTTTATCTCTGAGAAGGGAATGGTTGTCCTCTGTTCCTGTCAAGATGTAGCTGATGGCCCGGAAGAAGCAGTTTCCATCACCTTTGGTTTTATATGTACGCCGTGGTTGTTCAAGGTCTCGTCTGCATCCACAGTATACAACCTTACTAAACGTAAGGCCAAGAGTGGTGCTAAGATACTTCCTTCTTGAACTTGGTAGTAGGTTGAAAGCCTTAGTTTGCTTATTTTTCTGTGTGGCAGAGTCACTGGAATAATCATCATCGGATGGTGGAGAAGCCTCTTTATCCTGGTAAATCTTTAGGTTGCTGGTGTGGTATGTGTTGCTTAATATCTTGCCAGTTTTGTTGTTCTTAAGTTTTACTCGTCCCTTGGTCAAGGATTCCACAACTAAATAAGGTCCAATCCAGCGTGGTTCCATCTTTGAACCTATGCGTTGAATACGGCGCTGATTCTTGATATAAACTATGGTACCAGCAGTGATTTCTTTGTTGCTTTTGTGTCGGCGATCAAAGGCACACTTCTGGTGTTCTTGAGCAGAGTGGATGTTGGTACTGACGTCTGAGTGCAGCTTTTTAAGAATGCTTGACAGTGTATTTAGCACATCAGGGGTGGCATGATCTGAAATGGGCATGGGATCCACCGTATCATCTTTTGAGGGATTAAGGTCCATGGGAAGCTTGGCCTTCCGTCCATACATGACCTCAAATGGAGTAACCTTGGTTGAAGCATGCACAGATGTGTGATAGGCAAACAGAACACCAGGGATGAATTGATCCCAGTTGTTTCCTTGGTCATTGACAAGCTTACTAAGAGCTTCTTTAAGTGTCCGATTATCACGTTCCCGCTGGCCATTTGTTTGTGGGTGGTATGCAGATGAAATACGGTGATCTGTTTGAAAATGTTCCATCAGGTTGTCAATGATCGAGTTTACAAACTCTCGTCCCTGGTCGCTAATCAGAGTCTCCATACAGCCAAGGCGACAGATAACGGAGTACAAAAAATTTGCCACTGACTTGGCACTCTTATCTGGGACAGCTGTTGCTTCAGTCCATTTGGAGAAATGATCAGTGGCAGCAACTATATATTTGTTGCCATTTGATGTTTCCTGAAGAGGGCCAATCATATCAATCCCAACTAAGCTCCATACTTTTCCAGGCACTGATATACTGTTGAGTGGTGGAGCTTCCTTTGTGATTTTGGGATTTATAACAAAACATTTTTGACAGGCTTTCACATACTGGTGAACGTCATTTTTCATTCCCTTCCAGTAAAACCGGTCAGAGATTTTGGCTAAAGTTTTATCTCTGCCAAAATGGCCCCCAGATATTGGGTTGTCATGACAGGCCTTCAGGATATTTGGCAGTCGACTTTTAGTAAGAACCTCCTTTTCCCTATGATAAACAATTCCTCCTTGGGCTCGATATGGCTTTGCTGTTTGTCTAAACTGGGACTTGGCATTTGCACGTTTCTCAGGAGGTAGATCGTAGGTATACTGAGGGTACCTTTGTTCTGTTGCAGTGTAGAATCTCAAAAGCTGGTCATACAATTGATCTTCCATGGTTGTCAAAATTGGAAAAGATTTGGTGTCATAGAGAGCAGAGAGGTGTCATAGAGAACATACAAAACAAGTTATCATTAACTATGCACTGACAGGACAGCGCCATCTACTGTCAGTTCAGATCTGCACACTTTTCAACAAATAAGCAATAGGGTGAGAAAAACAGTGAAGTGATAACATTATGGCCTAGAGAAATACTATAAAAACTATTTTATACCCCCTGGTATAAAGTTTATCCCCCGGGGGTATACTATGGCCTAAGTCAGCTTTTGAATTTTTGTGCTGTTTCCTTCCTCAGTAAAAGGGTTCCCCGGCTTCCCCGCAGTGCTGCGAGGGTGCCCCCATGGTAGATAAACCCATTTTTTAAGCGTATCCAAGGCGTTGCTAGGATAGAATGGCCATGTAAAATCCCATAGCAACCAGTAAAAGGGTTCCCCACCCACCCCGCAGTGCTGTGAGGGTGCCCCCAAGGTAGATTAACCCCTTTTCCAAGCGTATACAAGGCGTTGCTAGGATAAATTGGTCATGTAAAATCCCATAGCAACCAGTAAAAGGGTTCCCCGGCTTCCCCACAGTGCTGCAAGGGTGCCCCCAAGGTAGATAAACCCCTTTTCCAAGCGTATACAAGCCGTTGCTAGGATAAAGTGGTCATGTAAAATCCCATAGCAACCACCTAAGGGGTTAACCACCTATCCTTAAGTGCTGCGAGAGTGCCCCCAAGGTAGATAAACCCCTTTTTCAAGCGTATTCAAGGCGTTGCTAGGATAGAGTGATCATGTAAAATCCCATAGCAACCAGTAAAAGGTTTCCCCACCCACCCGCAGTGCTGCAATGGTGCCCCCAAGATAGATAAACCCCTTTTCCAAGCGTATCCAAGGTGTTGCTAGGATAGAGTGATCATGCTATATCCCATAGCAACCAGTAAAGGGGTTCCCCACCCACCCCTCAGTGCTCGTCAGTGCCCCCTAGGTATACAAAGCCCTTTTCCAAGCATATCCAAGGCGCCAAGACAACGAGCTGGCACGAGCAGGGCTGAAGATTTCATGTCACATGTGACTATAGGGAGGGGGTGGGGCTTAGAAAGGGAGATCCCTGGCGTCACCAGAGGTGGAGGAGCTTGAAAAGGAGCAGTGCCCGATGGGAGGGGGAGCTGTGACCTAGAAGAATGAGCAGCTTTCCCTCAGCTTACCCTGGGGGGTATAATCTGGCCTGGAGGGGTATACTTTGGCCTAGGCTATTTTATACCCCGGGGTATAGTTTGGCCTAGGCCAAAGTATACCCGGGGTATAATCTAGCCTAGGCCACTTTAACCCCGGGTATAGTCTGGCCTGGGGGTATAATCTGGCCTGTTACACCGGGTAGTAAATACCCTAAGGGTCGTTTATTTAATCTGTCTGTGCCTGAACACGCGGCTATGCGAGAATATATAAAGGAGTCCTTGGAAAAGGGACATATTCGTCCTTCGTCATCTCCCTTAGGAGCCGGTTTTTTCTTTGTGTCTAAGAAAGACGGCTCTTTGAGGCCGTGTATTGATTATCGACTTTTGAATAAAATCACGGTTAAATATCAATATCCGTTACCACTGCTTACTGATTTGTTTGCTCGTATAAAGGGGGCCAAGTGGTTCTCTAAGATTGATCTCCGTGGGGCGTATAATTTGGTGCGAATCAAGCAGGGGGATGAGTGGAAAACCGCATTTAATACGCCCGAGGGCCATTTTGAGTATTTGGTGATGCCTTTTGGTCTTTCAAATGCCCCTTCAGTCTTCCAGTCCTTTATGCATGACATTTTCCGCGATTATTTGGACAAATTTATGATTGTGTATCTGGATGATATTCTGATTTTTTCGGATGACTGGGACTCTCATGTCCAGCAGGTCAGGAGGGTTTTTCAGGTTTTGCGGTCTAATTCCTTGTGTGTGAAGGGTTCTAAGTGTGTTTTTGGGGTTCAAAAGATTTCCTTCTTGGGATACATTTTTTCCCCCTCTTCCATCGAGATGGATCCTGTCAAGGTTCAGGCTATTGGTGATTGGACGCAACCCTCTTCTCTTAAGAGACTTCAGAAATTTTTGGGCTTTGCTAACTTTTATCGTCGATTTATTGCTGGTTTTTCTGATGTTGTAAAACCATTGACTGATTTGACTAAGAAGGGTGCTGATGTTGCTGATTGGTCCCCTGATGCTGTGGAGGCCTTTCGGGAGCTCAAGCGCCGCTTTTCTTCCGCCCCAGTGTTGCGTCAGCCTGATGTTGCTCTTCCTTTTCAGGTTGAGGTCGACGCTTCTGAAATCGGAGTTGGGGCGGTGTTGTCGCAGAGAAGTTCCGACTGCTCCGTGATGAGACCTTGTGCTTTTTTTTCCCGTAAATTTTCGCCCGCCGAGCGGAATTATGATATTGGGAATCGGGAGCTTTTGGCCATGAAGTGGGCTTTTGAGGAGTGGCGTCACTGGCTTGAGGGGGCCAGACATCAGGTGGTGGTATTGACTGACCACAAAAATTTAATTTACCTTGAGTCTGCCAGGCGCCTGAATCCTAGACAGGCGCGCTGGTCGTTGTTTTTCTCTCGGTTTAATTTTGTGGTGTCTTACCTACCGGGTTCTAAGAATGTTAAGGCGGATGCCCTTTCTAGGAGTTTTGAGCCTGACTCCCCTGGTAATTCTGAGCCCACAGGTATCCTTAAAGATGGAGTGATATTGTCTGCCGTTTCTCCAGACCTGCGGCGGGCCTTGCAGGAGTTTCAGGCGGATAGACCTGATCGTTGCCCACCTGGTAGACTGTTTGTTCCTGATGATTGGACCAGTAGAGTCATCTCTGAGGTTCATTCTTCTGCGTTGGCAGGTCATCCTGGAATCTTTGGTACCAGGGATTTGGTGGCAAGGTCCTTCTGGTGGCCTTCCCTGTCACGAGATGTGCGAGGCTTTGTGCAGTCTTGTGACGTTTGTGCTCGGGCCAAGCCTTGTTGTTCTCGGGCTAGTGGATTGTTGTTACCCTTGCCTATCCCGAAGAGGCCTTGGACGCACATCTCGATGGATTTTATTTCGGATCTGCCTGTTTCTCATAAGATGTCTGTCATCTGGGTGGTGTGTGACCGTTTCTCTAAGATGGTCCATCTGGTTCCCTTGCCTAAGTTGCCTTCTTCTTCCGAGTTGGTTCCTCTGTTTTTTCAAAATGTTGTTCGTTTGCATGGTATTCCGGAGAATATCGTTTCTGACAGAGGGACCCAATTCGTGTCTAGATTTTGGCGGGCATTCTGTGCTAGGATGGGCATAGATTTGTCTTTTTCGTCTGCTTTCCATCCTCAGACTAATGGCCAGACCGAGCGGACTAATCAGACCTTGGAGACATATTTGAGGTGTTTTGTGTCTGCGGATCAGGATGATTGGGTTGCTTTTTTGCCTTTGGCGGAGTTCGCCCTCAATAATCGGGCCAGCTCTGCCACCTTGGTGTCCCCGTTTTTCTGTAATTCGGGGTTTCATCCTCGATTTTCCTCCGGTCAAGTGGAATCTTCGGATTGTCCTGGAGTGGATGCTGTGGTGGAGAGGTTGCATCAGATTTGGGGGCAGGTGGTGGACAATTTGAAGTTGTCCCAGGAGAAGACTCAGCTTTTTGCCAACCGCCGTCGTCGTGTTGGTCCTCGGCTTTGTTTTGGGGACTTGGTGTGGTTGTCTTCTCGTTTTGTCCCTATGAGGGTTTCTTCTCCTAAGTTTAAGCCTCGGTTCATCGGCCCGTACAAGATATTGGAGATTCTTAACCCTGTGTCCTTCCGTTTGGACCTCCCTGCATCCTTTTCGATTCATAATGTTTTTCATCGGTCATTGTTGCGCAGGTATGAGGTACCGGCTGTGCCTTCCGTTGAGCCTCCTGCTCCGGTGTTGGTTGAGGGTGAGTTGGAGTACGTTGTGGAAAAGATCTTGGACTCTCGTGTTTCCAGATGGAAACTCCAGTATCTGGTCAAATGGAAGGGATACGGTCAGGAGGATAATTGTCATGATCTCTGCAGGCAGAGATCATAGCAAGCCTATAGAGGGACAAGCTCTCGGAAGATGGAACTATACTGACCATGAACTAAGCCTGCCGCGCAACTAGAAATAGCCAGGTAGCATTTCCTATTTATCGCTAGATGCCCAGCTCTGGCCTAAGACCTAAATAGCTAGCAGAGGGAAATATAAGACCTGGCTCACCTCTAGAGAAATATTCCAAAGAAGACAGTAGCCCCCCACATGTAATGACGGTGAGTTCAGATGAAACAACAAACGCAGCAGGAAAATAGTCTTAGCAAATTTGAGGTCCGCTTACTAGATAGCAGAAGACAGATAGTATACTTTCATGGTCAGCAGAAAAACACTAACAAAACACCATCCAGAGATTACCTTAAACTCTGGCATTAACTCATAACGCCAGAGTAGCAATCCCTGATCAACGAGAGCTTTCCAGACACAGTAACAAAACTTCAGCTGTGAACTGGAACAAATAGGCAAAACAAAACATGGACAAAAGTCCAACTTATCTAGTAGTTGTCTAGAAGCAGGAACAAGCACTGAGAGGCATCAGATAACATTGTTGACCGGCAAGAAACCACCAGAGAAATGAGCTTAAATAGCGACACCCACTACTGATGGAACCAGGTGAAACAGGAAAGAGGATGACAAGTCCAATTCCACAAGCGGCCACCGGGGGAGCCCAGAATCCAAATTCACAACAGTACCCCCCCCTCAAGGAGGGGGCACCGAACCCTCACCAGATCCACCAGGGCGACCAGGATGAGCCCTATGGAAGGCACGAACAAGATCAGAAGCATGAACATCAGATGCATTGACCCAAGAATTATCCTCCTGGCCGTAACCCTTCCAGTTGACCAGATACTGGAGTTTCCGTCTGGAAACACGAGAGTCCAAAATTTTCTCCACAACGTACTCCACCTCACCCTCAACCAACACCGGAGCAGGAGGCTCAACTGAAGGTACAACAGGTACCTCATACCTGCGCAATAACGACCGATGAAAAACGTTATGAATGGAAAAGGACGCAGGGAGGTCCAAACGGAAAGAAACAGGATTAAGAATCTCCAATATTCTATAAGGGCCGATGAACCGAGGTTTAAACTTAGGAGAAGAGACCCTCATAGGGACAAAACGAGAAGACAACCACACTAAATCTCCAACACAAAGCCGAGAACCAACACGACGATGACGGTTGGCAAAACGCTGAGTCTTCTCCTGGGACAACTTCAAATTGTCCATAACCTGCCCCCAGATGTGATGCAATCTCTCCACCACCGCATCCACTCCAGGACAATCCGAGGATTCCACCTGACCGGAGGAAAATCGAGGGTGAAACCCCGAATTACAGAAAAACGGGGACACCAAGGTGGAAGAACTGGCCCGATTATTGAGGGCGAACTCTGCCAATGGCAAAAAAGCAACCCAATCATCCTGGTCAGCAGAGACAAAACACCTCAGATATGTCTCAAGGGTCTGATTAGTCCGCTCGGTCTGGCCATTAGTCTGAGGGTGAAAAGCAGATGAAAAAGACAAATCTATGCCCATCCTAGCACAGAATGCCCGCCAAAATCTAGACACAAATTGGGTACCTCTGTCAGAAACAATATTCTCAGGAATACCGTGCAATCGGACAACATTCTGAAAAAACAGAGGAACCAACTCAGAAGAAGAAGGCAACTTGGGCAGAGGAACCAAATGGACCATTTTAGAGAAACGGTCACAGACCACCCAGATGACAGACATCTTCTGGGAAACAGGCAGATCTGAAATAAAATCCATCGAGATGTGTGTCCAAGGCCTCTTAGGAATAGGCAAGGGCAACAGCAGTCCGCTAGCCCGAGAACTACAAGACTTGGCCCGAGCACAAACGTCACATGACTGCACAAAGACTCGCACATCTCGTGACAGGGAAGGCCACCAGAAGGATCTTGCCACCAAATCCCTGGTACCAAAAATTCCGGGATGACCTGCCAATGCAGAAGAATGTACCTCAGAGATGACTCTGCTGGTCCAATCATCCGGAACAAACAGTCTATCAGGCGGACAACGATCCGGTCTATCCGCCTGAAACTCTTGCAAGGACCGCCGCAGATCAGGAGAAACGGCCGACAAAATTACTCCCTCCCTAAGGATACCTGTGGGTTCAGAATTACCAGGAGAGTCCGGGTCAAAACTCCTAGAAAGGGCATCTGCCTTAACATTCTTAGAACCCGGTAGGTATGACACCACAAAATTAAAGCGAGAAAAAAATAAAGACCAGCGCGCCTGTCTAGGATTCAGGCGTCTGGCAGTCTCAAGATAAATCAAATTTTTGTGGTCAGTCAATACCACCACCTGATGCCTAGCCCCCTCGAGCCAATGGCGCCACTCCTCAAACGCCCACTTCATGGCCAAAAGCTCCCGATTCCCAACATCATAATTCCGCTCTGCGGGCGAAAATTTGCGAGAAAAGAAGGCACAAGGCCTAATGACGGAGCAGTCGGAACCTTTCTGCGACAACACTGCCCCAGCTCCGATCTCCGAAGCGTCAACCTCAACCTGAAAAGGCAGATTCACATCAGGCTGACGCAACACAGGGGCAGAGGCAAAACGGCGCTTAAGCTCCTGAAAGGCCTCTACAGCATGAGGGGACCAATTAGCAACATCAGCGCCTTGTCTGGTCAAATCAGTCAGTGGTTTAACGACATCCGAAAAACCAGCAATAAATCGGCGGTAAAAGTTGGCAAAGCCCAAAAATCTCTGAAGACCCTTAAGAGAGGAGGGCTGAGTCCAGTCACAAATAGCTTGCACCTTGACGGGATCCATCTCAATGGAAGAGGGAGAAAAAATATACCCCAAAAAGGAAATTTTCTGGACCCCAAAAACGCACTTAGACCCCTTCACACATAAAGAATTAGACCGCAGAACCTGAAAAACTCTCCTGACCTGCTGGACATGAGAGTCCCAGTCATCAGAAAAAATCAGAATATCATCCAGATATATTATCATAAATTTATCCAGAAAATCGCGGAAAATATCATGCATAAAAGACTGGAAAACTGAAGGGGCATTAGAAAGACCAAAAGGCATGACCAAATACTCAAAGTGGCCCTCGGGCGTATTAAATGCGGTCTTCCACTCATCCCCCTGCCTGATCCGCACCAAATTATACGCCCCACGAAGATCAATTTTAGAGAACCACTTAGCACCCTCTATACGAGCAAACAAATCAGTAAGCAATGGCAATGGGTATTGATACTTAACAGTGATCTTATTCAGAAGCCGATAATCAATACATGGTCTCAAAGAGCCGTCTTTTTTTGAGACAAAGAAAAACCCAGCTCCCAAGGGAGAAGAAGATGGACGAATATGTCCCTTTTCCAAAGACTCCTTTATATATTCCCGCATAGCAGCATGTTCCGGCACAGACAAATTAAACAAACGACCCTTTGGATATTTACAACCCGGTATCAAATCTATGGCACAATCGCACTCACGGTGCGGAGGTAACGACCCAAGCTTGGGTTCGTCAAAGACGTCTTGATAATCAGAGAGGAACTCAGGGACTTCAGAGGGAATGGACGACGAAATAGAAACCAAAGGTACGTCCCCATGAATACCCTTACATCCCCAGCTCAACACAGACATTGCTCTCCAGTCCAAGACTGGGTTGTGAGACTGCAACCATGGCAATCCCAGTACCAAATCGTCATGTAAATTATACAGCACCAGGAAACGAATAATCTCCTGGTGATCCGGATTGATACGCATGGTTACTTGTGTCCAGTATTGTGGTTTATTATTAGCCAATGGGGTGGAGTCAATCCCCTTCAGAGGAATAAGAGTCTCCAAAGGCTCTAAATCAAAACCACAACGATTGGCAAAGGACCAATCCATAAGACTCAGAGCGGCGCCAGAGTCAACATAGGCGTCCGTGGCAATGGATGACAAAGAACAAATCAGGGTTACAGACAAAATAAACTTAGACTGAATGGTGCCAATGGAAACAGACTTATCAAGCTTCTTTGTACGCCTAGAGCATGCTGATATAACATGAGTAGAATCCCCACAATAGAAACACAATCCATTCTTCCGTCTAAAATTCTGTCGCTCGCTCCTGGACAGAATTCTATCACACTGCATACTTTCTGGCGTCTTTTCCATAGACACCGCCAGATGGTGCACCGGTTTGCGCTCCCGCAGACGCCTATCAATCTGAATAGCCATTGTCATGGACTCATTCAGACCTGCAGGCAAAGGGAACCCCACCATAACATCCTTAACGGCATCAGAGAGACCTTCTCTGAAAGTTGCCGCCAAGGCGCACTCATTCCACTGAGTAAGCACAGACCATTTACGGAATTTTTGGCAGAAAACTTCAGCTTCGTCTTGCCCCTGAGATAGTGCCATCAAAGTTTTTTCTGCCTGAAGTTCCAAATGAGGTTCCTCATAAAGCAAGCCCAAGGCCAGAAAAAACGCATCCACATCGCGTAACGCAGGATCCCCTGCTGGCAATGAGAAGGCCCAATCTTGAGGGTCACCCCTGAGCAAGGAAATCACAATCCTAACCTGCTGAGCAGGGTCTCCAGCTGAACGAGACTTCAGGGACAAATAAAGCTTACAATTATTTCGGAAATTCTGGAAGCTAGCTCTATTCCCTGTGAAGAACTCCGGCAAAGGAATTCTCGGCTCAGATACCGGAGCATGTACCACAAAATCTTGTAAATTTTGTACTTTCGTGATGAGATTATTCAAACCCGCAGTTACACTCTGGAGATCCATTATTGTCAGGTGCACACAGAGCATACAGAGATTAGGAGGAGAGAGAGAAAAAAGACTGCAGCAAGGCAGACTGGAGGAAAAAAAAAAAAAAAAAAAAATTCCAGCAGACTTCTTATAACTCTCCTTTCTCAACCTGGGTCTTTAACACTTTATTGGCTCGAGGGGGCCGGTCAAACTGTCATGATCTCTGCAGGCAGAGATCATAGCAAGCCTATAGAGGGACAAGCTCTCGGAAGATGGAACTATACTGACCATGAACTAAGCCTGCCGCGCAACTAGAAATAGCCAGGTAGCATTTCCTATTTATCGCTAGATGCCCAGCTCTGGCCTAAGACCTAAATAGCTAGCAGAGGGAAATATAAGACCTGGCTCACCTCTAGAGAAATATTCCAAAGAAGACAGTAGCCCCCCACATGTAATGACGGTGAGTTCAGATGAAACAACAAACGCAGCAGGAAAATAGTCTTAGCAAATTTGAGGTCCGCTTACTAGATAGCAGAAGACAGATAGTATACTTTCATGGTCAGCAGAAAAACACTAACAAAACACCATCCAGAGATTACCTTAAACTCTGGCATTAACTCATAACGCCAGAGTAGCAATCCCTGATCAACGAGAGCTTTCCAGACACAGTAACAAAACTTCAGCTGTGAACTGGAACAAATAGGCAAAACAAAACATGGACAAAAGTCCAACTTATCTAGTAGTTGTCTAGAAGCAGGAACAAGCACTGAGAGGCATCAGATAACATTGTTGACCGGCAAGAAACCACCAGAGAAATGAGCTTAAATAGCGACACCCACTACTGATGGAACCAGGTGAAACAGGAAAGAGGATGACAAGTCCAATTCCACAAGCGGCCACCGGGGGAGCCCAGAATCCAAATTCACAACAGATAATTCTTGGGTCACTGCCTCTGATGTTCATGCCTCCGATCTTGTCCGTGCCTTTCATAGGGCTCATCCTGATCGCCCTGGTGGTTCTGGTGAGGGTTCGGTGCCCCCTCCTTGAGGGGGGGGTACTGTTGTGAAATTGGATTCTGGGCTCCCCCGGTGGCCACTTGTGGAATTGTACTTGTGTGCATCATCCCCTCTGTTCACCTGCTCCTATCAGGATGTGGGAGTCGCTATATAACCTTGCTCCTCTGTCAGTTTCATGCCGGTCAACAATGTAATCAGAAGCCTTTCTGTGCATGTTCCTGCTACTAGACAACTCCCAGCTAAGTTGGACTTTTGTCCTTGTGTGTTTTTGCATTTTGTTCCTGTTCACAGCTGCTGTTTCGTTACTGTGTCTGGAAAGCTCTTGTGAGCGGAAATTGCCACTCTGGTGTTATGAGTTAATGCTAGAGTCTTAAAGTAATTTCTGGATGGTGTTTTGATAGGGTTTTCTGCTGACCATGAAAGTGCCCTTTCTGTCTTCTTTCTATCTAGTAAGCGGACCTCGATTTTTGCTAAACCTATTTTCATACTACGTTTGTCATTTCATCTAAAATCACCGCCAATATATGTGGGGGCCTCTGTCTGCCTTTTGGGAAAATTTCTCTAGAGGTGAGCCAGGACTGTCTTTTCCTCTGCTAGGATTAGGTAGTTCTCCGGCTGGCGCTGGGCATCTAGGGATAAAAAAACGTAGGCATGCTACCCGGCCACTTCTAGTTGTGCGGCAGGTTTAGTTCATGGTCAGTATAGTTTCCATCTTCCAAGAGCTAGTTCTCATATATGCTGGGCTATGTTCTCTCGCCATTGAGAATCATGACACTTCGGTAAGGAAGGGGGTGACCCCACAGCTTCTTATCTATAGTATGGTGGCCCCCACAACGGAATAATATAAAAAAAAAAAAAGATTATAGTTGCCTAATTCTGATTTCCAGTACCGCATCCTTAATCTCCTCGTCTGACTTCTGTGGAATGCCTGCAGAGGTGGCACGATGCAATTTCATCATTGAACCGACTGAATGGGTATCGCTGAAGTCTCGTAAGCTGCAGGCCTATATCGGCCTGCACTTTAGGAGACATACAGTGATAGGACAGAGAGATTAAGTCTGACATGCTCTATCACGATATAGAACTCTTTTGGTGTCAGGGGGCAAATTTAAGCCTGGGTGGAAGTTAGAAAGTACTGGAACAAAACTTGAGGCGGTCTACTTTAGCCTGCTTATCCCTGGCTGCTGCAATAAAGCAGAAGAGATAGCAGGTTTTTAAAATAACGGTGACTGGTACATAGATGAGGGAACAGAACAGAGCTTACTACATAGATACGTGAGCAAAACCAACCTTACTGTCTACATATGGGAACAGAACCGAGCTTCCTACCTAGATATGGGAACAGAACTGAGCTTGCTACCTAGATACAGGAGCAGAACCAAGCTTTCTATCTAGATATGGGGTAAGAACCAAGCTTTCTGCCTAGATATTGGATAAGAACCAAGCTTGCTACCTAGAAACGGGAGCAGAACCGAGCTTACTACCTAGATACGTGAGCAAAACCAACCTTACTGCCTACATACGGGAATAGAATCGAGGTTACTACCTAGATACGGGAGCAGAACGGAGCTTACTACATAGATACGTGAGCAAAACCAACCTTACTGCCAACATACGGGAACAGAACCGAGCTTACTACCTAGATATGGGGGCAGAACCGAGCTTGCTACCTAGAAACAGGAGCACAACCGAGCTTACTACCTAGATACGGGAACAGGACAGAGCTTACTACCTAGATTCGGGAACAGAAGATAGCTTACTACATAGATATGTGAGCAAAAGCAATCTTACTGCCTACATACGGGAACAGAAGTGAGCATACTACCTAGATATGGGGGAAGAACCAAGCTTACTACCTAGATATCGAAGAAGAACCAAGCTTGCTACCTGGAAATGGGAGCAGAACCGAACTCACTACTTAGATGCGGGAACAGCCTTAGGGAATTCCATTCTTTTGTGTGTTTTAAAAACAGTAAGAACACACTGTTAGCAACACCGCAAAAGAAATGCTAGCACAGGCGTCTTGGACCTGACACCCATAATGTGGTGGTGAACCGTCTTGGGTGTCAAGTTCGAGCATTTCTACATAAACAGTTTCCTGGAAAGTGGATTTGCCATCGTGGGCCAGTTGAATGGCCACCAAGGTCTCCCGATCTGGCCCCCTTAGACTTTTATCTTTGGGGTCATCTGAAGGCAATTGTCTATGCTGTGAAGATACGAGATGTGCAGCATCTGAAACAACGGATACTGGAAGCCTGTGCTAGCATTTCTTCTGCGGTGTTGCTATCAGTGTGTCAAGAGTGGGAGAAGAAGGTTGCATTGACAATCCAACACAATGGGCAGCACTTTGAATACATTTTATAAGTGGTCATAAACTTGTAAATAACTCATGAAATAATAAAGTTACATTAAAACCAAGCACACCATTGTTTTTCTTGTGAAATTCTCAATAAGTTTCATGTGTCACCTGAACCTCTTCCCATTGGAAAAAATAAAGTTGGATTCAAAATGGCCAACTTTAACCCCTTCATGACCTTGGGATTTTCCGTTTTTCCGTGTTTCGTTTTTCCCTCCCCTCCTTCCCAGAGCCATAACATTTTTACTTTTCTGTCAATTTGGCCATGTGAGGGCTTATTTTTTGCGGAACGAGTTGTACTTTTGAACGACATCATTGGTTTTACCATGTCGTGTACTAGAAAACGGGAAAAAAATTCCAAGTGCAGTGAAATTGCAAAAAAAGTGCAGTCCCACACTTGTTTTTTGTTTGGCTTTTTTGCCAGGTTCACTAAATGCTAAAACTGACCTGCCATTATGATTCTCCAGGTCAGTACAAGTTCATAGACACCTAACATGACTCCAAACTTTGCTAAAAAAAAAAAAACATTGCGCCATTTTCCGATACTCGTAGCGTCTCCATTTTTCATGATCTGGGGTCGGTTGAGGGCTTATTTTTTTGCGTGCCGAGCTGGCATTTTTAATGATTCCAATTCGGTGCAGATACGTTCTTTTGATCGCCCGTTATTGCATTTTAATGCAATGTCGCGGCGACAAAAAAAAACGTACTTCTGGCGTTTCAAATTTTTTTCTCGTTACGCCGTTTAGCGATCAGGTTAATGCTTTTTTTTTTATTGATAGATCGGGTGATTCTGAACGCGGCGATACCAAATATGTGTAGGTTTGATTTTTTTTTATTGATTTATTTTGATTGGGGCGAAAGGGGGGTGATTTAAACTTTTATGTTTTTTTTATTTTTTTCACATTTTTTTTTACTTTTTTTTTTTTACTTTTGCCATGCTTTAATAGCCTCCATGGGAGGCTAGAAGCAGGCACAGCACGATCGGCTCTGCTACATAGCAGCGATCTGCTGTTCGCTGCTATGTAGTAGAAAATCAGGTGTGCTGTGAGCGCCGACCACAGGGTGGCGCTCACAGCTGCCGAGGATCAGTAACCATAGAGGTTTCAAGGACCTCTATGGTTACAATGGAGAAGCATCGCCGACCTCCGATCATGTGACGGGGGTCGGCGATGCGCTCATATCCGGCCGCCCGGCCGGATGCGGTAGTTAAATGCCGCTGTCTGCGTTTGACAGCGGCATTTAACTAGTTAATAGGCGCGGGCAATAGGCGCTGTTCAAAACAGCTGACATGTCCCGGCTTTGATGCGGGCTCACCGCGGAGCCCTGCATCAAAGCAGGGGAGCTGACCTCGGACGTACTATCCCGTCCGAGGTCAGTAAGGGGTTAAAATGGCCACCATGGTCACCACCCATCTTGAAAAGTTTTCCCCCTCCTATAAACTAATGTGCAACAACCAGGAAGTTGATATCACCAACCATTCCCATTTTATTTAGGTGTATCCATATAAATGGCCCACCCTGTACTATGAGATAGGTTGCAGTATACTTTATCATGGCAAGTGCATTATACTATATGTACTATATGGGACCTGCATTATACTGTATCGAGGACTATCTGTGCCCATCATTCTTCCTCAGCCGGTGTAAAGAAACTCGGGAACAAAGCGATGAACGACTTCAATATTATCGATAACGCACATTTAATGGCCTTAAGTCAGAGCATGTAAATATGTTAGCATTTGGGGCCCCACTTTAAACTTTTTCCCAGGGCCCCACTTTGTCTAAATCCGGCCCTATGTGTTACCAATGGTTTTCTTGGTGACTGTGGTCCCAACTGCCTTGAGATCATTAACAAGTAGGGTTGAGCGAAACGGGTCGGCCATTTTCAGAAGTCGCCGACTTTTGGCAAAGTCGGGTTTCATGAAACCCGACCCGACCCCTGTGTGGGGTCGGCCATGAGGTCGTCGATCTTCTGAATCTGGTATCGGAATTCCGATACCGAGTTCCAATATGTTTGCGATATCGGGAATCGGTATCGGAATCCATATTTAAGTGTAAAATAAAGAATAAAAATAAAAAATATTGATATACTCACCTCTCCGACGCAGCCCGATGTAACCGGCAGCTTCGGTACCTCAGAATGAGCGCTTGAAAGACCTTAGATGACGTCGCGGCCTGTGATTGGTCGCGTGGCGGTCATGTGACCGCCACGCGACCAATCACAAGCCGCGACGTCATCTAAGGTGTTTCAAGCGCTTGAAACACCTTAGATGACGTCGCGGCCTGTGCTCATTCTGAGGTACCGAAGCTGCCGGTTACATCGGGCTGCGTCGGAGAGGTGAGTATATCAATATTTTTTATTTTTATTCTTTATTTTACACTTAAATATGGATCCCAGGGCCTGAAGGAGAGTTTCCTCTCCTTCAGACCCTGGGAACCATAGTATCCCATTGCACTGCATTGGGTTTCGTGTTTCGGCCGACCCCGACCCCGACTTTTTTATAGGATCGGCCGATTTCACTCGACCCGACTTTTGAGAAAGTCGGGTTTCACGAAACCCGACCCGATCCTATAAAAATAAAAGTCGCTCAACCCTATTAACAAGTTCCCTGCTTGCAGTTTTAGGCTGATCTCTCACCTTCCTCATGATCAAGGATACCAAAAGAGGTGAGATTTTGCGTGGTGCCCCAGATCGATGTTGATTGACAGTCATTTTGTGTTTCTTCCATTTTCTTACTATTGCACCAACAGTTGTCTCCTGCTTACCCAGTGTCTTACTTATGGTTTTGTAGCGCATTCCAGCTTTGTACAGGTCTATGATCTTGTCCCTGACATCCTTATAAAGCTCTTTTGTCTTGCCCATGTTGTAGAGGTTAGAGTCTGACTGATTAATTGAGTCTGTGAACAGGAGTCTTTTATAAAGGTGACTATGTAAGACAGTTTTCTTTAATGCAGGTAACGAGTTGATTAAGAGCGTCTAACTGGTCTGTAGAAGCCAGAATTCTTAATGGTATGTAGGGGATCAAATACTTATAAATAATTTATACATTGTGATTTTGGGGATTTTATTTTTGAGATTCTATCTCTCAATCTAAAAATTAACCTACCCTTAAAATTATAGACTGTCCATGTCTTTGTCAGTGGGCACAAATCTAAAAAACTGACCATCACATCCAAACATGAACCAAGTGTGAACAGATGCTGAACCTAGAGTCACCAACTCATAAACAGTCAAATAGATAAGGCAGCACACTGCGGCGCTAAGACTTGCAAACATGAAACATCAAAATTGAACTGCATTACTGCACTAGAAATATGAAAAATGAGAGCTTTTATCGCACAAATTGGCCAATTCATGTGTACCTGGTAGCCACTTTACGGCATCTCTCATATACCAGGTCCTACACTTGCCTTTCCTCACTGAGAATAAACGTCTTCATTTGAATGGGAAGCTACTGTGAATCCTCTTCTTAGACCCAATTTTGAGTCTAAGAAGAGGATTCACAGTAGGTTCCCATTCAGATGAAGACGTTTATTCTCAGTGAGGAAAGGCAAGTGTAGGACCTGGTATACGAGAGATGCCATAAAGTGGCTACCAGGTACACTTGAATTGGCTAATTTGTGCTCTAAAAGCTCCCATTTTTCATATTCCTTTTTTCAGTGGGCAAACTTGCAAAATCAGCAAGGGATCAAATATTTATTCCCCCCACTGTATATATATCTTAATATATACTTACCTTGTAATGTCTTCACATCCTGCTCCGTCCAGATGTGTCCGGATCCCAGAATTCGAAGAGTCGGAAGTTCACTGACCTTCATATTGGGACACCCAAGTGATGAGTGTCTCAATATGGAAACTGCTGGTGGTACCAGCCTCTTGCGTGGTACCACCAGCGGAACATCGTCGCACCACACACACACATGCTGCACCGTACTCACCACACACACCCACTGTATACGCCGTACTCACCACACACACACACACACACACACACAAACACACACTGTATACACCGTACGCACCACACACACACACACACTCTATACGCCATATGCAACACATACACACACAAACACACACTGTATATGCCTTACTCTCCACACACACACACTGTATGCGCCATACGCACCACACACACACACACTGTATATGTCATACGCAGCCTCTTGCACGGTACCACAAGCGGAACACTGTCGCTAACACGCCGCCGCCAGGATCAGCTGAATGATTGACAGACCATCGCCATCTTTGTACAGGATGAGCGCATGCACAGTTTTAATGTGACCGTTGTCTGCACAAAGATGGCGGCGGTCTGATTTACTGTGCCTGTGCGAATTCCGCGCAGGTGCAGTGAATCATTCGGCTGATCCTGGCGGCAGATGTGCGACGTGTCTACAGGTCAAAGAAGAGATGACATGAGAGGAGAAGACAGCAGATGGGGGAGAGAGAAAGTGCACAGGGGTGAGAGAGACAGAGCACAGGGGGGAGACAGCTCAAATGGGACAGCACATGAGGGAAGAACACAGCACAGGAAGGAGAGAGACATCAGACAATGGGATAGCGCATGGGGTAGACAGGTCAAAGACGAGAGCACAGACGGGAGAAGTCAGCACATGGGGAAAGAGAGAGTGGATTAGGTGGGTGAGCACATGATGGAGAGAGTCTCAACGCTGCAAAACCTGCCCCCATCGTGACATTATCGCCTCCATCTAGTATATATATATATATATATATATATATATATATATATATATATATATATATATATATATAGTATATATATATATATATATATATATATATATAGTATATATATATATATATATATATATATATATATATATATATATATATACACAGTGTACGTACACATATATAACAAATTTACATATGGATATCAGAAAACACTTTTTTTTACTGTAAAGACTAAGAACTTCACAATGTTTCTTTTTACTGTAAATGAACATGTTTGCTCTTCTTTTTTTGATCTGGAAAAAAGCCAAAAAAAAAACAGAAAAGGCCAGAATGGCTTAAATGTCTAATGTTCTATCTGGTATGTGAATTAGTAAAACAAACCTAACTAAATACCTATTTTTTAAATATGTGAAGACTTTGAAGGTTAATTTCAGTAATGAATCTTAATTTTCCATGTTTGCATTAAGCACATTCTTCTTATGCTCAGCGGAAATTATTTTACTTTTCATTTTGATGATACAAATGTTACTCTACAGCAGCGAAAAATGTACAAAATGTTGAATGATTTTTAATATGACAGCTTCTGTATTTTAGGGTTAACAGACACTATTGACATTTCTGTCAGTCTCTCCTAATCATGAAATCTCACTGGAGGACAAGTCCTCTGTGTCTTTATATTAGAAATGATAAAATGGGGTTTGATGTAGTTCTTCCATATTTCATGTCTGAACGACTCATAAAATTGAAATGATAGCACTGGGATATCCATGACTTTCCCGATCTGTATTCGTAAGCTTTAGGTAGGTGTCTTTATTCTTGCCTTAATTGACATTAAACAGACGAAGTCTATAACTCTGCTTTGCTCTAAAGAGAGAAAAAAAACTGTTCTTCATCCCCTTTGTTATGTGATTTTTCCCTTCTTTATTCAATAGACAAATCTGTGCAGAACCATGGCCCCCTGATCTGTCTTCTCTCAAGACGGAAAGTGACAATGGTCAGCTGAAACAAGAGGTGTTAGCACATTACCAACAGCATCTGTCTGCATGTAGCTTTTGCCTCCTGCAGTGTTTTATGCTAATTTGTTGGGAAGCCGCCTTGCTGAGCATACAGATTAGAGCCTACTTCAGACAAAATTGAGAGTTGTTGTCTGGAGCAGGGACAATGGATGGTCCCTTTCCAAACTTTATAAGAAAAGGGCTGCCATTTCATTGTGTCTGACTGACACAAAGGACAAAAGGAAGACTAGTCCCAGTAAGGATGGATCCACATGGCATTTCAGTCCCCGTCGGTCACAGCCAAGTAAAGGAATAGTGAATGACATAGTGCAATGAATGAGGCAATTGAATGCTATTCATTTACGATGATTACTGAAAAATGCTAAATTACAGATCTTATTTTAGTTATAAAATATGATAAAATTCACACTCACTGTTACAGTCACATGCCAATGGTAAAGTGTGTGGTATGTTGGTTAAAGGGATAGCTGTGGACTGCCCTTGTTAGAGCTGGAGTCTTTGGTAACCCTAGGGTTGGCAATGCACATTAGATGTCGGCCAAACAATGCTTACGCCAATCGTTCTGCTGACAGCCACCTCCATTGACTCTCCAATCCACAGGAGCTTATAGTCAGCCAAACACTCCTGTATTCTCCATGAGAGAGTTTTTCTTGAGGAGAACGATGCAATTGTCAGTCCTAAATCAGACACCTGCGATCGACATCGCTCCTAACCACCAGTTGGCCAGCGCCACTATACACATTAGACCTTTGGCTGAACCTGGCGATATCGGCATGTTTAGCCAACATTAATCTAATGTTTATATTGACCCATAGGGCCTGTTTAGTTCATATAGGACTCAGTAAGTCATACTCACAGTTGCCACTTTAGGGTCACCATAAAGGACGGACGTGCCACTGGGAACCCAAGAGCCTCGGATCCAGATCCATGAAATGAGGGAGAACATTCTATTTTATTTTCATGTGTTTGGAGGATGAATCATTACACATACTTAATGTTGATAGGAATGGGTTTTTTTAGGAAATTATCACTAAATATTGGAATAGATAGGTACTGACCACTGTCAGAATCACCGTATGAATTGATGAATAACTCAATTTTCTTTTCCTTTTTTTTACATCACTTACATTGGTGTTGATTGTTTTTCCAAAAGCGAACAATGACCTGACCAGGCGGACTAAATTGCTCTGCTTGACGTGACCACCTGTTTTGGGTTGACCTTTATTGCAGTTTAATCACATGATTATTTATAGCATGGCTTGTAACTTATATTTTATCTTATATCCATTTAAAGGCCTCTTAGTTTACACATAGGCCTTCCGGCCACTCCAGCTTTTACGACTGCATTTCCCATAAAGCTAAACTAATGGCATCTCAGCCAGCATTAGATACTCTTGGCCATGTCCACTCTGTTAACCTTATACGTCCACTCTCCTCGTCCTGCCTTTTGCCTTTAACTTCCCGTGTGGGGAATGTTATGTTAATGAAATATAGGGAATTGCAAGATGCTTCCTGTAAATGTGAAAATAAGAATTTGTAAATTGTAAGTTGAAGATTTATTGCATACATCCTGGAGGAAAGAGATGAGGATTTTACATAACAAAATGTCCCCTTCTTGTCTGCTGCCTGTCTACATTGTTTGCAATGTGGATAAGTGGAAAAATATATATATATAACGCTGCGCTGCCAAAGTACTACCAATTGCTGAGTATTGTGGTTGTACTTAAGAAGAAGCGTTGTATACTTCGAAACGCGTTGACAAATAAAAATCACATTTACTGTAATTATACTTTACTAGATTGTGGCCCGATTCTAACGCATCGGGTATTCTAGAACATGCATGTCCCCGTAGTATATGGACAATGATGATTCCAGAATTCGCGGCAGACTGTGCCCGTCGCTGATTGGTCGAGGCAACCTTTATGACATCATCGTCGCCATGCTGTGCCTGTCGCTGATTGGTCGAGGCCCAGGCGGCCTCGACCAATCAGAGACGCGGGATTTCCAGGACAGACAGACAGACAGACAGAAAAACCCTTAGACAATTATATATATAGATTGTGTTCTCATCGCTTGGCAGCATTATATAAATTTTTCCACTTTTTCACATCTTATCCATTCACGACAGTACGACGCATGTCATGTCTCCCGCTTTGATGTGTGCTCCGGCAGTGAGCCCACATCAAAGTTGCGACATGTCAGCTGTTTTGCACAGCTGACATGTGCGCACAATAGTGGCGGGTGAAATCGCGATTCACCCGCCGCTATTAACCTGTTAAATGCCGCTGTCAAATGCTGACGACGGCATTTAACTACCGCTTCTGGCCGTACGGCTGGAAATGAGCGCATCGCCGACCCCTGTCACATGATCAGGGGTCGGCGATGCGTCAGGATGGTCCTTGAGAGCTCTATGTTTACTGATGCCTTCCTGCTGTGAGCGCCACCCTGTGGTCGGCGCTCATAGCAAGCCTGCATTTCAGCTACATAGCAGCGATCTGATGATTGCTGCTATGTAGCTGAGCTGATCGAGTGGTGCCAGCTTCTAGCCTCCCATGGAGGCTATTGAAGCATGGCAAAAGTAAAAAAAAATGTTTTTAAAAAAATGAAAAAAATAAAAAAAATATAAAAGTTTAAATCACCCCCTTTTCGCCCCATCCAAAATAAAACAATAAAAAAAATCAAACCTACACATATTTGGTATCGCCACATTCAGAATCGCCCGATCTATCAATAAAAGAAGCATTAACCTGATCGCTAAACAGCGTAGCGAGAAAAAAATTCGAAACGCCAGAATTACATTTTTTTGGTCACCACGACATTGCATTAAAATGCAATAACGGGCGATCAAAAGAACCTATCTGCACATAAGTGGTATCATTGAAAATGTCAGCTCGGCACGCAAAAAATAAGCCCTCACCCGACCCCAGATCATGAAAAATGGAGACGCTACGGTTATCGGAAAATGGCACATTTTTTTAGCAAAGTTTTGAATTTTTTTTTACCACTCAGATAAAAAATAACCTAAGCATGTTAGGTGTCTATGAACTCGTAATGACCTGGAGAATCATAATATCAGGTCAGTTTTAGCATTTAGTGAACCTACCAAAAAAGCCAAACAAAAAACAAGTGTGGAATTGCACTTTTTTTGCAATTTCATCACACTTGGAATTTTTTTCCTGTTTTCTAGTACAAGACATGGTAAAACCAATGGTGTCGTTCAAAAGTACAACTTGTCCCGCAAAAAATAAGCCTTCACATGACCATATTGACGGAAAAATAAAAAAGTTATGGCTCTGGGAAGGAGGGGAGCGAAAAACGAACACGCAAAAACGAAAAAGGGCCACGGCATGAAGGGGTTAATAGTAATAATAATAATAATCTTTATTTATATAGCGCCAACATATTCCGCAGCGCTTTACAGTTTAACAGTTTCAAACACAACAGTCATGGGTAACAATGTTAATACAGTAATAAAGCAAAATAAGACAAAATAAGACGAAATAAGACGACCCTGCTCGTGAGAGCTTACGATCTACAATGAGGTGGGGAGATACAAAGTACAGGTGTGTATTTACAATGATGTATTTACAATGATGGTCCAGCCATCTTCAGGGTGTGGGGTGTAGGTGGAGATAGTGTGTGTGTGAATGGGCTACACACACACAAACATAAAATGAGTTTGATTAGGGAACGTGATAGGCCGCTCTGAACAAATGAGTTTTGAGCGAGCGCCTAAAACTATGCAAGTTGTGGATGGTCCTAATATCTTGGGGTAGAGCATTCCAGAGGATTGGCGCAGCACAGGAGAAGTCTTGGAGTCGGAACAGGTTTTCTTCAAGAATGGTCCTGTATTTGGCTCCATCCATCTTCCCATCAATTTTAACCATCTTCCCTGTCCCTGCTGAAGAAAAGCAGGCCCAAACCATGATGCTGCCACCACCATGTTTGACAGTGGGGATGGTGTGTTCAGGGTGATGAGCTGTGTTGCCTTTACGCCAAACATATTCTTTGGCATTGTTGCCAAAAAGTTCAATTTTGGTTTCATCTGGCCAGAGCACCTTCTTCCACATGTTTGGTGTGTCTCCCAGGTGATTTGTTGCAAACATTAAACTACATTTTTTATGGATATCTTTGAGAAATGACTTTCTTCTTGCCACTCTTCCATAAAGGCCCGATTTGTGCAGTATAAAACTGATTGTTGTCCTATGGACAGACTGTCCCACTTCAGCTGTAGATCTCTGCAGTTCATCTAGAGTAATCATGGGCCTCTTGGCTGCATCTCCGATCTGTCTTCTCCTTGTTTGAGATGAAAGTTTAGAGGGACGGCCGGGTCTTGGTAGATTTGCAGTGGTATGATACTCCTTCCATTTCAATATGATCACTTGCACAGTGCTCCTTGGGATGTTTAAAGTTTTGGAAATCATTTTGCATCCAAATCCGGCTTTAAACTTCTCCACAACAGTATCACGGACCTGCCTGTTGTGTTCCTTGGTCTTCATGATGCTCTTTGTGCTTCAAACAGAACCCTGAGACTATCACAGAGCAGATGCATTTATACGGAGACTTGATTACACACTGGTGGATTATATTTATCATCATTAGGCATTTAGGACAACATTGGATCATTCAGAGATCCAAAATGAACTTCTGGAGTGAGTTTGCTGCACTGAAAGTAAAGGGGCCGAATAATATTGTACGCCCCACTTTTCAGTTTTTGAATATCCACAAAAATGTAAAATAAGAAAAAAATTTCGTTCAACTTCACAACTGTGTTCCACTTGTTGTTGATTCTTCACCAAAAATTTACATTTGGTATCTTTATGTTTGAAGCATGATATGTGGGAAAAGGTTGAAAAGTTCAAGGGGGCCGAATACTTTTGCAAGTCACTGTATATCCAACTTCATTACAGTATCTTCTACATGTAATCTAAACACTTAAAATACTACAAGGATCTTTGAAAAATGCATGTTACTAGATGCTCCGACTAAATGTATTGAGTCAAAGTTGTAGTGTAGTGCTGATGTGTTTACACCTTCCTACTTTTGTATAACTGCTGATGTCCAGGCTTGGACTGGTCCTCATGGGAACTGGTTAGTCCCCCCATGGACCCTGTGTGGTAGTAAGCCACTTACCTCCCAACAATAGCAGGATTTTGCCCAATACATCTGATTTACTATGTACAAACAAAAGCAGCATCTCATCATTCATTCATCAGACTACCAGATTATTATTATATAGAAGAGGAAAATTTGTTAAAGAGGATAAAGTAACATATGCATGTAACAGAGCAGTGGGCCCCCCAGAGTCAATGTTACTGGTGGTCCCCTGCCACCGGACTCTGACGCTAGAGATGTCATCAGTCTGGAGTCATTTGAAAATACAGAACATCGAAAAAGAGGTATTGCTCTCTTAGGTAACAAAAATAAACCCCCCTTCTCTGCTCGGTTTGTGACTAGTAGCCACAGTTTCATTTGAATTTGACTTTATTTTTTAAGAACTACAGTGGTTTTTGAGAGGCAATATTTTCATTCATTACTTTGTAGTGAGCCTGTTTTTAGTTCTGTAGGCTAAAAAAAATGAAAATAGGTTATCATTTCTAGCGTGAAGATTAGAAGCATTAATGTTATTAAATCACAGAAGAGGAAACAATATTATACAATCTTAAATCCACAGAAATATTGAAAAGGAATTTAAAAAAAAAATCAAATGTTAGATAATTTATGCCATGTGTTTACTGCATTCTGGTACCTGGCACTGAGGATTTTCTTTAATCTGATTACGGCGGATATCTTGCACTGAAATAAACTTTTTTCTCTTTCTAAACAACAGGAGTATTCATGACGTTCTCTTTAGTAACCTATGTCGGCATACTCATGTTCTTTAAATGCATGTTCACATAAGTGCCTTTGTACTGTGGCAAATAAAAGCAGAATAATATAGAGAACAGCAACCATAATACATCAATTTACCCTTTTCTCACTGGGCGTGTTTATAATTATACCTACAAATTCCGACTTTGTAGCTTTGGCATAGAGTAGATGTTTATACATAGTTGTCACGTATGAATGGATTGAAGCATATTCAGTGTAACAACCAAGGGATTGTACTGTGTCTTGTTCCTGCTGTTTACTGGACTAGAAAGTGACATGACAAGTTAATAGAAGGACAGCAGTTATGGAGTGGGATGTTCCAAGTCTTCCTTAAGTGTCACTTACGTGAGTGTGATCATTATAAGACATGATGGGAAATTGAAGAAAACACGACATGGGTGGGAGTAACACAATGGGCGAAGAGAAAATAAACAGGAAGAGTGGTTTATTTAGTCAATTACTACCTACGATAGCCTGTTATTATTAGGATCTAGTCAATCTTTACATAAATGTACACAACAGGCTCTTTTAACATTTCTCTTCTTTTGTCAACAGCAGCCACTACCTAAGTATGGAGAGATGTCCTTCATTTTGGTCATTTATGATTCGGAATGCACTGATCAAACAGTAACTTATCATAATGGCACAGTGGGATAATCATACTATACGTAACTAATGCTGTATATATATTAAAACTTTACAAAGATTCTGTGTGGGATGTAATCACATACAGTGGGATACAAAGCAGGATATGACGGCACATACAAGTCTAAAACATTTTGACCCATAAAGCCAAACCTTTGGAAACCAACTAATATAGACAAATAACAAAGTGCTTGATTTCTGCTGGTGAGTGCCCAATTAGATAATGAAGAACCATTATGCAAATAAAAATTGGGTTTTGTGCAATTAACGATTTCTATATTATTAAAAATTTGAAAATGATCTGTCGCTTACCCCAAGAAATTGAGTTAAATACCTTGCAAATATCCACTGAGCTACCTGATTCTGCCACTCAATTCCCTTTGGAGCTGTGTCAATCCATTGCAGAGATATTCACATTTCTTTCTTATGGAGCATGCTATGTGAAATCTCCATTGTGCAGTCCAACTGGGTGTTTCTTCGCAGTCTTCTTTCTCTGGTAGTGTACATTTTGAATCCTCCCTCCTTGATAGCTGATTTTGCAGTTTATCAGTTTCAGACCATGTTAAGCTGTGATTGGCAGCATCTGGGAGGGGTGAAAGTGCACACCTCCAGAGACTTGGAAAAAATGTCGAGTCGGACTACATGCAGAAATTTCACATTATGCACTCCAAAAGCAAAAAATGTGGATGTGCAATGGATAGATGCAGCACAAAGAGGAAATAAACAACAATATCAGGGGAGCTCAGGGATTTTTACAAGGTATTTAAAGCACCATTCTACCATTTTTTTTATTTTAACGCTAAAGTGGTGCTTCCAGGGTGGGGCAGCATGGTGGCTCAGTGGATAGCACTGCAGCCTTGCAGCGCTGGAGTCCTGGGTTCAAGCCCCACCCTGGACAGCATCTGCAAAGAGTTTGTATGTTCTCTCTGTGTTTGCGTGGGTTTCCTCCCGCATTCCAAAGACATACTGATAGGGAATTTAGATTGTGAGCCCCATTGGGGACAGCAATGATAATGTGTGCAAACTGTAAAGCACTGCGGAATATGTTAGCGGAATATGTTAGCGCTATATAAAAATAAAGATTATTATTAGTAGTAGAGAAGAGGGAGGTTTCATCAAACTCAATTTGACAAGTGGACCCGCCCCTATCAAAGTGTATCAAGAGTGTGTAACCCCTCCCCTCCCTGGCTGCCAACTGTCAGCATCTGTTCCCTGTGTGTCTGCTCTCCCCTTTTGATATAGTTTGCTAATGTTAATTTGATACAGTGATTATTATCCCAGTATTGGTTTTTAATTAGATTTTTCATTTTTATATGTAACTGCTGTGAGATTACTCTGTAATCAGGGCAATAGTACAATCATACATCAACTCACTTCTTACAAAATAAATAGTATCACAAGTACAATGAGCATACATCATTACACTTCTTACAAAATAAATAATATAGTGTTACAAGCCATGTACAGCATTTATCCAGTACATTCTTTACATTATGAGCCACATGGTTTGTAGCATCGGTAGAGACCTTTTTTTTAGGTAGCAGAGTTCCGCGTGTGGTACCTAATGACAGGGAATGTAAAGATTGAATTGTACGTGGCGTCGGAGCTAGCTTCTGCGGCGTAGATACAGCGTGTGTCTCACTGCTGGAAATTTTTAATTCATCTAAAAGCTTCCTAGTAATGGGGTTACTAACAACTGTAGACGGTATATTTAGTTTGGCCATAGCCTGCATAAATGAATCCCAACCTGGCGGTGAATTTCTGCCGGTCAGAGCATGACTCTGCTTTGTACTATGTACCAAATCCAGTAAGTTAGACCCTGGTATTACGGATCCTTTGAAAATAAATTCAGCTTTATTATTCCAGGCTGTAACATTTCTATTCTGCAGTAACCTGTTTAGTAAAAATTCAGCATTCTTTTATTTCTTTGGTTTATATGGCTGACAATTTCAGCAATCTCTTGATTTTTATCAGAGTCGGTATTTGCCAATTGTTGCTGACCAGGATCAGGAGTGCTAACGAGATTTAAAGCCGTTACTTCTTTTGAGCTGTGCCTTGTATGTACCAAGTAGCGCTGTAGCACGGAGCTATACGTTTTAATTTTCACATCATCGGGAATGTCGCGACATTGTAAAATGTCGCTAATTTCACCATCAAGGCGTCGAATAACGCTGTCGCGTATGTTAACTGTAGCAGCGGGTCTTAGTTTGTCTAGCTCCTGTTTGGGGACTAGATACATTTTCTCTGTATGCTCCATTATCTTCCTGCGAGTAGACTTGTTATTATAAGGATTGCAAAAGCTAAAAGAGGGCCGATAAACCCGCCAGCCTGCTTTAGTAGCCGCTTCTTTTTCTTTATGGGCTGAGATCTGTCGCTCAGGGTTCTTATAGCTTTACGCCACTTCTTTAATATGCCTTTTTGACGCTCTTTCAGAGGAATCCTGCCTTTTAAGATGTTTAAAGCAATCTCGCCTATGGCTGTAATTAAATCATTGCTTGCATTGCGCAAAATAGACTTTCGGACAGCGGGGGTTGCTTTCACCAGAGTTTTTAAGAGAGCCCAGTTACGCCGGAGTCTCTCAGACATCTTTACAGCACAATGCACACAGCGTAGAATGTCTGATACCTGGGTAAAATTCACTTTTTAGAACTGTTTTTCTTTTGAACATAGACAGCAGGCAGCGTTGGTGGAAACAATCCGGTCCTTAAGCGAAGATCCTCAGGGGTATTAGCTCTCAAATCTACAAGCAAATACCCATAAGGCTCCCGCGTGGCATCCTCAAAAGCTTCTAGGAAAAAACGTGTTTTTCTGGGGTACATCTCACGAGCTAGAGTTAAAATTTGCAATTTATCTTGGGGGTTATTAAAAAGCACCATGTACTTTGTGTTTAAATTTATCGTACGGCTTTTCTTACCCTAAAAAAATTTTTTTTTGTACCAGGTAGAAAATGCTGAGATTTCTGTGGTGCACATACTTGGTAAAGGCTTTTTCTATCTCACAATTTTCACTAGCACTCTCCATGAGATCATCAACAATAGCCAAATTCACCTTCTCCGGCGGGAATAATTCGTCATCTACGAATGTATTCGGCAGACCCTCCACAAATCTGGCGTGGGGAAAAGAGAGAGAGATTTCATCATATAGTTTTTGCCAACACGAATAAACCAAACAATATTATCAGGTTTCAGAGAAAAATTAGTTTCAATATTGTACAGCAGTTGTTTTACAAAATAGCTCTTTCCAGAATTAGACGGCCCTGCTAGAATGCATGAGAATGGGTGTTGCAGGCGTGTATCCATCACCACAATACTCAGCTAATACCCAAAAGGCAGGGTTGTGAAAGCGTCAATTAGGCGCCGCTTTGTATAAACGCACTTTTGTGTTTTGCGTAACGGCCTCGTTTCAGTCTCCCAGTACTTTTTATTTCTCACAATGGACGGCTGCTGTACGATAAGACGTTTCTGTGTATCTGTGTCAGAATTGCGCGGGTAGTCCAGAACTAGATCTTTTAGGCTGTTGAAATTAATAGATTGAGAGTTTCCAACATTTAGTGTTATCCCCTTAACTTTTAAGACAGTTTTACTGGTGTTGAGTTTGTATCCATAAGTTTTGGGGCCCGCGGATACAAATTCTGTGATGTGTGTACCATCGGGTATTTCACTGGTCAGCTCCCCCAGGTAATCGCCTAAAGGCTGCTGCCACTCACCATCTCTCTATACAAAAATAACAGAATCTGTGTCGTGATAAAGGCACCTCTCCTGCAGACGGTCCAGCAGCGAATAGAGCTCTAACCGAGCATACGCTGTTGTAAAACACGCTATAAAAATGTTTGTGTTTTTGTTGACGGTGTGGTGACCTTTTGCGTATTTCCAGTTAATGGTTGCGGTGTCATCATCAAGGAAATGTAACTTCAAGATGTCATAGTAAGGCAGGAACAAATACTTAAAAAGCTCATCTGGGTCCCTAACAATGCTGGTACATGATAGATTAGATCTCTGAGCAAACTTTCCCCATAAAGAATTTAAGAAAAGCTTGGAGATCTGTCTCTTAGCAGGATTGACAGCTATATTTTCAGGCCGTAATTGGACACCTTCTTTTTCAAGAAAGGAGTCAATGTACTGCCTTTTCTTATCCTCATCAGTGCACCAGCTAGGGTAACCAGAGGCTTCCTGCTTCTCCCTCAGATGTAATTTAATGTAGGGAGCAAACAGATCATCAGTGGTTTTAGGAAAATGCCATATTTCATAGATGTGCGCGATCCGATACCCTTTTTCTATCGCCATCTCGAGCTCTATAGTGCACCAGGTGCCTGACAGTGCACGTTCTTCATCACTATGAGCACACATATCTGCCTGGGAATTTACAGCGCATGTGTAGCATAGGGGAAACATTAATTTTTTGTTGAGTTTTACCGGTAGAACTGGAAAAAATAAATCTCTCGGCGGGTAGACCTTGACTTTAGCAATGCCAAAGTATTTTTTAATGAATCCAAAATTGTCATAGATGATGTCTGGATGACCTACAAGGTATGTTTTAGTTTTGTTTACAAAGGGGTACAGACTGGTGAAATTGTAGTAATGTAAAGTCTCCCCTTCCACCAGCTGGTGATAGAGCTTAATGGTGTTAGTTCGCCCGCCATAAAGCGCATCACGGGGGTCTAAAGGAACGGGAAATTCCATCTGGTGGAGAAATGATTGAAGGTTAGAATCATTTTCAACCATTTCATTCCACTCATGCTCTCACATCACTCTTATTGTGTAGCCGCAGGCCTGTAAGTAGCGCTTTTTAGCTAAAAAGGTGTAATATAATTGACCGTAGGACGTGTTTGTGACCTTATTCGTGTCATTTTCATTATAGCACACGGGACACCCGTGGTAAAAACACCCTTGAAATTCAAATGCTATGTGTTGGCCGCTAACATAGGCATAACCATCTAGAAAATATTTCCCGACTTGTTTTTCACCGCCTCTCAATGCGTGACGGATGTCGATGTTCTCGGATTGTGCTACATACATGAGCCATTGTATAGCTGGTGACGAGTAGCGCTTTTTTGCCTTGTGATAATTATCAGCAGGCAAAATGCCGATGGTCTTTTTTGGAAGAAATTTAAACCTGTACATTGCCATACACACTGAGGCCAGGGTGATGAGCTGAAAAGGATCAACCCATCTGCTCACTACAATCATTTGCTTTTGACGCTTACAGTATTTTTTGACATTTTTCTGTGTCATCTGCATAATACGCTCTCTATAGATCTCGCAGGCGTGTCTCAGAATTTCAACATCTTGTTTGCAATAAGATTTTAGCTCAGCCTTGATGTCAAAAGTTGTATTTACCTGTGTCGCATACCACTCCAGGAACTCTGACTTCTCACCAGGTGACATGTACTCCACCCCATAATATTTTACATCAGGTATGGGACCTACATAGTTTTGGTTTTCTCTGGTATTAAAAAAGTGTGGAAAATGTCCTTTGCCTCCTGAAAAACCCATGGCCTGTGGTAATTTACTGAGTTTCATGGGGATAACATTTAGAGAGTCTATGAACCTTATAGACCGATCGGGTAGCGTCACACACAAGAGGCGGCCACCTCGGGTTATCAACTTTACCTGTAGTTTTTCAGAAATCAGTTCCTTAACAATAAAGTATGAGTCGTATCTACCACCATTGTGGGCAATAAATGTGTGATCTGAAAATTTACCGCTTGTAAAGAACTGTACAAAGTCATGTGTACAGGTATCACCCTCAAACTCCCAGGAGGGGTGACCATACAGCGTAGTAGCATAAATGTAATTTGGGATGTGTGTGCCTGTCTCCTGCATACATTCAAAATTATAAAAGATATAACAATCCGACTCATCCTGTGCTACATACCGCCGCATGTAACAAAGATGAGCATCGAATTTATTTATACGCCCGCGACATACAGGACAGCGCAAACCATTACATTTATGCTCAGTCTCGCTATTTCTGAAAACAAAACAGTTGCATTTATCACAAAATGTTTTAAGCCTGCAGAATGCTAAGTCGGCTACACCCAATTGTGTGTGATAATCTAAGCACTCGCTCGATCGGCAATAAACCCTGCAAATAGGGCACCGGGGCTGTTGGTCGCCGGTGGTTTCTACACAATCCTCTCTCTGACAGGCTTTACAAAAATACTGGCAGGAATGGTTGCTCTTGTGATGAAACACAGAATTGCAGCGTTCGCAAAAGTAATCAGCACCGATAAAACCCTTCATATTTTTGATACCGTAGTAGTGATGATCATGGAACAATATGAATACGGTTTTACCATTAATTGTATTGCCGCTCTGAAAGTAGCGCCAGTCATCCTGGCTATAGTACAGTACTTTAATGGTGACCCCAAAATATTTTTCAAATGCAGGAATGTCACTAAAGCTCACTAACTGACCATCAGGGATGCCCAGTGCTGTGTGTATGTTTTTAGAGCGGCTCAGTAAATCACCATCAGCGAGATCCGTGTCGTCCATCAGGGCGCACACACTAGCAGCCAAACACAGATTTGTCGTGTAATTGTTAAAATCATACAGCCACCGCCTCTTTTGCTTAATGATCCGACTGCTCGCTATAGATTTCAAGCGCCTTTGTTTTACACCACCACGGCGGTTTTTAATGATGGTGACGACTAGCTTTAGGGAATTGGTTGCTATGCATTCAGCGTTACTTTGAAGTGTGCGGGCAACAGCATTTAAAAAAGATTCAGAATTAAAATCTTGCCTGGTCTGTTTTGTAGCGAAAATAGGGTCTAGAGTATCGCCACCTTCAAGTCTTAACTGTACAAAGTCACCAGGTTCAATGTCCCTGATGATGCTATCCAGTAATGACTGAATGCCGTCATGAACAATATTCACGCCCTCTACAAATGATTGTACACGCTCCAAATTTACAAATCTAAAATGATTTGTATGTATATGCCCGTTGAAATTGCGGAGAGCGTTGTAAAAATACTGTATGATCGGGGTACAACACATCACCATCAGCAGCAGCGTCAATGTCTGAGGCTTGCGAATTTTGTGTAGATGCATGCATGGCATCTGCAGAGTTGTCTCGGCTATGTGAATGCGGGTCTGACGCTTGTGGCTGCAACTATGGGGTCTGTAGAGGTATTGCAGGACACATGCCACCACGACGCCTCCTAGAGCATAGTGCGCGCCTGGCGCTGGCCAACAATTTTAGAGCCCTCTTTATAACTCTAGCCCTATTATAGCTGGGTAGTGTTGGTTTAGGTGGTTTATGCATACCGTGGCCGACCATATTCAGTCATAATGGGCTAGCGGCAGCTGTTGTCTCGCCAGCCACCTGCAGATTCCGGAGTGCATATAGTTCGGCCTTATTAGCATGTGTTGGGGCTCGTGTTGATAATAATTTTTCAAAAGTATCACAAAAAAACATTATGTTGGGGCCCCAGAGTTTGTAGCGTAAGTAGCGGGTGAACTGTTCCTGAAACACAGTCATTTCAGCGATCCCCCAACCGATGGATTCATGCGACAGATTTGTAGATGGCGCTTGAATCCTTGGCTTTTTACACACCTTAACACTCGCTGGTAAAGACCTCCTTAAACGTTTCTTAACATTAACAGAGTTAGATACACAAGCATGAAATGTGCCACCCAAATTAGAGGCGCCTGTGGGGGTGGCACCAGAGGAGTTAGCAGGTACAGTTAGATACGCCGCTGGCGGCTGCATAGTGTGTGCCATACGTATAATGATCGGTTCTACGGCTGGTTGCTTACCATCAGCGAGCTGATCAATCGCGCGATCAAGCACTTTACCAGTCATCGTGGCTGTGACACCCACGGCGCCGGATGCGTTTGCTGGCTCTGTAATATGCTTTGTTTTTTGCTTATGTTTTCGGGGTGCCTCTACCACTTCTGGATATAGTAGCGCTGGGTCATTCACACGGCTGGTCGATGTCTGCTCAGTACTTAAATGGGGTATTTCACGCTGGGCCGCAGACACAGGGTTTCCCAGGCTGTGCACCACACAGGTCGACGATACCGGGGCTGTTCTAACAGGTCCATTAGACGACTGTATTGGCGTCCACACTGGTGCTGCACCATTCTCGGAGATCTGTAGTGGTTGTAGCGGTGCTGGTGGCGTTTTTCTCATGACTTTGCGTTTAGCTGCTGGAAAGATTATACATGTGCCAGTTATGTGCGAGACCGCTGCATGGCGCGGCGCTTAGCTGGTGGAAAAATTATACATGTGTCAGATATGTGTCAGATATGTGTCAGATATGCGTCAGATATGTGTGGAACTCATTGAGAAGCACGTGTATCATTGATTGTACAGAGAGTGTGCATGTATATCAAAATATACACTTACGGACTAGCGATGTGGGGTGGATGATTGCCGTGGCGGCTTCTGGAGGTTCTGTGAGGTTCTCCATTAGCAACGGTATATTCTCTTTTGTGTATACAATTCTCCTAGGCTTCACTTTACAGGCTATAAATAAAGATATAGGGCTTAGTAGTGGCGAGGGGGATTTTCTCAGAGCGGTTGTGCAAAAACACGTATTCATACGATTGCTACCTTTTCCTTTCTTGCTCGCAGGTCCTCGCAGTTTTTTAGGCGCTCTAGAAACCGGACTGTTTCTCGGTGTGGGGGTCTGGTACAACAGGTCTTCAGCGGTCATCTGATTGTGTTCCGAGGTAATTGGTTCTGGAATCAGGTCGACATCTGTAAAGAATTAATATATATTTACACGTCTAAATACTTAAAAGATATTCAGGGCGATATCTGTAAAGAATTAATATAAAGAATTAATATATATTTACACGTCTAAATACTTAAAAGATATTCAGGGCGACATCTGTAAAGAATTAATATATATTTACACATCTAAATACTTAAAAGATATGTATATACACACAGACACACAACGCACCTATGATATCGTGTGATAAATCCCACACAGCAGCGTTAGCTTCATTAGTGTTACTATACTCAGCTCCTGGTGTATCACACTCCAGAGTAGGCACGATGAAGGCGTTTAAAAAATAATCGGGGATGGTCCGCATGAGTTCATCTTAAACAAGTAAGAATAAAACAATATAAAAATAATATACAAAACAGCCCTTACTTAGAATGGTACACTAGCTGCTGCATTTATATAAAGCTTGAAACATACCTAATAGCGAATCCTCAACTAGGTCGGAAAAAGCCGAAAAATTTAGGGATTCCATCTAAAATAAATTATCTGTGTAAATTTTTGTGCTATCTATATTAATTTTACAACACAAATATGGTTTATACAGTAAACCTATATTTGCGAGTGCGGCATAAATATGTTTATACTAACCAAAACATAGGTAATAAGTAAGCGGTGAACACACTAGTTAGGCTGTATTAACAGCTATTAACTACTGTATTACACAAATTATGTCATAATAAATATACGGTTAAATTATTAAAACATATAATGCCGCTAACCACCAATATAATACTAACTTATTAAAACAAATAACAACTTTAATTATGGTTTTAGCTATACATAGTTAAGCATTTGCGAATAATAAGGCAAAATAGAATAATGCTGAGCTCTGTAGATACTTACATTTAGAATAACACGTCTGTTAGTCTTGTCTGGCTTCTGGTGGATGCCTGATGTACTGCAGTGGTAGAGACAGCTGTATGCCTGATGTACTGCAGTGGTAGAGACAGCTGTATTTATCCTGACTGGCAGAAAACAAGCCGTCTGTTAACACCCAGAAACACTCCCAGTTACGCCCCAGCCACATGCCTTCTGTTAACACCCAGAACACACCCATACAGACAATTACAGCGTGTATTAACTCACGCATGATATTGCCGGATTAAAACCTGAAATTTTATACAATTGAATTTCTGTAAGAAATAGTCGGATGTTGTTCATCGAGACACAATCATTTTATTCAATCATGGCTTCTAATTCCTATTAAATATATTATCTAGGACTGGAATATTTGGAATAAATACAGCATTTAATATGAAATTTTATACAATTGAAGAGACAAGCGGCTGTTGATTATCGAGACACAATAATTTTATTCAATCATGGCGTCTAACTCGTATCATGAAATATTAGAAAAACAATATTTTACAGCTAAGGAGCCCAGATCATTCTGCGGAATTGACAAATTATTTAGAGCGATGAGAGACCGCGGAATAAAGAAATCTGACGTGGCTGAGTGGTTGAATAACCAAGATGCATACACGCTACACCGGCCTGTTAGAAAACGGTTTTTGACAAATAAGATTTACGTCTCAGACATTGATGCGCAGTGGCAAGCGGATCTCGTAAGTTTAATTGACTATTCAAGGGAAAATGATAATGTCAAATACATCCTGACGGTGATTGATACTCTATCGAGATATGCGTGGTGCATGGCCTTATCAAACAAGACCGGAGATAGTGTGGCAAGATCGTTCGAATTAATATTTCAAAATGATAAGCGCATACCGAAGAAATTGCAGATGGATCGCGGCAAAGAATTTATTAATTCGTCACTCAAGCAGCTATGTAATGTGCATAATATTCACCACTTTTTTACCAACAATGTCGTAAAAGCAGCTATCATAGAACGATTTAATCGCACATTAAAAACTTGTATGTGGCGCTATCTCACGAAGCATAATACATTTAGGTATATTGATATTTTACCGGATTTGGTGCATAGCTACAATCATACTTATCATTCTACCATACGCTGTAGTCCCGCTGAAGTGAGTTCGCAAAACGCGATGCAGATCTGGCGCAATATTTACAGTTCTACTATTACTAATAAACCAATTAAACCGTCTTTAAAGGTTGGAGACCATGTCAGAATATCGCGCTATAAGGGAACGTTCTGTAAGGGGTATGAAAAAACGTACAGCGAAGAGATTTTTTTAATTACAGGCGTATCCAATAAATTTCATAAACCTCTTTATAAAATTAGTGATTTAGCCGGCGAGGCTGTAGAGGGGTCATTTTATAAGGCAGAGCTGCAAAAAAATACCTATGGATGAGAATCGCGTCTACAGAGTAGAAAAGATTTTGAGAAAAAAACGTGTCAGGGGTGTGAGTCACTGTTTCGTCAAATGGCTGGGGTACCCCGAAAAATTCAATAGTTGGATCCCGGCTTCGGAGTTGACAGATATATAATGGAAGCGGGGTCGTTTTTCGTGACACTGCCCAGCAATTCCTCAATTAAAATCTACCCTGACAACACCATATCGAATTACAATACCAAGTTAGCGAGGGCCGTTCATCTTTCAGACGCTTATGAAGTGGCATTAACGGAAATACGTTGGAACATGTTTGAGGCTTTTGAAGGAAACTTCTACGCTGCGAAACACGGCGAACCGTTAGAACATTATCACATAAAATCAGGATTTTACTAGAACATTCATAAGCTGGTTGGCGCGGTCAATGCCCGAATAGAGGCGTTGAATTTATCCACGCCTGCCTACAGAATACGGTATGATGAGCTACGCCGAGAGGTGATCCTGCCCGACTCAGCCCCTTTACAGTTTGCTCTGGGTACTAAGCTAAAATTTATTTTCGGACTACAGACCGTCGATGACTCCCCCGTTGCTTTAATGCCGTCGAATCGCCGCTTTTACCCCGATTCAAAGGCTGTTTTTTATTCGCTTTTTGTATACACTGATATAATTCAGCATCAGCTTGTAGGCGACAGTTACGTTCAACTGTTACGAACCGTAGAAGTTAGCGGCGATGATAATGATATTGTCACGGTGCGCTACACGCGTCCCGATTACATACCGCTGTGCAAACAACACTTTGACTCCATAAACATTACAGTCATGTCGGACCAGGGTACGCCGGTTAAATTCAGATACGGAAAGTGTATAGTGCGATTACATTTCAGACCGTGACAGTATTGACACGATAAAATGGTGTCTCAAAGGGTGTATGGAGATCCCGCTGTTTATGCCCGCTACTATACTGCCCAGTCAGGGCACGGGCTAGAGGGGTTCCGCGGGAGCGAGTACATGTATGGCTCCAGCCTGGCCGGATATTTAAAGGCTTATTTTGCCACGCTGTTCCGCTTTTCAGAAAAGGCCTAGAATTAGTAAAACCGCACATAAAGACGGCTATCCGGAACATCGCGACGGACGCCGTCACGACCGCCTCAACGGCCCTTATGAAACGGATAAATACACAACCACAGCAAGACGGATCTGGGATAATTTATGTCGCTAAAAAAGCACAAAAAAGAAAGAGGCGCGCTTGCCCCCCTTTACCACTGATGCTCATGAATAAAACTACCAACCGTCAGAAATGAGTAAGACGCTCTGCGGACGACATCTTCTAATCAGTTATCATGGCTTTCCTGCATGACGCTTCTGTAGAGTGCGCAAAATCTGAACTGGATATTTTTGACGTACCCCCAACACAAACAAGTATAGAGAAATCTCTATTTGTAGAAGTACAACCGGTTGCGGCTCTGTCAGACAATGGTCCGTTGGAATTTTTCATATCTGGGAGCGGCGATTATTATTATGATCTAAACAACACGCTGCTGTACATAAGCTGTCGCATCGTGAGGCAAGATAATACGGCTATCCCCGATGCCTCCCGGGTGGCTCTCATAAACTATCCTCTAGCCACCCATTTTAACCAGGTCGATATTACTCTGGGAGATCGACTTATCTCACAATCGGACAATCTCTACAGCTATAGAGCGTACATAGAGACGCTTTTAAATTACAGCTCGCAGACACTGGCATCACAATTTACAGCCGGTTTGTTCTATAAAGACACTGCGGGCCATCATAATGACCGGAGCTTGGATGGTGCAAATGCAGGGTTTATCAAAAGAGCCAATGCAGCTTCTCGCTCAAAGCCCATCGACCTCTTGGGGCCCATTTTTGGGGATATATTTAATCAACCAAAGTTAATATTGAATGGTCTTGACCTTAAGGTTAAGTTAACAAGAAATAAGGATGCTTTCTGCCTCATGTCCGCAGAAGCCGAGCCGCTGAAGGTGCAAATCTCGCAAGCGGCTCTCTATGTGAAAAGAGTGCAGGTGTCTCCGGCTGTCCGAATTGGTCACACCCAGGCCCTCCTATCCGCAACCGCCAAGTACGCTATTGACCGAACATGTCTGAAAGTGTACAGCATCGCTGCAGGGACACGGATCACGAACCACGAGAACCTCTTCCTAGGCCAGATACCAAAAACTGTTATATTGGGGTTTGTAGATAATTAGGGGTTCAGCGGTTCATACGCGAAAAATTCGTTGCACTTCCACCACTGCCATGTCAACCATGCCGCTTTATATCTGGACGGCCAGCAGATACCCGCGAGACCTTATAATCCTAATTTTAATGATGATTTAGCCATCAGAGAGTATATGGCGCTTGCCCATATATCTGGCAAGCAAAAGGCTGATTGTGCCATGGCGATAGATTGTGAAGAATTTATGGCTGGATTCACTCTATTTGCTTTTGATTTATCGCCTGATCAAGAGCCTGGAGGAAATTTCTCGCTCATTAAAACAGGTAACCTACGTGCTGAAGTCCGCTTTGTGCTAGCGACACCCCACACGATAAATATGATTGTTTTTGCAGTCAACCACACCATTCTGGAAATTAATAATAGGAGAGAGATCTTGTACGATTTTAATTAAGTAACGATGGACAGCCTGCAGCTTACAGCGATACTGAAAGCCGATAATTATACAAACCGCATATTCGCCGGTGTGTTTCCGTGTGATTTGCTTCCGGAAGAAAGAGTGACTCAGAGACCAGCGGCATATATCGTGAATACAGACCCGGCGAATCAAACTGGACGTCACTGGGTATTAATCGTACTCTGCGATGATAAGACGGGCATATTTTTTGATAGTTATGGCTTTAGTCCTGAAAATATTATCTTTCCACGCGATTTTGTGACATTCCTGAACAAGAATTGTGCCACGTATTGTTATCAAGACGCCCAAATCCAAGATATGTATAGTCGTGTATGCGGCCATTATTGCATATATGTATTGCAACATTTAGCGCTCGGGTTACCATTCAAGAAACTTTTACAACATTTCACTTCTGATGTGCAAAGAAATGATAGAATCATATCAGATTTTGTTGCATCAAAATTTTCAAGTTTAACTCGCTGTTCTGACCGAAGTTATCAATTTATTCAAAAATGTATTTGTCTTCGTTGATCTAAATGTCTGACCAGGACAGTTAGCTAGTTAAAAGATATTCAGGGCGACATCTGCTAGCAATTAGCTCTGTTGTGCTTTAGTACTGACAATAAAGATTTTAAACCGTTCTGTGTTTGCACATCTATCTGGGGTCCCAGAAGGGAAGAAGGATCCTTGGGGCCCACCATATCCCACCATAACTCATAACACACACAGCTGCTTGTTGTATGTAAACCGGAATTGCAGACAGTTTTGCTGTGTTGATTGATGGACATTAGCTGCACGGACACATCTGTTTGTGTTTATGTAAGAAATAGCTCTTGTCCCTGGCTTTCACATAACCGTCTGCACTATTCACTATATGTGTTCATTGATAGTGAAACACATCTTACAGAATAATCCCAAACCAACTACATATAAAACGAAAAATCTAATATAAAATAAAACACAATGCCCTGATTACAGAGTAATCTCACAGCAGTTACATATAAAAATGAAAAATCTAATTAAAAACCATTACTGGGATAATAATCACTGTATCAAATTAACACTAGCAAACTATATCAAAAGGGGAGAGCAGACACACAGGGAACAGATGCTGGCAGCTGGCAGCCAGGGAGGGGAGGGGTTACACACTCTTGATACACTTTGATAGGGGCGGGTCCACCTGTCAAATTGAGTTTGACGAAACCTCCCTCTTCTCTACTACTATTATTATTATTCTAATCTAAGGTCCCTGACCTTATACTTATCAACTGCCGTCTTCACCTTTTATCACCACCGCTTCCTTTAGTCTCCGGCAATTTGTGACTTTCTGGATCGCTCCAGTGTTTCAAGGAGCGAGCTAGAGGGCACAACTCAATTCAAGTTTATGAGGACGTCGTTCTGGCTTTCATTGATTTGCATTGAGAGCTTGTGACATAACTTCTGACTTCCGGCCAGTCAGAAGTTGCAGACACAAGATGGCGCCACAGGACTGGAGCGGCGCTGAAAAAATGTGAATACATCGGAGTGTGATTATAAGACCTGGGGCAAGCACTTTTCATTAACACCACTCCAGTGCTGAAAAATTAAAATGATGGAGTGGTGCTTTATCTACATTTTTTTGAGCAAGTAACATGTCCTCTCAAATTAAGTTAGTAAAATTTTGTTATCCTGCGACAGTAAACAGTTGACAATATCTGAGGCATCTTTCAATTATGCATGATAAAGCTGATTTTTACCTATGCAAATATAATTCAACTTCATGCTATATATAATATAATATATATATAACATCATTTCATGCATTCTGTATAACATGCTGCTGCAATCTGATTTTTCATGATTACCTGCTGCAGGAGAGATTGGGGTAATCAAAGTATATTAGGGTCTAAACCAGTAGTGTAGCTACCAGGGGGGCAAGAGGTGCGGTCACCCCGTACCCCACGCTCAGATGGGCCCACCTGGAGCTACGCACCCTTAACTGTATCGGTGTGCACAGCTTGTCAATACAGTTAAGGTTCACGGTAGAGCAGGGAGATACAATCTCTGTGCACTACTACTCTCCATTCTTTAGCCTGCATGTCACTTTAAGCCTGCAGCATATAGAACAGCCGAGGCTCTGACGCACCTGTAGACTGTTGGAGTCCAGGCGTGGTGACATTTTTAAGCTGCAGCGGGACTCTGACATCCTGTGCGTGCGTCAGCACCCTGACAGCACATTGGTCCACCTGAAGGACTCATCAGGATCATGGATTAGGTGAGTATATTATGTTTTTTATTTTGATTAAAACTTATGGGGGAATCATAAACATTATGAGACACTGACACAGTGTAGGGGAGGGCTCCAACATTATAGGGACTACTGTGGAGGCTTTATAAACTATATGGGCATTAAATAGTTTGGAAGCTAATAAAATGGCCATTATACAGTGTAAGAGTTAATGTGGGGCCTTTAACCCCTTAAGCCCCGAGGGTGGTTTGCACGTTAATGACCGGGCCAATTTTTACAATTCTGACCACTGTCCCTTTATGAGGTTATAACTCTGGAACGCTTCAACGGATCTTGGCGATTCTGACATTGTTTTCTCGTGACATATTGTACTTCATGATAGTGGTAAAATTTCTTCGATATAACTTGAGTTTATTTGTGAAAAAAATGAATATTTGGCAAAAATTTTGAAAATTTCGCAATTTTCCAACTTTTAATTTTTATGCCCTTAAATCACAGACATATGTCATGCAAAATACTTAATAAGTAACATTTCCCACATGTCTACTTTACATCAGCACAATTTTGGAACCAAAATTTTTTTTTGTGACGGAGTTATAAGGGTTAAAAGTTGACCAGCAATTTCTCATTTTTACAACACCATTTTTTTTTAGGGACCACATCTCATTTGAAGTCATTTTGACGGGTCTATATGATAGAAAATACCCAAGTGTGACACCATTCTAAAAACTGCACCCCTCAAGGTACTCAAAACCAATTTCAAGAAGTTTATTAACCCTTCAGGTGTTTCACAGGAATTTTTGGAATGTTTAAATAAAAATGAACATTTAACTTTTTTTCACACAAAATTTATTTCAGATCCAATTTGTTTTATTTTACCAAGGGTAACAGGAGAAAATAGACCCCCCAATTTGTTGTACAATTTGTCCTGAGTACGCTGATACCCCATATGTGGGGGTAATCCACTGTTTGGGTGCATGGCAGAGCTCGGAAGGAAAGGAGCGCCATTTGACTTTTCAATGCAAAATTGACTGGAATTGAGATGGGACGCCAAGTTGCATTTGGAGAGCCCCTGATGTGCCTAAACATTGAAACCCCCTACAAGTGACACCATTTTGGAAAGTAGACCCCCTAAGGAACTTATCTAGATGTGTGGTGAGCACTTTGACCCAACAAGTGCTTCACAGAAGTTTATAATGCAGAGCGGTAAAAATAAAAAATCATATTTTTTCACAAAAATGATCTTTTCGCCCCCAATTTTTTATTTTCCCAAGAGTAAGAGAAGAAATTGGACCTCAAAAATTGTTGTGCAATTTGTCCTGAGTACGCTGATACCCCATATGTGGGTGTAAACCATTGTTTGGGCGCAGGGCAGAGCTCGGAAGGGAAGGAGCGCCATTTGACTTTTCAATGCAAAATTGACTGGAATTGAGATGGGACGCCATGTTGCATTTGGAGAGCCCCTGATGTGCTTAAACATTGAAACCCCCCACAAGTGACACCATTTTGGAAAGTAGACCCCCTAAGGAACTTATCTAGATGTGTGGTGAGCACTTTGACCCAACAAGTGCTTCACAGAAGTTTATAATGCAGAGCCGTAAAAATAAAAAAATCATATTTTTTCACAAAAATGATCTTTTCGCCCCTATGTTTTTATTTCCCCAAGGGTAAGAGAAGAAATTAGACCACAAAAGTTGTTGTGCAATTTGTCCTGAGTACGACGATACCCCATATGTGGGGGTAAACCACTGTTTGGGCGCATAGAAGAGCTCGGAAGGGAAGGAGCGCTATTTTACTTTTCAATGCAAAATTGACTGGAATTAAGATGGGATGCCATGTTGCGTTTGCAGAGCCCCTGATGTGCCTAAACATTGAAACCCCCCACAAGTGACACCATTTTGGAAAGTAGACCCCCTAAGGAACTTATCTAGATGTGTGGTGAGCACTTTGACCCAACAAGTGCTTCACAGAAGTTTATAATGCAGAGCCGTAAAAATAAAAATTCTTTTTTTTTTTCACAAAAATGATTTTTAGCCCCCAGTTTTGTATTTTCACAAGGGTATCAGGATAAATTGGACCTCAAAAGTTGTTGTCCAATTTGTCCTGAGTATGCCGATACCCCATATGTGGGGGGGAACCACTGTTTGGGCGCATGACAGAGCTCAGAAGGGAAGGAGCGCCATTTGGAATGCAGACTTAAATGGATTGGTCTGCAGGCGTCACATTGCATTTGCAGAGCCCCTGATGTACCCAAACAGTACAAACCCCCCACAAGTGACCCCATATTGGAAACTAGACCCCCCAAGGAACTTATCTAGATGTGTTGTGAGAACTTTGAACCCCCAAGTGTTTCACTACAGTTTATAACGCAGAGCCGTGAAAATAAAAATTCTTTTTTTTTTTCACAAAAATGATTTTTTAGCCCCCAGTTTTGTATTTTTACAAGGGTATCAGGATAAATTGGACCCCAAAAGTTGTTGTCCAATTTGTCCTGAGTATGCTGATACCCCATATGTGGGGGGGAACCACTGTTTGGGCGCATGACAGAGCTCGGAAGGGAAGGAACGCCATTTGGAATGCAGACTTAAATGGATTGGTCTGCAGGCGTCACGTTGCATTTGCAGAGCCCCTGATGTACCCAAATAGTACAAACCCCCCACAAGTGACCCCATATCGGAAACTAGACCCCCCAAGGAACTTATCTAGATGTGTTGTGAGAACTTTGAACCCCCAAGTGTTTCACTACAGTTTACAACGCAGAGCCGTGAAAATAAAAAATCTTTTTTTTCCCACAAAACTTATTTTTTGGCCTCCAGTTTTGTATTTTTCCAAGGGTAGCAGGAGAAATTGGACCCCAAAAGTTGTTGTACAATTTGTCCTGAGTACGCTGATACCCAATATGTGGGGGTAAACCACTGTTTGGGCGCATGGGAGAGCTCGGAAAGGAAGTAGCACCGTTTGACTTTTCAATGCAAAATTGACAGGAATTGAGATGGGACGCCATGTTGCGTTTGGAGAGCCACTGATGTGCCTAAACATTGAAACCCCCCACAAGTGACACCATTTTGGAAAGTAGACCCCCTAAGGAACTTATCTAGATGTGTTTTGAGCGCTTTGACCCACCAAGGGCTTCACAGAAGTTAATAATGCAGAGCCGTAAAAATAAAACAAAAATTTTTTCCCACAAAAATTATTTTTTAGCCCCCAGTTTTGTATTTTCCCGAGGGTAACAGGAGAAATTGGACCCCAAATGTTGTTGTCCAATTTGTCCTGAGTGCGCTGATACCCCATATGTGGGGGGGAACCACCGTTTGGACGCATGGAAGGGCTCGGAAGTGAAGGAGCGCCATTTGGAATGCAGACTTAGATGGAATGGTCTGCAGGCGTCACATTGCGTTTGCAGAGCCCCTAATGTATCTAAACAGTAGAAACCCCCCACAAGTGACACCATGTTGGAAAGTAGACCGCCTAAGGAACTTATCTAGATGTTTGGTGAGCGCTTTGACCCACCAAGGGCTTCACAGAAGTTTATAATGCAGAGCCGTAAAAATAAAAATAAAAATTTTTCCCACATAAAATATTTTTCAGCCCCCGGTTTTGTATTTTCCCGAGGGTAACAGGAGAAATTGGACCCCAAAAGTTGTTGTCCAATTTGTCCTGAGTGCGCTGATACCACATATGTGGGGGGAACCACCGTTTGGATGCATGGGAGGGCTCGGAAGGGAAGGAGCGCCATTTGGAATGCAGACTTAGATGGAATGGTCTGCAGGCGTCACATTGCGTTTGCAGAGCCCCTAATGTACCTAAACAGTAGAAGCCCCACACAAGTGACCCCATTTTGGAAACTAGACCCCCCAAGGAACTTATCTAGATGTGTTGTAAGAACTTTGAACCCCCAAGTGTTTCACTACAGTTTATAACGCAGAGCCGTGAAAATAAAAAATCTTTGTTTTTCCCACAAAAATTATTTTTTAGCCCCCAGTTTTGTATTTTCCCAGGGGTAACAGGAGAAATTGGACCCCAAAGGTTGTTGTCCTATTTGTCCTGAGTACGCTGATACCCCATATGTTGGGGTAAACCCCTGTTTGGGCACACGGGAGAGCTCGGAAGGGAAGGAGCACTGTTTTACTTTTTCAACGCAGAATTGGCTGGAATTGAGATCGGACGCCATGTTGCGTTTGGAGAGCCCCTGATGTGCCGAAACAGTGGAAACCCCCCAATTATAACTGAAACCCTAATCCAAACACACCCCTAACCCTAATCCCAACAGTAACCCTAACCACACCTCTAACCCTGACACACCCCTAACCCTAATCCCAACCCTATTCCCAACCGTAAATGTAATCCAAACCCTAACCCTAACTTTAGCCCCAACCCTAACTGTAGCCTTAACCCTAGCCCCAACCCTAGCCCTAATGGGAAAATGGAAATAAATACTTTTTTTTTATTTTTCCCTAACTAAGGGGGTGATGAAGGGGGGTTTGATTTACTTTTATAGCGAGTTTTTTAGCGGATTTTTATGATTGGCAGCCGTCACACACTGAAAGACGCTTTTTATTGCAAAAAATATTTTTTGCGTTACCATATTTTGAGAGCTATAATTTTTCCATATTTGAGTCCACAGAGTCATGTGAGATCTTGTTTTTTGCGGGACGAGTTGACGTTTTTATTGGTAACATTTTTGGGCACGTCACATTTTTTGATCGCTTTTTATTCCGATTTTTGTGAGGCAGAATGACCAAAAACCAGCTATTCATGAATTTCTTTTGGGGGAGGCGTTTATACCGTTCCGCGTTTGGTAAAATTGATAAAGCAGTTTTATTCTTCGGGTCAGTACGCTTACAGCGATACCGCATTTATCTCATTTTTTTATGTTTTGGCGCTTTTATACGATAAAAACTATTTTATTGAAAAAATAATTATTTTTGCATCGCTTAATTCTCAGGACTATAACTTTTTTATTTTTTTGCTGATCATGCTGTATGGCAGCTCGTTATTTGCGGGACAAGATGACGCTTTCAGCGGTACCATGGTCATTTATATCAGTCTTTTTGATCGCGTGTTATTCCACTTTTTGTTCGGCGGTATGATAATAAACCGTTGTTTTTTGCCTCGTTTTTTTTTTTTTTTTCTTACGGTGTTTACTGAAGGGGTTAACTAGTGGGCCAGTTTTATAGGTCGGGTCGTTACGGACGCGGCGATACTAAATATGTGTACTTTTATTGTTTTTTTTTATATATTTAGATAAAGAAATGTATTTATGGGAATAATATTTATTTATTTTTTTTCATTATTTTGGAATATTTTTTTTTATTTTTTTTTACACATTTGGAAATTTTTTTTTTAACTTTTTTACTTTGCCCCAGGGGGGGACAATACAGATCGGTGATCTGTCAGTTTGCATAGCACTCTGACAGATCACCGGTCTGAGAGAAGTGCAGGCTGCTTCACAGTGCCTGCTCTGAGCAGGCGTCTGTGAAGCCACCTCCCTCCCTGCAGGACCCGGATCCGCGGCCATCTTGGATCCGGGTCTGGAGCAGGCAGGGAGGGAGGTAAGACCCTCGCAGCAACGCGATCACATCGCGTTGCTGCGGGGGGCTCAGGGAAGCCCGCAGGGAGCCCCCTCCCTGCGCGATGCTTCCCTGCACCGCCGGCACATCGCGATCATGTTTGATCGCGGTGTGCCGGGGGTTAATGTGCCGGGGGCGGTCCGTGACCGCTCCTGGCACATAGTGCCGGATGTCAGCTGCGATATGCAGCTGACACCCGGCCGCGATCGGCCGCGCTCCCCCCGTGAGCGCGGCCGATCGCCTATGACGTACTATCCCGTCACCAGGAATTAAGTCCCAGGTCACCTTGACGGGATAGTACGTCATACGGGATTAAGGGGTTAATACAGTGTAGAAGCTAATAAGGGGCCCATTAAACAATGCAGGAGCTAATGCAGGGACCATTATACAGTTTGGTGACTAAAGTGGGGCAATTATACAGTATGGGGCCTAATGCTGGCCATTATACAGTTTGGGGGTTAATGCTGGCCATTATGCAGCTTGGGGCCTAATGCTGGCCATTATACAGTGTGGGGGCTAATGCTGGCAATTATTGTTATGATCCTTAGTGGCTGAGGATCACAGAATGAACTAGCTAAGTTACTGAACATAGAACGAGCTCTAGGGAGGTGGTAACTGGACTGACCGCAAAACCTGATCCTAACAAACACACTAAAGGTAGCCGGTGAACGTGCCTAAATTCCTGGATGTCTCGACGCAGCCTGAGAAACTTGCTACCCCTATAGAGAAAGTAAGACCTCACTTGCCTCAGAGAAATGACCCCAAAGATATAGGAAGCCCCCAACAAATAATAACGGTGAGGTAAGGGGAAAATACAAAACGTAGAAATGAAAACAGATTCAGCAAATGAGGCCCACTAATACTAGATAGCAGAAGACAGGCAGGGAACTGTGCGGTCAGTAAAAAGCCCTATTCAAAAAATCCACGCTGAGAGTTCAAGAACCCCCACACCAACTAACGGTGTGAGGGGAGAAACTCAGCCCCCTAGAGCTACCAGCAAGCAAGGAAATCACATATTAGCAAGCTGGACAAGGACAAATAAATAACCAAGAAACATATTGAATACTGATGAGCAAAAAATAACCAAACAGAAACTTAGCTTCTCTTGGCGAGACTGATAATGAAGGAATTCAGGAAAGATCAAAATAGCACTGAATACATCGACAGCAGGCAACAACTGATAGTCCAGGTGAGCTAAATAGGAAACCAGCTAACAGATAACGAGACAGCTGATCCAGCCTCAGACCTGCAGAATGACACAAAGAGCCACCAGAGGGAGCCCACAGACAGCACTCACACAGTACCACTTGTGACCACAAGAGGGAGCCCAAAAACAGAGTTCACAACAGTACCCCCCCCTTGAGGAGGGGTCACCGAACCCTCATCAAAACCCCCAGGACGATCAGGATGAGCCACATGGAAGGCATGAACCAAATCGGCCGCATGAACATCAGAGGCGACAACCCAGGAATTATCCTCCTGACCATAGCCCTTCCACTTAACCAAATACTGAAGCCTCCGTCTAGAAATACGAGAATCCAAGATCTTCTCCACCACGTACTCCAATTCGCCCTCAACCAGCACCGGGGCAGGGGGCTCAACAGAAGGAACCACAGGCACCACATACCTCCGCAACAAAGACCTATGGAACACGTTATGAATGGCAAACGACGCTGGGAGGTCCAGACGAAATGACACCGGGTTAAGGATTTCCAAAATCTTATAAGGACCGATGAAGCGAGGCTTGAATTTAGGAGAGGAGACCTTCATAGGAACATACCGAGAAGACAGCCATACCAAATCCCCAACATGAAGTCGGGGACCCACGCCGCGACGGCGGTTGGCAAAGCGCTGAGCCTTCTCCTGTGACAACTTCAAATTGTCCACCACATGGTTCCAAATCTGCTGCAACCTATCCACCACAGAATCCACCCCAGGACAGTCAGAAGGCTCGACCTGACCCGAGGAGAAACGAGGATGAAAACCAGAATTGCAGAAAAATGGCGAAACCAAAATAGCAGAACTAGCCCGATTATTAAGGGCAAACTCGGCCAATGGCAAAAAAGTCACCCAATCATCCTGATCAGCAGAAACAAAACATCTTAAATAAGTTTCCAAGGTCTGATTAGTTCTCTCGGTTTGGTCATTTGTCTGAGGATGGAAGGCCGACGAAAAAGACAAATCAATGCCCATCTTAGCACAAAAGATCCTCCAAAATCTGGACACGAACTGGGATCCTCTGTCAGACACAATATTTTCAGGGATGCCGTGCAAGCGGACCACATTCTGAAAAAATAGAGGAACCAAATCGGAGGAGGAAGGCAACTTAGGCAAGGGCACCAAATGAACCATTTTGGAAAAACGATCACACACCACCCAGATGACAGACATTCTCTGAGAGACTGGAAGATCCGAAATAAAATCCATGGAAATGTGCGTCCAAGGCCTCTTCGGGACAGGCAAAGGCAAAAGCAAACCGCTGGCACGAGAACAGCAAGGCTTAGCCCGAGCACAAATCCCACAGGACTGCACAAAGGAACGCACATCCCGCGACAAGGAAGGCCACCAGAAGGACCTAGCCACCAAATCTCTGGTACCAAAAATCCCAGGATGGCCTGCCAACACCGAAGAATGAACCTCGGAAATAACTTTGCTGGTCCATCTATCTGGGACAAACAGTCTCTCTGGTGGGCAACGGTCAGGTCTATCCGCCTGAAATTTCTGCAGCACTCGTCGCAAATCTGGGGAAATGGCAGACAAAATCACTCCCTCTCTGAGGATACCAGCCAGCTCTGAAACTCCCGGAGAGTCAGGCACAAAACTCCTAGAAAGCGCATCAGCCTTCACGTTCTTCGAACCAGGCAGGTACGAGACCACGAAATCGAAACGGGAGAAAAACAACGACCAACGAGCCTGTCTAGGATTCAGCCGCTTGGCAGACTCGAGATAAATCAGATTTTTGTGATCAGTCAAGACCACCACACGATGCTTAGCTCCCTCGAGCCAATGTCGCCACTCCTCAAATGCCCACTTCATAGCCAACAACTCCCGATTACCAACATCATAATTCCGCTCGGCAGGCGAAAACTTTCTTGAAAAGAAAGCACAAGGCTTCATCACAGAGCAATCAGAGCTTCTCTGCGACAAAACAGCCCCTGCTCCAATCTCAGAAGCATCTCGACCTGAAAAGGAAGAGAGACATCAGGCTGACACAAAACTGGAGCTGAAGAAAACCAGTGCTTCAGCTCCCAAAAGGCCTCCACGGCCGCAGGAGACCAATTAGTCACATCAGAACCCTTCTTGGTCAAATCCGTCAAGGGTTTAACCACGCCAGAAAAATTAGCAATGAAGCGACGGTAAAAATTAGCAAAACCCAAGAACTTCTGAAGACTCTTAACAGATGTAGGCTGAGTCCAGTCATGAATAGCCTGGACCTTGACTGGGTCCATCTCAATAGTAGAAGGAGAAAAAATAAAACCCAAAAAGGAAACCTTCTGTACTCCGAAGAGACATTTTGAGCCCTTCACAAATAAGGCATTAGCACGTAGGACCTGAAATACCATCCTGACCTGCTTCACATGGGACTCCCAGTCCTCAGAAAAGACCAAAATGTCATCCAGATACACAATCATAAATTTATCCAGATATTCTCGGAAGATGTCATGCATGAAGGACTGGAACACAGAAGGAGCATTAGAGAGTCCAAAAGGCATCACCAAGTACTCAAAATGGCCTTCGGGCGTATTAAATGCTGTTTTCCATTCATCCCCCTGCTTAATACGCACAAGGTTATACGCGCCACGAAGATCTATCTTGGTGAACCAACTGGACCCCTTAATCCGAGCAAACAGATCAGATAATAATGGCAAAGGATACTGAAATTTCACCGTAATTTTATATAGAAGACGATAATCAATACAAGGTCTCAGAGAACCATCCTTCTCGGCCACAAAAAAGAATCCTGCACCAAGAGGGGAGGAGGACGGGCGAATATGTCCCTTCTCTAAAGACTCCTTTATATAGCTCCGCATCGCGGCATGTTCTGGTACAGACAAATTAAAAAGTCGTCCCTTAGGGAACTTACTACCAGGAATCAAATTTATAGCACAATCACAATCCCTATGAGGAGGTAGGGCACCGGATCTGGGCTCATCAAATACATCCTGGTAGTCCGACAAAAACTCAGGGACCTCAGAAGGAGTGGAAGAAGCAATTGACACCAAAGGAGCATCGCCATGAATCCCCTGGCAACCCCAACTTGAAACAGACATAGCTTTCCAATCCAGTACTGGATTATGGGCCTGCAACCATGGCAGACCCAAAACGACAACATCATGCAAATTATGCAGCACAAGAAAGCGAATCACCTCCTGATGTACAGGAGTCATGCACATGGTCACTTGAGTCCAATACTGAGGCTTATTCTCAGCCAATGGTGTAGCATCAATTCCCCTCAGTGGAATAGGGAATTCTAAAGGCTCCAGGACAAAACCACAGCGCCTGGCAAATGACAAATCCATCAGGTTCAGGGCAGCACCTGAATCCACAAAAGCCATAACCGAGTAGGATGACAGAGAACAAATTAAAGTAACAGACAAAATGAATTTAGGCTGTATAGTACCAACGGTGACAGTTTTAGCAATTTTTTTTAAGCGCTTAGAGCATGCTGAGATAACATGAGTTGAATCACCACAGTAAAAGCACAACCCATTTTGACATCTATGATTTTGCCGCTCAATTCTGGTCAGAATTCGGTCACATTGCATAGACTCAGGTCTCTGTTCAGAAAACACCGCCAGATGGTGCGCAGATTTGCGCTCCCGCAAACGCCGATCAATCTGAATGGCCAAAGCCATTGAGTCATTCAGACTTGCAGGCGTGGGGAACCCCACCATAACATTCTTAATGGCTTCAGAAAGACCTTCTCTGAAATTTGCAGCCAGGGCACACTCATTCCATTGAGTAAGCACTGACCATTTCCGAAATTTTTGACAATACACCTCAGCTTCATCCTGGCCCTGAGAGAGAGCCAGCAAGGCCTTTTCTGCCTGGTTCTCAAGATTAGGTTCCTCATAAAGCAAACCAAGCGCCAGAAAAAAACGCATCCACATTCAGCAATGCAGGATCTCCTGGCGCCAGGGAGAAAGCCCAATCTTGAGGGTCGCCACGTAACAGGGAGATAACAATTCTAACTTGCTGAGCGGAATCACCAGAGGAACGAGGTCTCAAAGAAATAAATAATTTACAATTATTCTTAAAATTCAGAAACCTAGATCTATCTCCAGAAAACAACTCAATAATAGGTACTTTTGGCTCAGACATAGGACTGTGAACAACAAAATCCTGAATGCTTTGCACCCTTGCAGCAAGATGATCCACACTAGAAGTCAGACTCTGAATATCCATGTCTGCAGCTGAACTCAAAGCCACCCAGAGATTAAGGGGATGAGAGAAGCTGGACAGACTGCAGTAAAGGGAGAGTAAAAAAAAAAAAATTGTACTCAGGACTTCTCTTATCCCACTTCTGCGATGCATTAAACACTTTCTGGCCTGCTGTACTGTTATGATCCTTAGTGGCTGAGGATCACAGATAGGACTAGCTAAGTTACTGAACATAGAACAAGCTCTAGGGAGGTGGTAACTGGACTGACCGCAAAACCTGATCCTAACCAAACACACTAAAGGTAGCCGGTGAACGTGCCTAAATTCCTGGACGTCTCGACACAGCCTGAGAAACTTGCTACCCCTATAGAGAAAGTAAGACCTCACTTGCCTCAGAGAAATGACCCCAAAGATATAGGAAGCCCCCAACAAATAATAACGGTGAGGTAAGGGGAAAATACAAAACGTAGAAATGAAAACAGATTCAGCAAATGAGGCCCACTAATACTAGATAGCAGAAGACAGGCAGGGAACCGTGCGGTCAGTAAAAAACCCTATTCAAAAAATCCACGCTGAGAGTTCAAGAACCCCCACACCAACTAACGGTGTGAGGGGAGAAACTCAGCCCCCTAGAGCTACCAGCAAGCAAGGAAATCACATATTAGCAAGCTGGACAAGGACAAATAAATAACCAAGAAACATATTGAACACTGATGAGCAAAAAATAACCAAACAGAAACTTAGCTTCTCTTGGCGAGACTGATAATGAAGGAATTCAGGAAAGATCAAAATAGCACTGAATACATTGACAGCAGGCATCAACTGATAGTCCAGGTGAGCTAAATAGGAAACCAGCTAACAGATAATGAGACAGCTGATCCAGCCTCAGACCTGCAGAATGACACAAAGAGCCACCAGAGGGAGCCCACAGACAGCACTCACACAGTACCACTTGTGACCACAAGAGGGAGCCCAAAACAGAGTTCACAACACATTATACAGTGTGGGAGCTAATATAGGGGCAATTATACAGTCATACAGTTTGAAGGCTAATGCGGTTGCCAGTATATAATATATAAGCTCAAACCAAATCCCAGTTAAATACAAACTAGAATTTCCAGATATTGTTGGATGGAAGGTTTGCCATATAACATGTTTTTTCCTTCAAATACATAATCACTTATCCATAAGATAGGTAATAAATGTATGATTACTGAAGTCTGAACATTGGCAACATTCCAATCCAGAGAAGTATGGCCCAAAGAAAAGTTGGATATGGGCACCCCTGCTTCATACACACAGATAATTTTTGGGAGTCCTGTCTAGTGGATAAGTTATATATGTATTTATTCAATGTAGTTTCTCAAAAGGAAAGTATTTTTTGTATGATACAATGTATTGTTGTGTGTAAACCATAGATATATACATAAAGGTCCTGATTCATCTAGACTGCAGTTTTGTACCCCAGTCTTGATGAAGGGTGTTCTGGTGTAAAATGCATCAAATGTATTAACAGATATTCCCCTCTTAAATTGTAACTGTTATACAATTTTTGGTAATATATAATAGACACTACAAGTATCAATCGGTAGGTGGGGGGTTCAGGTTCCAAGACAAAACATCGCTCGGATGTGAACAGCTCTTGTATGATGCACACAAAGAGTGGTGCATGGGCTCAATGGTAATTCTATGGGTCTGAATACTGTTCTGTGATATTGAGTGTACCGACCCATGAGCTGACTATTGAGCCCATACACCACTTTTTATGTGCTGCATACAGTAGCCACTCAAGAGAGGCATTTCTTGCCATCAGTGGGGATCTCAAGACCCACACCCATAGTTCACACCACCTTTTTGGTGTCAATTACAATGAATTTGCCAATTGTGGTCAGCTACAGCCCTGCCCACGAAGTGTCGAAGTTTCGCCCACTTTGCAAAAATTTGACGGAAATGCCCTGAACTAAATAAAAAACTCTGAAATTGGCAACATTTTTACCCAAACTTGGGGAAAAATTTTGCAACATATCAAACAGATTTAGGCCAGAATTCTGCGAAAATCAGCCCTAAATAAAAAAATAGAGTAACTGCCACAAAAGATTACTAATGTGCTAACTGGCACATCTTCTGTACCTGAACCCCTTCTACAAATGGGACATAAAACACACAGTAGGGTAGTATATAGCACAAACCATTGTTGGATGTAAGGTTTGAATAGCCATCTACGAATATATAAGATAGCAATCTCATATGAGAGAGTGTTTGGGCTTCTTTGCAGAGTGAGTACTTATGTAAACCGGAGGGATTAGCGAGGTAGGGCTGCTCCTCGTGCACAATTTTGCCTACAGTTTACTGAAAATTGACATTCTAGGGCTCCTTCAGGAATTAGACAGCTGATAATGTATTTGCATAAGCTGAAAAAAGTATAGACCTACTGCGAAGCAATAAAGCAAAGTCACAATTCCTGTAGGAAGGTTAATAAATCAAGCTGAATAATTGAGAAATCTATAGAGGAGCGAAAAATTAGACTCGGGCCTTCCTCTCTCTCACACGGCGTGAGAATGGCTGAACTGCTCTTTCATTTCAAAGAGTCACCTCTGATCCATGACATAGCTGGTTCCCAGCTCATGGCCTGCAGAATGCAGCTCACTGAGCCACACCAGACAAGAGGAAGCAGAGAGATTTAACAAAGAATTTGGGTTAGCTGTTATGTGCCAATCAGACCTAGAAAATAACAAGCCTCCCAAAACAAGATGTCTGCTGCGAGTCTCGAGATCTCTTCACACCCCAGTACTGTGCCAAACTGAAGCCCTGAGTGCAATCACAAGCTTTAATACCTTGCTTAGCAACAGGACAAGCCTCAGGACTAGCATGAAAAAGGGGCTTTATTCTGGTCTGTGAATACTTCTTCGCTTGTAGCTGCAAATACCCCCTCCTTTCAGTTTAATGCATGTCCGAGGCAAGAATACTCCGCCGATCAGATCATACATAATCTGGGCAGCAACTTTCTATCAGACATGAGTTCTAAGCGATGCGTCCAGGAGAATTATATCATCTTTAAGGCTAATGCTCATTGCACTCCCCCTGAATAATGAAGACATAAATCTTCGATTTGTTAACCAGCCATTTTCCCTCATTCGGGACATTTTGCTTTCATTTCATACATATGATTCATAAATGTGGTTTATAGAGCTTTCTATTGTTTTCTTCTTTTGTTTTCAAATGTTTTTTATTGAGGCTTTTATTGTCTTTTATATATTGTGGGGTCTAAACTTTTTATCACTTTTAGGCCAGATTCACACTCCCATGTAATACGGACGAGTGCTATGCGATAAAAAATCGCATAGCACTCGAACCAATGTTAATCTATGGGGCAGCACCCATCATCTGTTGTTTTCTCGGCCGTATTATACGTGCGAGTGAAATCGCAGCATGCTGCGATTTGCACCATAAATCAGCCGAGAATTGCCAATGAAAGTCTATGGGTGAGAGAAAAACTCGCACACCACACGGACTATCAGTGTGACTTGCGAGAAATACACACTGGTGTCTTTTAGAAAAGCCGGCAATTTAGCGCGGTTTACAGTAAAATCACACTGACATGTTAAAATACAATAGCTATAATAGTGTGTGTGTGTGAAAAATTTGGGAGCTGTAGGTGTTAAATTAAAGGGTTAGTTCACAGAAAAAACTGGCCTGGGCTGCCACGCAATTTTCTCTGCCAGAGAGGGAAAGCCAGTGACATCTGTAAGATGCGCCTATTCTGGCACTTAGCCTCTCTCTTCTCACTGCCCTGTAGCATTGGCATATAAGGAGTTAATGTCACCTTGCTATTGTAAGGTGAAATTAAGCCTGGTTAATAATGGAGAGGTGTCAATAAAACACCTATCAATTATTAATCCAATAGTATGAAAGGGTTAAATATACACACACATTAAGAATAAAGTATTTTAATGAAAGAATGAAACCCACAGGTTTTAATATCTTTACTGAATGAAATGCAGGGAGCAGAGCTTCAGTGACTAGTGTTGCCGTCACCGAAGCTGCGCCCCATGGCGGCATGAACTCATTTGAAATCTGTAGCGTAGGGAAGTTTCGGAATATTTTCCTAAGCTACAAAGTTCATGTCCGGTCAGGTGGGGAGGCTGCGCAGGCAGTTTTTCATTCATTCCCCAGTGGTTTACAGCCAGGAGTGGCAGCATTAGCAGTGCTCCTGGTTGTAAAGTATTTAACCCCTTGAGATGGATTTACAGCATGTGACTAGACTGTACGGCGGACAGGTATTGGATATTGTTGCTTTTTTATTTTGGGATTTTCACAGGACAACGAGGGCTTCGCTTGGATTGAGCATACAATAAAGATATTAAAACCTGTGTGTTTCATTCTTTCATTAAAATACATTATTCTAAATGTGTGTGTATATTTAACCCCTTCATACTATTGGATTAATAATGGATAGGTGTCTTATTGACACCTCTCCATTATTAACCAGGCTTAATGTCACCTTACAATAGCAAGGTAACATTAACCCCTTATTACCCCATATGCCAATGCTACAGGGCAGTGGGAAGAGAGAGGCTAAGTGCCAGAATAGGCGCATCTTACAGATGCGCCTTTTTTGGGGTGGCTGGGGGCAGATGTTTTAGCCAGGGGGGGCAATAACCATGGTCCCTCTATAGGCTATTAATATCTGACCTCAGTCACTGGCTTTCCTTCTCTGGCTTAGAAAATCACATGGGAGCAATTTTTTTCCGTGAATTAATCCTTTAGTCTAACCCCTACAGCTCCCAAGTTTTACACACACACACACACTACTAACATTATTAGTGAGGGACATATAAAAATCTAACGGATATGAAATGGTTTATGTATGTAAACCATGTCTCATATTCTGTCGGGTTCTTTAATAATTTAGCAAAGCCGACAATTGAATTACCGGCTTTTCTGCTATCTAGCTCTGTATGACATATAAATATATATATACTGTATATGTGTGTCTCACTGACATATATATATATATATATATATATATAGAATGTATATATTGTGATGCAGTGACTTATGTCACAAGTAGGGGTTGATGAGTGTTCTCCCCAGTTGTGCATGCAGACGGATGAAGTTCATAGGTGTGGGGTTACGAAGATTTGCTGTGGATCGGCGGGTCTACGAAGTCTACACAGCAAGAAGTTCTGCAGCAGCAGGAGCTGCAGTTCTGGCAGCAGCAGCAAGAGATGCTGCAGTTGCAGCAGAGAATGTGTTTATGTACTGTGTTGGGCGTAGAACCTGAAAATGTTGATACCTGCCATAGGGGTCGCCAAATTAGGGTTAGAGTGTAATCCCGAGAGGCTCCTCCTAGAGGTATTGGCAGGAGAAACTGAAAATGTTGTTTTGGGCGGGGATGTCACAGGGTCATACAGATGTTCTATCTCGCGCCCATACGGGGTAACAAGTGTTCAACACACAGGTATGAACAGGGGGGAGGATATATGAGGCAGTATCAAAACTAGAAAGACTCGGCACACCGCCATAAAAGGAATATGAAAGCCAGGGTGCAATCAGTAGAAAACAACAATGGGAAGGACAAGAAACAAGACACTACTGTAATATGCACACCACCGCAATAGTAATATGAAAAAAATCCACTTTATTGACACACAATTAAAACATAATTAAAATTAACACACAACTGTTACCATCCCCGCTGCATAGCATAAACCTCAATATATAACCTGGTGCATAATAATATATATGCAAAAATACATGGGATATATCTGGAGCGACCCCACGCGTAAGGGCAATGGGGTACTCGGTACCGGGTCCCTCTGTCTTGGTTCTGGGGATGTCATGGTGGCCCGACCCGGTCCGTGGCCCTTTGAGGGGCGCTGTTATGACCCCAATGGCAGAGGGTCTCAAAAGTACATACCAAGTCTGCAAACACAAAAAACCAGCTCATAGGGCAGTGGTAACTGGGCTGACCATATATCTAATCCTAGCACCACAAATAGCAGCAGCCGGGGAACGTGCCTACGTTGGTTCTAGACGTCTCGCGCCAGCCGGAGAACTAACTAACCCTAGAAGGGAAAAGATAGACCTTTCTTGCCTCCAGAGAAAAGACCCCAAAAGTTGGATACAAGCCCCCAACAAATAATAACGGTGAGGTAAGGAGAAAAGACAAACGTAAGAATGAACTAGATATTTAGCAAAGAGAGGCCCACTGACTAATAGCAGAATATAGTAAGATGACTTATATGGTCAGCAAAAACCCTATCAAAATTTCCACGCTGGATATTCAAGAACCCCCGAACCGTCTAACGGCCCGGGGGGAGAACACCAGCCCCCTAGAGCTTCCAGCAAAATCAGGAATCACATTTAGTACAAGCTGGACAAAAAATAAGAGCAAGCAAATAACCAAAAAACAAGGAAGCAGGACTTAGCTTAATTTTGCAAAATCCAAGACCAGAAGACAGGAGCAAACAGAAAGGAACTGATTACAACGATGCCAGGCACTGGACTGAGAAACCAGGAAGTTTATATAGCAACACCACTGGACTAACGACCCAGGTGGGTGCCAAACTGAGGAAAGACAATCCCAGAGTCATATCACTAGTGACCACAAGAGGGAGCCAAAAAAGTCTAATTCACAACAGTACCCCCCCTTTAAGGAGGGGTCACCGAACCCTCACCAAGACCACCAGGGCGATCAGGATGAGCAGCGTGAAAGGCACGAACTAAATCGGCCGCATGCACATCAGAGGCAACCACCCAGGAATTATCCTCCTGACCATAGCCCTTCCACTTGACCAGATACCGAAGCCTCCGCCTGGAGAGACGAGAATCCAAGATCTTCTCCACCACGTACTCCAACTCGCCCTCAACCAACACCGGAGCAGGAGGCTCAACAGAAGGAACCACAGGTACAACGTACCGCCGCAACAAAGACCTATGGAACACGTTGTGAATGGCAAACGACACCGGAAGATCCAAGCGAAAGGACACAGGATTAAGGATTTCCAATATCTTGTAAGGACCGATGAAGCGAGGCTTAAATTTAGGAGAGGAGACCTTCATAGGAACAAATCGAGAAGACAGCCATACCAAATCCCCAACACGAAGTCGGGGACCCACACCGCGGCGGCAGTTGGCAAAACGCTGAGCCTTCTCCTGTGACAACTTCAAGTTGTCCACCACATGATTCCAGATCCGCTGCAACCTATCCACCACGGAATCTACCCCAGGACAGTCAGAAGGCTCCACATGTCCCGAGGAAAAACGAGGATGGAAACCAGAGTTGCAAAAAAATGGCGAAACCAAAGTAGCGGAACTAGCCCGATTATTAAGGGCAAACTCAGCCAACGGCAAGAAGGTCACCCAATCATCCTGATCTGCAGAAACAAAACACCTCAAATAAGCCTCCAGAGTCTGATTAGTTCGCTCCGTTTGTCCATTAGTCTGAGGATGAAAGGCAGACGAAAATGACAAATCAATGCCCATCTTAGCACAAAAGGATCGCCAGAACCTGGAAACAAACTGGGATCCTCTGTCAGACACAATATTCTCAGGAATGCCGTGTAAACGAACCACGTTCTGAAAGAACAAAGGAACCAGATCGGAAGAGGAAGGCAGCTTAGGCAAAGTACCAAATGAACCATCTTGGAAAAGCGATCACATACCACCCAGATGACAGACATGCCCTGAGACACCGGAAGATCTGAAATGAAATCCATGGAAATGTGTGTCCAAGGCCTCTTCGGGACAGGCAAGGGCAAGAGCAACCCGCTGGCACGAGAACAGCAAGGCTTAGCTCGAGCACAAGTCCCACAGGACTGCACAAATGACCGCACATCCCGTGACAAGGAAGGCCACCAAAAGGACCTAGCCACCAGATCTCTGGTGCCAAAAATTCCTGGATGCCCTGCCAACACCGAGGAATGAACCTCGGAAATGACTCTGCTGGTCCACTTATCAGGAACAAACAGTCTGTCAGGTGGACAAGAGTCAGGTCTACCAGCCTGAAATCTCTGCAACACACGTCGCAAATCCGGAGAAATGGCTGACAGGATAACTCCCTCCTTGAGAATACCAACTGGTTCTGCGACTCCAGGAGAGTCAGGCACAAAGCTCCTTGAAAGAGCATCAGCCTTCACATTCTTTGAACCTGGTAAATACGAGACCACAAAGTCAAAACGGGAGAAAAACAATGACCAGCGGACCTGTCTAGGATTCAGGCGTTTAGCAGACTCGAGATACATCAGATTTTTGTGATCAGTCAAGACCACCACACGATGCTTAGCACCCTCGAGCCAATGACGCCACTCCTCAAATGCCCACTTCATGGCTAACAACTCCCGATTGCCAACATCATAATTCCGCTCAGCAGGTGAAAACTTCCTAGAGAAAAAAGCACATGGTCTCATTACAGAGCAACCAGGGCCTCTCTGCGACAAAACGGCCCCTGCCCCAATCTCAGAAGCATCCACTTCAACCTGAAAGGGAAGTGAGACATCAGGCTGGCACAAAACAGGCGCCGAAGTAAACCGGCGCTTCAACTCTTGAAAGGCTTCCACGGCTGCAGGAGCCCAGTTAGCAACATCAGAACCTTTCTTGGTCATATCCGTCAAAGGTTTAACAACGCTAGAAAAATTAGCGATAAAACGACGGTAGAAGTTAGCAAAACCCAAGAACTTCTGAAGACTCTTAACTGACGTGGGTTGAGTCCAATCATGAATAGCTCGGACCTTGACTGGGTCCATCTCCACCGCAGAAGGGGAAAAAATAAAACCCAAAAAGGGAACCTTCTGTACTCCAAAGAGACACTTTGAGCCCTTAACAAACAAAGCATTCTCACGCAAAACCTGAAACACCATCCTGACCTGCTCTACATGCGAGTCCCAATCATCAGAAAAAAACAGAATATCATCCAGATAAACAATCATAAATTTATCCAGAAACTTCCGGAAAATATCATGCATAAAGGACTGAAACACTGAAGGAGCATTAGAGAGCCCGAAAGGCATCACCAAGTACTCAAAATGACCTTCGGGCGTATTAAATGCAGTTTTCCATTCATCTCCTTGCTTAATGCGCACAAGGTTGTACGCACCACGAAGATCTATCTTGGTGAACCACTTGGCACCTTTAATCCGGGCAAACAAGTCCGACAACAGAGGCAAAGGATACTGAAATTTAACAGTGATTTAATTCAGAAGCCGATAGTCAATACAAGGTCTCAAAGATCCGTCCTTCTTGGCCACAAAAAAGAATCCCGCACCAAGAGGGGAAGAGGATGGACGGATATGCCCCTTCTCCAGAGATTCCTTGATATACGAACGCATTGCGGTATGCTCAGGTACAGACAGATTAAATAATCTTCCCTTAGGAAATTTACTACCTGGAATCAAATCTATAGCGCAGTCACAGTCCCTATGAGGAGGAAGAGCACTGGACCTGGACTCGCTGAATACATCCTGATAATCAGACAAATACTCAGGAACTTCCGAAGGAGTAGAGGAAGCAATAGACACCGGCGGGGAATCACCATGAATTCCCCGACAGCCCCAACTTGACACAGACATTGCCTTCCAATCCAAAACTGGATTATGGGTCTGTAACCATGGCAGACCCAAAACGACCAAATCATGCATTTTATGCAGAACAAGAAAACGAATCACCTCCCGATGTTCAGGAGACATGCACATGGTTACCTGTGTCCAAAACTGCGGTTTATTTTCCGCCAATGGCGTAGCATCAATACCTCTAAGAGGGATAGGATTTACCAACGGCTCAAGAACAAAACCACAGCGCTTGGCAAACGACAGATCCATAAGACTCAGGGCAGCACCTGAATCCACAAACGCCATAACAGGGTAGGAGGACAATGAGCAAATTAAAGTCACAGACAAAATAAATTTAGCTTGCAAATTACCAGTGGCGACAGGACTAACAACCCTAGTTAGGCGTTTAGAGCATGCTGATATGACATGTGTAGAATCACCACAGTAAAAACACAACCCATTCTGACGTCTATGATTTTTCCGTTCATTTCTAGTCTGAATTCTACCACATTGCATTAAATCAGGTGTTTGTTCAGACAACACCACCAGAGGATTCGCGGCTTTGCGCTCCCGCAAACGCCGGTCAATTTGAATAGCCAGCGCCATGGAATCATTCAGACCTGTAGGAATGGAGAAACCCACCATCACATTCTTAATGGCTTCAGAAAGGCCATTTCTGAAATTTGCGGCCAGAGCACACTCATTCCACTGAGTAAGCACGGACCATTTCCAAAATTTTTGGCAATACACTTCAGCTTCATCCTGACCCTGAGAAATAGCCAGCAAGGCTTTTTCTGCCTGAATTTCAAGATTGGGTTCCTCGTAAAGCAATCCGAGCGCCAGAAAAAACGCATCAATATTTGCCAATGCCAGATCTCCTGGCGCTAGCGAGAAGGCCCAATCCTGAGGGTCGCCCCGTAAGAAAGAGATAACAATTTTAACTTGCTGAGCTGAGTCTCCAGATGAACGGGGTCTCAGAGATAAAAACAATTTACAATTATTCCTGAAATTCCTAAACTTAAATCGGTCTCCAGAGAACAGTTCAGGAATAGGTATTTTAGGTTCAGACATTGGACTACTGGTAACAAAATCTTGTATGCCCTGCACACGAGCAGCAAGCTGATCCACACTTGTAATCAAAGTCTGGACATTCATGTCTGCAGCAAGCACAAGCCACTCAGAGGTAAAGGGGAGGAAAAAAGAGAGGAAAGAAAAAAAAAAAAAACTCAGACTTTCCTTTCTTGTACTCCCACTTCTGCAATGTATTAAACATTCAACCTTGGCCTGGCATACTGTTATGACCCCAATGGCAGAGGGTCTCAAAAGTACATACCAAGTCTGCAAACACAAAAAACCAGCTCATAGGGCAGTGGTAACTGGGCTGACCATATATCTAATCCTAGCACCACAAATAGCAGCAGCCGGGAAACGTGCCTACGTTTGTTCTAGACGTCTCGCGCCAGCCGGAGAACTAACTAACCCTAGAAGGGAAAAGATAGACCTTTCTTGCCTCCAGAGAAAAGACCCCAAAAGTTGGATACAAGCCCCCAACAAATAATAACGGTGAGGTAAGGAGAAAAGACAAACGTAAGAATGAACTAGATATTTAGCAAAGAGAGGCCCACTGTCATGATCCCAATGGCAGGGAATTTGTCAACATAACACGGGCAAAAACAGGACGAGCTCTAGGGTGATGGAACCTGAGCTGACCGCGATCCTGAACCTCAACACTCAACTAACAGTAGCCGGGGAACGTTCCTGGGGGGCCCCTAGACGTCTCGCGCCAGCCGGAGATCTAGCTTCCCCTATCAGAAGAATCACAGACCTATCTTGCCTCCAGAGAAATATTCCCACAGAAATAGCAGCCCCCCACATATAATGACGGTGAAATGAGAGGAAGGCACAAACGTAGTTATGAAAACAGATTCAGCAAAATGAGGCCCGCTTAAGCTAGATAGCAGAGGATACAAAAGGTGAACTGCGCGGTCAGCTTAAAACCCTTCAAAATACCATCCTGAAATTACTTGAACTCATGTGCCAACTCATGGTACATAAGTGGTAATTTCAGACCACTAGAGCAACCAGCAGCAGAGAATTACATATCTGCAAGCTGGACTAAAAACATGAAAGCAAACATGAAACAGGGAAATCCAGACTTAGCTTGTCTTGAAGGCTTTAGGAGCAGGTAGCAAAGGTAACAGAGACACACTGATACATTGATAGCCGGCAAGGGAATGACAGGAAAGCCAGGTTAAATAGGAAACACCCAGCCTCTGATGGACAGGTGGAAACCAGAGACCGCAACCCACCAAAGTCACCCAGTACCAGTTGTAACCACCAGAGGGAGCCCAAAAACAGAATCCACAACAGTACCCCCCCCTTGAGGAGGGGTCACCGAACCCTCACGAGAACCCCCAGGGCGATCAGGATGAGCTCTATGGAAGGCGCGGACCAAATCAGTCGCATGAACATCAGAGGCGACCACCCAGGAATTATCCTCCTGACCATAACCCTTCCACTTAACCAAATACTGGAGTTTACGTCTGGAAACACGAGAATCCAAGATCTTCTCAACAACATACTCCAATTCTCCCTCCACCAGCACCGGAGCAGGAGGCTCAACCGTAGGAACAACGGGCACCTCATACCTCCGCAATAACGACCGATGGAACACATTATGAATAGCAAACGATGCTGGGAGATCCAAACGAAAAGATACAGGGTTAAGAATCTCCAAGATCTTATAAGGACCGATGAACCGAGGCTTGAACTTGGGAGAAGAGACCTTCATAGGGACAAAACGAGAAGACAACCACACCAAGTCCCCAACACGAAGTCGGGGACCCACGCAGCGACGGCGATTAGCAAACTGCTGAGCCTTCTCCTGAGACAACTTCAAATTTTCCACCACCTGATTCCAAATCTGATGTAGCCTGTCCACCACCACGTCCACTCCAGGACAATCCGAAGGCTCCACCTGACCAGAGGAAAAACGAGGATGAAACCCCGAATTACAAAAGAAAGGAGAAACCAAAGTAGCAGAACTAGCCTGATTATTAAGGGCAAATTCGGCCAGTGGCAAAAAGGCAACCCAGTCATCTTGATCAGCAGAAACAAAACACCTTAAATAAGTTTCCAAGGTCTGATTAGTTCGCTCCGTCTGGCCATTCGTCTGAGGATGGAATGCAGACGAGAAAGACAAATTAATGCCCATCTTAGCACAAAACGTCCGCCAAAATCTAGACACAAACTGGGATCCCCTGTCAGAAACGATATTCTCCGGAATCCCATGCAAACGAACCACGTTCTGAAAAAACAAAGGGACCAACTCAGAGGAGGAAGGCAACTTAGGCAAGGGTACCAAATGAACCATCTTAGAAAAGCGGTCACACACAACCCAGATAACGGACATTTTCTGTGAGACAGGGAGATCTGAAATAAAATCCATGGAAATGTGCGTCCAAGGCCTCTTCGGGATAGGCAAGGATAACAACAACCCACTGGCCCGAGAACAGCAAGGCTTAGCCCGAGCACACACTTCACAAGACTGCACAAAGGTGCGCACATCCCTTGACAAGGAAGGCCACCAAAAAGACCTGGCCACCAAGTCTCTAGTACCAAATATTCCAGGATGACCAGCCAACACAGAAGAATGGACCTCGGAGATGACTCTACTGGTCCAATCATCCGGAACAAACAGTCTTTCTGGTGGACAACGATCAGGTTTATCCGCCTGAAACTCCTGCAATGCACGTTGCAAGTCTGGGGAGACGGCGGACAATATTACCCCATCCCTAAGGATACCAGTAGGCCCAGAATCTCCAGGAGAGTCAGGCACAAAACTCCTGGAAAGAGCATCTGCCTTCACATTCTTTGAACCTGGCAGGTATGAAACCACAAAATTGAAACGAGAAAAAAACAACGACCAACGGGCCTGTCTAGGATTCAGACGCCTGGCAGACTCAAGGTAAATCAGATTTTTGTGATCAGTCAAGACCACCACACGATGTCTAGCACCCTCAAGCCAATGACGCCACTCCTCAAATGCCCACTTCATGGCCAAAAGCTCCCGATTACCCACATCATAATTGCGCTCGGCGGGCGAGAATTTTCTAGAAAAGAACGCACATGGCTTCATCACCGAGCCATCGGAACTTCTCTGTGACAAAACCGCCCCCGCACCAATCTCGGAAGCATCAACCTCAACCTGAAAAGGAAGTGAAACATCTGGTTGACATAACACAGGAGCAGAAGAAAACCGGCGCTTAAGTTCCTGAAAGGCCTCCACAGCCGCAGGAGACCAATCAGCAACATCAGCACCCTTTTTAGTCAAATCAGTCAAAGGTTTAACAACACTGGAAAAATTAGTAATGAACCGACGATAAAAATTAGCAAAACCCAAGAACTTCTGAAGACTCTTAACAGATGTAGGTTGTGTCCAGTCACAAATCGCCTGAACCTTGACGGGATCCATCTCAATAGTAGAAGGAGAAAAAATGTACCCCAAAAAAGAAATCTTCTGGACTCCGAAGAGACATTTTGAGCCCTTCACAAACAGAGAATTGGCCTGCAGGACTTGAAACACCTTCCTGACCTGTAGAACATGAGACTCCCAGTCATCAGAAAACACCAAAATATCATCCAAATACACAATCATAAACTTATCCAGATATTCACGGAAAATATTGAGCATAAAGGACTGAAAGACTGAAGGAGCATTAGAAAGTCCAAAAGGCATTACCAAATACTCAAAATGGCCCTCAGGCGTATTAAATGCGGTTTTCCACTCATCACCCTGCTTTATCCGCACAAGATTATACGCACCGCGAAGATCTATCTTAGTGAACCACCTAGCCCCCTTAATGCGAGCAAACAAATCAGTCAATAATGGCAATGGATACTGATATTTGACTGTAATCTTATTCAGAAGGCGATAATCTATACAAGGCCTCAGGGAACCATCTTTTTTAGCCACGAAAAAAAAACCTGCTCCCAGAGGGGACGAAGATGGACGAATATGTCCCTTTTCCAAGGACTCCTTAATATAATTCCGCATAGCAGTATGCTCTGGCACTGACAGATTAAATAAACGACCCTTAGGGAATTTACTGCCAGGAATTAATTCTATAGCACAGTCACAATCCCTATGAGGAGGGAGCGAATTGAGCTTAGGCTCCTCAAAAACATCCCGATAGTCAGACAAAAACGCAGGGACCTCAGAAGGAGTAGATGAAGCGATTGAAATCAGAGGTGCATCATCATGAACCCCCTGACATCCCCAGCTTAACACAGACATTGTTTTCCAATCCAGGACTGGATTATGAGTTTGTAACCATGGCAGACCAAGCACTAGTACATCATGTAAATTATACAGTACAAGGAAGCGAATCACCTCCTGATGAACGGGAGTCATGCGCATGGTCACTTGTGTCCAGTACTGCGGTTTATTCATAGCCAATGGTGTAGAGTCAATTCCCTTCAAAGGAATAGGAACTTCCAGAGGCTCCAGACTAAAACCGCAGCGTTTGGCAAATGACCAATCCATAAGACTCAGGGTAGCGCCCGAATCCACATAGGCATCAACGGAAATGGATGACAGTGAACAAATCAGAGTTACAGACAAAATGAACTTAGACTGCAGAGTACTAATGGCAAAAGATTTATCAACCTTTTTTGTGCGTTTAGAGCATGCTGATATAACATGAGCTGAATCACCACAATAAAAACACAATCCATTTTTCCGCCTATAATTTTGCCGTTCACTTCTGGACTGAATTCTATCACATTGCATAGTCTCAGGTGCCTGTTCAGAAGACACAGCCAACTGGTGCACAGGTTTGCGCTCCCGTAAACGCTGATCAATCTGAATGGCCATAGTCATAGACTCATTCAGACCTGTAGGCGCAGGGAACCCCACCATAATATCCTTAATGGCCTCAGAAAGACCATCTCTGAAGTTTGCAGCCAGGGCGCACTCATTCCACTGAGTAAGCACCGACCATTTCCGAAATTTTTGACAATATACTTCCGCTTCATCATGCCCCTGAGAGAGGGCTAATAAAGCCTTTTCAGCCTGAATCTCCAGGTTAGGTTCCTCATAGAGCAATCCCAGTGCCAGAAAAAACGCATCCACACTGAGCAATGCAGGATCCCCTGGTGCCAATGCAAATGCCCAATTCTGAGGGTCGCCCCGCAGGAAAGATATTACAATCTTGACCTGCTGAGCAGGGTCTCCAGAGGAGTGAGATTTCAAAGAAAGAAACAATTTGCAATTGTTCCTGAAATTCAGGAAGGTAGATCTATCTCCAGAAAAAAACTCTGGAATAGGAATTCTAGGTTCAGACATAGGAGTGTGAACAACAAAATCCTGTATGTTTTGAACTCTTGCAGCAAGATTATTCAGGCTGGAAGCCAAACTCTGGACATCCATGTTAAACATCTAAGGTCAGAGCCATTCAAGGGTTAAGAGGAGGTAAGAAGCAGCTAGACAGCAATTAAGGGCTAGACAGCAAAACTCTGAGGGAAAAAAAAAAATTCCCTTCAACACTTCTTTTTCTCCTGCTTCAGCCCAAACAATTAACACTTTGCTATACTGTCATGATCCCAATGGCAGGGAATTTGTCAACATAACACGGGCAAAAACAGGACGAGCTCTAGGGTGATGGAACCTGAGCTGACCGCGATCCTGAACCTCAACACTCAACTAACAGTAGCCGGGGAACGTTCCTGGGGGGCCCCTAGACGTCTCGCGCCAGCCGGAGATCTAGCTTCCCCTATCAGAAGAATCACAGACCTATCTTGCCTCCAGAGAAATATTCCCACAGAAATAGCAGCCCCCCACATATAATGACGGTGAAATGAGAGGAAGGCACAAACGTAGTTATGAAAACAGATTCAGCAAAATGAGGCCCGCTTAAGCTAGATAGCAGAGGATACAAAAGGTGAACTGCGCGGTCAGCTTAAAACCCTTCAAAATACCATCCTGAAATTACTTGAACTCATGTGCCAACTCATGGTACATGAGTGGTAATTTCAGACCACTAGAGCAACCAGCAGCAGAGAATTACATATCTGCAAGCTGGACTAAAAACATGAAAGCAAACATGAAACAGGGAAATCCAGACTTAGCTTGTCTTGAAGGCTTTAGGAGCAGGTAGCAAAGGTAACAGAGACACACTGATACATTGATAGCCGGCAAGGGAATGACAGGAAAGCCAGGTTAAATAGGAAACACCCAGCCTCTGATGGACAGGTGGAAACCAGAGACCGCAACCCACCAAAGTCACCCAGTACCAGTTGTAACCACCAGAGGGAGCCCAAAAACAGAATCCACAACAGCCCACTGACTAATAGCAGAATATAGTAAGATGACTTATATGGTCAGCAAAAACCCTATCAAAATTTCCACGCTGGATATTCAAGAACCCCCGAACCGTCTAACGGCCCGGGGGGAGAACACCAGCCCCCTAGAGCTTCCAGCAAAATCAGGAATCACATTTAGTACAAGCTGGACAAAAAATAAGAGCAAGCAAATAACCAAAAAACAAGGAAGCAGGACTTAGCTTAATTTTGCAAAATCCAAGACCAGCAGACAGGAGCAAACAGAAAGGAACTGATTACAACGATGCCAGGCACTGGACTGAGAAACCAGGAAGTTTATATAGCAACACCCCTGGATTAACGACCCAGGTGGGTGCCAAACTGAGGAAAGACAATCCCAGAGTCATATCACTAGTGACCACAAGAGGGAGCCAAAAAAGTCTAATTCACAACAGGGCGCCCAATTAAAAGGGTGAAGTTTGTCTGGTGTTCGTGACGCCACCTGTGGTGTTCGGTCAGGATGACCGACGCTGCTTAGGGGTCCGCTGGGGTGATGGAATGGCAGCTAGATGGTATACCTTCCCACAGGTGATGTATGTCCCCAGGGCTTCCCAGATGTGTAGGTGGTGATGGTGGATGATGTAAGGCGCAATGAATAACGAAGACACAAAGGTTGCAGTCTCTTTACCTTTTACTGAAGACTTCAGCGTCCACAGTCCAGAGTACCGTTCACAGGGCTGGCAGAGTCCGGCTGGTCCGAAGGCATATCCAGAGTTCTCTTAACCAGGTGGAAATCAGTAGCCTTCCTACTAGCGCCTGTGTGTTGTAGTACTTCCCTGCTGAGCACCACGGGATAGTCCTCCCAACTTTCGTGGATGTTTCTGATGTTCTCTCTCTCGTCCCCCAGATGGTATGGATAGGACGAACCGGTATGACTGGGATGGCCTGAGGCTTGTTTATAGGGACCCTAGAGACGCCCCGACCCCCACAAGTTGCCACCGTGTCTTCTTAGGTATTTAGGTCGGGCAGCCAACTTGGAATTGACTGTCCTGCCGGTCTCTGAAGTAATGCGTAGAGTCAATTACTCCCTCGGTGTTCCGGCCACCGGCTACACGCCTCAGAAGGAGGCTGCCGATCTCGGGGCAGAACTCCTCCCGGTGTTATCTCCTTGTGCTGTGACTTTGTTTCTCACTCTCTACAATACAGTTCTATTCGTGTCCTTTCTTAGGAGACTGCCACACATGGGGCAGGCGCAGCTCCGTGTCTTTCTGTCTTGTGCTAGGCCTCTGTCAGGATCCCACCCCTGACAGGGACCCTCTGTCTGCAGCTCAGATGTTCCTCCTTTCCCCCTGTCTGCCTGACAGGTGTTGTGTTGTATGAGTGTGGGTTGGTATGGGTTATGCATATCTTAAGTTATATGCACATATTGCCTATGTTCCCAGTTATGCCTTTACTATATTATATATGATCGATGTTATTGGACAGCCCCCCCTTAAGTGTGCAAGTTTTTCTTGCGTTGACTCTTGCCCTGACCTTATCTCCTGCCATATGATGGGATACACAATATGGGAGAAACGTTTTATCAACATTATTGTTGCTTTATTCATTGTGTACACATTCCTCCCCTTTTTTTGCTTTGTGGCATGAATGGGAAGGGGTGTTCCCCTTTACCCTGTCTGCATTCATGTTATTTCCTCTACTCTTCTTTACTAGCGGATCTTCCTTTTTTCTTTGATTGCACCTGCGCGCCTTGGTTTACATCGCGCATGCGAGGCCGCTAGGCTTGTTCTTGGATTTTCCTGACTGCGTTCCAATGTGCGCCTGCGCAGTATATTATTTGCTTTTCAGCAGTACGGCACTGATGGCTCATGTCATTTCCACCCTTGATATGGATTACGGCGCTCAGCACCGGTAGGCTATTAAGCAGGGTAATTTTGTGCATATATATCCATGAATCGGTGGCCTTCCTTAACTTCCCCTGACGAAGCCTCACTTTGGAGGCGATACGCATGGGGCCATGTCCTGTTTTCCGTCCTGGGTCCTGTAAACCTGGTTTCTTTTCAGGTTATTACATCACATTGGGTAATATTTTCCTCTCTTGGTACATGGACGGATTGTCCATGTTTATGTCTGGGGATGTTGGTATATTGGTTACTATAGGTAACCTGGGGTTTGCCGTATAACTGGTGCCTATTGGAAAAGCTTATTTGATGATTATGTTGCTTTTCTTTCTATTTGGAGAGGATACCCTAGGTACCCCATGAGCCATTTAGGTTATATATTGAGGTTTATGCTATGCACCGGGGATGGTAACAGTTGTGTGTTAATTATAATTATGTTGTGTGTGCTGGTCTGCAGAGCAGAGGCCTGCAGAGCACTGGCTGAGGGCATGGAGGCACAGGCCAGCACCCAGGGCAGCTGAATAGCCTGGCACCCACAGCGTATACAGCGATGCAAGTCGTCCATGGTACTGGTCTCGGATGTGGACAGTCCTGTGCCCGGAGGTGGATGTCCATTTATCTGGATATGGAAACATGGAACCGGACTACAGACAAAGTACACCTGCGCTGGAGCCGCAGCGTGAAGACAAGAAGAGGACATTATCCTATGAAGAAGGGAGGCCTCGGACTGGACCGCGACACCCATCGGATCGGATCGTTCGCCCAGGTGAGTATAATCTAACCTGTTTTTCTCATCTTTCAGGATACATCGGGGGCTTATCTACAGCATTACAGAATGCTGGTGGCCTTAGCTCACCTTCGATTTTGGGGGTGACAGGTTCCCTTTAAAACAACTCCTCTCCAGAGGAGCCAGAATTCTAATCACTATACACCAGCCCTGAATTTATACAAAAAACTCCTCTCCGAAGGTGCCGGAATTCTAACGACTTACAGCCGACTGAGAGCACATGCAGACACAGACCACACTCAAAATACTCACCCAGCTCCCGCGATGCCTCCTCTCAGCGCCGGCTGCTTGTCCTGTGTGAGCGGTCACGTGGTACCGCTAATTACAGTGATGAATATGCGGCTCCACCTTCCATAGGGGTGGAGCCGCATATTCAACCCTGTAATGAGCGGTACCACATGACCGCTCATACAGGACAAGCTGCGGCGCTGAGAGGAGGCATCGCGGGAGCTGGGTGAGTATTTTAATGCAAACAGGTGGGCGCACAGGGGGTGGGAGGCGGGAGGTGACCCCAAACTTTATTTTTAACAAAAAATATATAAAAAAACATTGATTTTTCATTCCTTCTCTCCAGTGAACGCTGCTGGGGAGAAGGAATGAATGCCGGCTTCAGCACTAAAAGCAGGGGACAGCGCTTAACTCTAGCGCTGTCTCCTGCAAGGTCCGTGTGGTCCTCAGTTGGCACACGGGTGGCACACGGCTGCCACACATGTGCCACACTGATGTGCCACGTGAGCACATGGACACGGATAACTCCGGTACCGATTTTTCCGGTACCGGAATTATCTGGACGTGTGAGACTGGCCTTAGGTAGATGGCAGCAGATTTTTATAAAGAATGTCATGGAACATTTGTCCATTCATCCTTCTCTCAAGTATATGAAACTTGCCAGTGCCTTATGCTGAAAAACAGACCCACGCCATGATGTTCCCACCTCCAAAATTCACTGTTGATATGGTGATTAGAGCTTAAGCAGATAATGCCAATATAATTATAAACTGTTCCTAATGGTCTAACATATCACAGAAAGCATGTTTTGCTTCTTATTAAATTCTAATCAGGTTTCACACATATATTTTTTGTACTTTTGGCCACATGAAGAGCGCTGTCCCGGCTTTGTTAGCAGCAACCCTGTTTAATATTTTAGTGCTCAGAGATTTAGTTTTCCTCACCTCAGCTGAATGATTTACATCTCTTAGCCAGCTTGATTATATGTGGGAATTGCCTAACAACCAGGCAACCCCCACATGTACTTATGCTGGCTAACAGATAGTAGATCATTCAGCTGCAGCGATGAAAACTAGTGTTGAGCGATACCGTCCGATACTTGAAAGTATCGGTATCGGAAAGTATCGGCCGATACCGGCAAAGTATCGGATCTCGCCGATACCGATACCCGATACCAATACAAGTCAATGGGACACCAAGTATCGGAAGGTATCCTGATGGTTCCCAGGGTCTGAAGGAGAGGAAACTCTCCTTCAGGCCCTGGGATCCATATGAATGTGTAAAATAAAGAATTAAAATAAAAAATATTGATATACTCACTTCTCCGACGCAGCCTGGACCTTACCGCTGTGAACTGGCAGCCTTCTTTGCTTAAAATGAGCGCGTTCAGTACCTTCCATGATGTCACGGCTTCTGATTGGTCGCGTGCCGCTCATGTGACCGCCACGCGACCAATCAGAAGCCGTGACGTCATCCTTCAGGTCCTAAATTCCTAGAAGGGAATTTAGGACCTGAGGGATGATGTCGCGGCTTTATTTTAATTCTTTATTTTTTACATGGATATGGATCCCAGGGCCTGAAGGAGAGTTTCCTCTCCTTCAGACCCTGGGAACCGTACACTGGGAACTTCCGATTCCGATTCCCGATACCACAAAAGTATCGGATCTCGGTATCGGAATTCCGATACCGCAAGTATCGGCCGATACCCGATACTTGCGGTATCGGAATTCTCAACACTAATGAAAACTAAATGTCCGAGCCCTAAAACATACTCGAAGGACACCCGAGCGTGCTCGGAAAATCTCGAGTAACGAGTATATTCGCTCATCACTATAACGCAGAGCTGTGAAAAAAAATCTTTCTTTTTTTCCACAAGAATTATTTTTTAGCCCCCAGTTTTGTATTTTCCCAAGGGTAACAAGAGAAATTGAACCCCAAAAGTTGTTGTCCAATTTGTCCTGTGTACGCTGATACCTCATATGTTGGGGTAAACCCCTGTTTGGGCATATGGGAGAGCTCGGCAGGGAAGGAGCACTGTTTTACTTTTTCAACGCAGAATTGGCTGGAATTGAGATCCGATGCCATGTCACGTTTGGAGAACCCCTGATGTGCCTAAACAGTGGAAACCCCCCAATTTTAACTCCAACCCTAACCGGAACACAGCCCTAACCCTAATCCCAACCCTAACCATAACCCTAACCACACCCCTAACCCGAACATGCCCCTAGCCCTAATCCCAACTCTAGCTACACCCCTAACCCCAACACGCCATTAACCCCAGCACACCCCTAGCCCTAATCCCAACCCTAACCACACCCCTAACTCCAACACACCCCTAATCCTAATCCCAAACATAACCCTAACCACACCCCTAACCCTGACACACCCCTAACCCTAATCCCAACCCTAATCCCAACTGTAAATGTAATCCAAACCCTAACCCTAACTTTAGCCCCAACCCTAACCCTAACTTTATCCCCAACCCTAACACTAACTTTAGCCCCAACCCTAACTTTAGCCCCAACCCTAACTGCAGCCCCAACCCTAACCCTAATGGGAAAATAGAAATACATTTTTTTAATTTTATTATTTTTCCCTAACTAAGGCGGTGATAAAGGGGTATATGATTTACTATTTATAGCGGGTTTTTACAGCAAGTTTTTATATTTGGCAGCTGTCACACACTAAGAGACGCTTTTTATTGCAATAAATAGTTTTTGCGTCACCACATTTTGAGAGCTATAATTTTTCCATATTTTGGTCCACAGAGTCATGTGAGGTCTTGTTTTTTGTGGGACGAGTTGACGTTTTTCTTGGTACTATTTTCTGGCACCTGACATTTTTTATCACTTTTTATTCCGATTTTTGTGAGGCAGAATGAACAAAAACCAGCAATTCATGATTTTCTTTTGGGGGGCATTTATACCGTTCCACGTTTGGTAAAATTGATAAATCAGTTGTATTCTTCGGGTCAGTAAGATTACAGCGTTATCTCACTTATATCTTTTTTTATATTTTGTTGCTTTTATACAATAAAAACTATTTTATTTAAAAAACAATTATTTTTGCATCACTTTATTCTGAGGACTATAACTTTTTTAATTTTTTGCTGATGACGCTGTGTGGCAGCTAGTTTTTTGCGGGACATAATGACGTTTTCAGCGGTACCGTGTTTATTTATATCCGTCTGTTTGATCGCATGTTCCAATTTTGTTGGAATACTAAATGCTACAATACTAATACTAAGTATGTGAACTTTTATTGCTTTTTTATTTACATAAAGAAATTTATTTATTGGAACAATCTTTTTTCTTTATTTAGGAATTTTTTTTATATATATTTTTACACAGTGTAATTTTTATTTTTTTTTACTTTGTCCCAGGGTGGGACATAACTGTATAATGTCAGATCGCTGATCTGAAAGATTGCATAGCACTGTGTCATATCGACGATCTGACATGCAGTGCTGGAGGCTCGCAAGCCACCTCCCTGCAGGACCCCCACGGCCATCTTGGATCCGGGGCCTGCACGGAGAAGGATGGAGGAGATGCTCGGAACAATGCGATCACATCGCGTTATTCCGAGGGTCTCAGGGAAGCACGCAGGGAGCCCCCTTCCTGCGCGATGCTTCCCTATTCCACCGACACGCTGCGATCATGTTTGATCACAGTGTTCTGGGGGTTAATGTGCAGGAAGCAGTGTGTGACTACTCCTGACACATAGTTCTGGATGTCAGCTGTGATAATCAGCTGACATCCGGCCACGATCAGCCGCGCTCCCCCCGTGAGCGCGGCTGATCACTTATGACATACTATGCCATCCATGGGAATTAAGTCCCAGGGCACATGGACAGGATAGTAAGTCCAATGGCAGAAAGCGGTTAAAAATACACACCCTACCATTGAGGTTTTTCAGCAATCACTTGTTATGTCGTACCATTAACCTAAGTAATTTTGAGATATGTTGGTTCGGGTGAACATGTGTGGGAAAAAGAAGACACAACGAGTTTGTCTACCCCGAGGTATGGGTCTTTTTCCTGCTTCACTATTATGCCTGCTGCAACGCAGTAGCACACTACCTCCACCAGGGGGTGCAGGTGAAGGAAAACAGGTACACTCACAGAGAAATCACAGAGCAGCAGGCAGAAGTCACTAGGTGGCAAAAGAGAGTCAGAAAAAGCTAGGTCAGCAACAGAGAGGAAACGAAGTACCAGAGGTCACAGCAACACACATGGTCAGAAGCAAGCCAAAAAGTCAGAGCCGATTGGGAGCAGAAAAGCCAGAGACGCAAGACAGTCAAACAGGTCAGAGGACAAGCCAAGTCAAATGCCAAGGGGTCACAACATGGAGAGCAAGTACTACAACGAGCGAAGTCACAGGGTAACACAGGAACGGGACTTAGGTAAATGGGCAGAGGACAAATCAGGGTATAATGGGTCAGCTACTGAAGCCAGAGACAGGAACTATAACAGACACTGCTTGCAGGTAACAGCAGACTAAAATAGCCAGACAGATCCCAAAGCGAGGCATGACCATCCCAGGGAGAGAATAATCAGAAACAAACCCCGGACTGGATCATTACACTCTCTTGTCGCAACGGAAATAATATAATCAAAGGTAGGGTTGAGCGAAACGGGTCGATCATTTTCAAAAGTCGCCGACTTTTGGCTAAGTCGGCGTCTCATGAAACCCGATCCGACCCCTGTGCTTGTCGGCCATGCGGTACGCGACTTTCGCGCCAAAGTCGCGTTTCAATGACGCGAAAAGCGCCATTTCTCAGCCAATGAAGGTGAACGCAGAGTGTGGGCAGCGTGATGACATAGATCCTGGTCCCCACCATCTTAGAGAAGGGCATTGCAGTGATTGGCTTGCTGTCTGCGGCGTCACAGGGGCTATAAAGGGGCGTTCCCGCCGACCGCCATCTTACTGCTGCTGATCTGAGCTTAGGGACAGGTTGCTGCCGCTTCGTCAGAAGCAGGGAGAGCGTTAGGCAGGGTCCACTAACCACCAAACCGCTTGTGCTGCAGCGATTTCCACTGTCCAACACCACCTTCGGTGTGCAGGGACTGTGGAAGCTATTTTTTTTTTTTTTTCCCCTCAGCGCTGTAGCTCATTGGGCTGCCCTAGAAGGCTCCGTGATAGCTGTATTGCTGTGTGTACGCCACTGTGGAAACCAACTGCTTTTTTCAAAGCACATATCCTCTTGTTCCTTCCTTTCTGCACAGCTATCTTTTTTGTTTGTCCACACTTTTTATTTAATTTGTGCATCAGTCCACTCCTATTGCTGCCTGCCATACCTGGCTTAGATTACTGCAGGGAGATAGTAATTGTAGGACAGTCCCTGTTTTTTTTTTGTTTTTTTTGTGGGAGATTAAGATTGGCATTTCTGCTACAGTGCCATCCCTGTGTGTGCCATCTCTCACTGAGTGGGCCATAGAAAGCCTATTTATTTTTTCCGTGATTTGTGTTCTAAATTCTACCTCAACACAAAAACACTACATCAATCAGTGGGAGAAAAATATTGGCCTCAGTCAGGGCTTGTGTGCCACTGCTGTGTGTGCTATCTCTCATTCAGTGGGCTATAGAAAGCCTATTTTTTTTTTTTTTTTTTTTAATATTATTTGGTTTCTAAAGTCTCCCTGAAAAAAAAAAAAAAACCTAAAAAAACAGTGGGAGAGTAATATTGCCCTTTCAGCTTGTGTGCCAGTCTTGACTCCTGGGTGTGCCACCTCTCTCCCTCTCATTCAGTGGGCCATAGAAAGCCTATTTATTTATTTTTTTAAATATTATTGGGTTTCTAAAGTCTCCCTTAAAAAACAAAAAATACATAAAAAAACAGTGGGAGAGTAATATTGCCCTTTCAGCTTGTGTGCCAGGCTTGACTCCTGGGTGTGCCACCTCTCTCCCTCTCATTCAGTGGGCCATAGAAAGCCTATTTATTTTTTTTTTTAAATATTATTGGGTTTCTAAAGTCTCCCTTAAAAAACAAAAAATACATAAAAAAACAGTGGGAGAGTAATATTGCCCTTTCAGCTTGTGTGCCAGTCTTGACTCCTGGGTGTGCCACCTCTCTCTCATTCAGTGGGCCATAGAAAGCATTTTTTTTTTTTCCTTGATTTGTGTTCTAAAATCTACCTCAACACAAAAACACTACATCAATCAGTGGGAGAAAAATATTGGCCTCAGTCAGGGCTTGTGTGCCACTGCTGTGTGTGCTATCTCTCATTCAGTGGGCTATAGAAAGCCTATTTATTTATTTATTTTTTTTCTTATTATTTGGTTTCTAAAGTCTCCCTGAAAAAAAAAAAAAAACATAAAAAAACAGTGGGAGAGTAATATTGCCCTTTCAGCTTGTGTGCCAGTCTTGACTCCTGGGTGTGCCACCTCTCTCCCTCTCATTCAGTGGGCCATAGAAAGCCTATTTATTTTTTTTTAAAAATATTATTGGGTTTCTAAAGTCTCCCTTAAAAAACCAAAAATACATAAAAAAACAGTGGGAGAGTAATATTGCCCTTTCAGCTTGTGTGCCAGTCTTGACTCCTGGGTGTGCCACCTCTCTCCCTCTCATTCAGTGGGCCATAGAAAGCCTATTTATTTATTTTTTTAAATATTATTGGGTTTCTAAAGTCTCCCTTAAAAAACAAAAAATACATAAAAAAACAGTGGGAGAGTAATATTGCCCTTTCAGCTTGTGTGCCAGGCTTGACTCCTGGGTGTGCCACCTCTCTCCCTCTCATTCAGTGGGCCATAGAAAGCCTATTTATTTTTTTTTTTAAATATTATTGGGTTTCTAAAGTCTCCCTTAAAAAACAAAAAATACATAAAAAATCAGTGGGAGAGTAATATTGCCCTTTCAGCTTGTGTGCCAGGCTTGACTCCTGGGTGTGCCACCTCTCTCCCTCTCATTCAGTGGGCCATAGAAAGCCTATTTATTTTTTTTTTTAAATATTATTGGGTTTCTAAAGTCTCCCTTAAAAAACCAAAAATACATAAAAAAACAGTGGGAGAGTAATATTGCCCTTTCAGCTTGTGTGCCAGTCTTGACTCCTGGGTGTGCCACCTCTCTCTCTCATTCAGTGGGCCATAGAAAGGCTATTTTTTTTTTTGGTTTTTTTAATATTATTTGGTTTCTAAAGTCTCCCTGAAAAAAAAAAAAAACATAAAAAAACAGTAAGAGAGTAATATTGCCCTTTCAGCTTGTGTGCCAGTCTTGACTCCTGGGTGTGCCACCTCTCTCCCTCTCATTCAGTGGGCCATAGAAAGCCTATTTATTTATTTTTTAAAATATTATTGGGTTTCTAAAGTCTCCCTTAAAAAACAAAAAATACATAAAAAAACAGTGGGAGAGTAATATTGCCCTTTCAGCTTGTGTGCCAGGCTTGACTCCTGGGTGTGCCACCTCTCTCCCTCTCATTCAGTGGGCCATAGAAAGCCTATTTTTTTTTTTTTTAAATATTATTGGGTTTCTAAAGTCTCCCTTAAAAAACAAAAAATACATAAAAAAACAGTGGGAGAGTAATATTGCCCTTTCAGCTTGTGTGCCAGGCTTGACTCCTGGGTGTGCCACCTCTCTCCCTCTCATTCAGTGGGCCATAGAAAGCCTATTTATTTATTTTTTAAAATATTATTGGGTTTCTAAAGTCTCCCTTAAAAAACAAAAAATACATAAAAAAACAGTGGGAGAGTAATATTGCCCTTTCAGCTTGTGTGCCAGGCTTGACTCCTGGGTGTGCCACCTCTCTCCCTCTCATTCAGTGGGCCATAGAAAGCCTATTTATTTTTTTTTTTAAATATTATTGGGTTTCTAAAGTCTCCCTTAAAAAACAAAAAATACATAAAAAAACAGTGGGAGAGTAATATTGCCCTTTCAGCTTGTGTGCCAGTCTTGACTCCTGGGTGTGCCACCTCTCTCTCATTCAGTGGGCCATAGAAAGCATTTTTTTTTTTTTTCCTTGATTTGTGTTCTAAAATCTACCTCAACACAAAAACACTACATCAATCAGTGGGAGAAAAATATTGGCCTCAGTCAGGGCTTGTGTGCCACTGCTGTGTGTGCTATCTCTCATTCAGTGGGCTATAGAAAGCCTATTTTTTTTTTTTTTTTTAATATTATTTGGTTTCTAAAGTCTCCCTGAAAAAAAAAAAATACCTAAAAAAAAAAAACAGTGGGAGAGTAATATTGCCCTTTCAGCTTGTGTGCCAGTCTTGACTCCTGGGTGTGCCACCTCTCTCCCTCTCATTCAGTGGGCCATAGAAAGCCTATTTATTTTTTTTTTTTAAATATTATTGGGTTTCTAAAGTCTCCCTTAAAAAACAAAAAATACATAAAAAAACAGTGGGAGAGTAATATTGCCCTTTCAGCTTGTGTGCCAGGCTTGACTCCTGGGTGTGCCACCTCTCTCTCATTCAGTGGGCCATAGAAAGCCTATTTATTTTTTTTTTTAAATATTATTGGGTTTCTAAAGTCTCCCTGAAAAAAAAAAAATACATAAAAAAACAGTGGGAGAGTAATATTGCCCTTTCAGCTTGTGTGCCAGTCTTGACTCCTGGGTGTGCCACCTCTCTCCCTCTCATTCAGTGGGCCATAGAAAGCCTATTTATTTTTTTTTTAAATATTATTGGGTTTCTAAAGTCTCCCTGAAAAAAAAAAAAAATACATAAAAAAACAGTGGGAGAGTAATATTGCCCTTTCAGCTTGTGTGCCAGTCTTGACTCCTGGGTGTGCCACCTCTCTCCCTCTCATTCAGTGGGCCATAGAAAGCCTATTTATTTTTTTTTTTAAATATTATTGGGTTTCTAAAGTCTCCCTTAAAAAACAAAAAATACATAAAAAAACAGTGGGAGAGTAATATTGCCCTTTCAGCTTGTGTGCCAGTCTTGACTCCTGGGTGTGCCACCTCTCTCTCATTCAGTGGGCCATAGAAAGCATTTTTTTTTTTTTTTCCTTGATTTGTGTTCTAAAATCTACCTCAACACAAAAACACTACATCAATCAGTGGGAGAAAAATATTGGCCTCAGTCAGGGCTTGTGTGCCACTGCTGTGTGTGCTATCTCTCATTCAGTGGGCTATAGAAAGCCTATTTATTTATTTATTTTTTTTCTTATTATTTGGTTTCTAAAGTCTCCCTGAAAAAAAAAAAAAAAACATAAAAAAACAGTGGGAGAGTAATATTGCCCTTTCAGCTTGTGTGCCAGTCTTGACTCCTGGGTGTGCCACCTCTCTCTCTCATTCAGTGGGCTATAGAAAGCCTATTTTTTTTTTTTTTTTTTAATATTATTTGGTTTCTAAAGTCTCCCTGAAATAAAAAAAAAACTTAAAAAAACAGTGGGAGAGTAATATTGCCCTTTCAGCTTGTGCGCCAGTCTTGACTCCTGGGTGTGCCACCTCTCTCTCTCTAATTGTGGGCCATAGAAAGCCTTTTTTTTTTTTTTTTTTTTTTTTAATATTATTTGGTTTCTAAAGTCTCCCTGAGAAAAAAAAAAAAATAAATTAGGTGGGAGATTAATATTGACATTAGTGCTTGAGTGACAGTCCTGCGTGTGTGTCATCTCTGTGATTTTGTGCCACAGAAAACAGAGTGTGTAACATTGTGCCTGATTTTCCTTGTGGTCTCACCAACCTGTTAAGGGATCTTGAAATCATACTGAAGTTATAGCTCACCGTGTAAGTTGTTTGACAGCAACAAATAAAGTTACTTTGGTTAAGATTTTAAAACAATGAGGAAGTCTGGTGCAAGAGGTCGTCGTGGGCGTTCATTGTCAGCTGGTAATGATGGTAGTGGTAGTGGAGCATCAGGTGGTCGTGGGGATAAAAATATTCCACCTAAGTCTGGAGCTGTGGAGCCAGTTTCGTCGTCAGGCTACACAAGGCCTCGAACGCTCTCTTTTCTGGGAGTAGGAAAACCGCTTTTAAAGGCGGAGCAGCAACAGCAAGTTTTGGCTTACATTGCAGACTCAGCCTCTAGCTCTTTTGCCTCCTCTTCCGAAACTGGTAAATGTAAAAGCAGCGCGTCGCTTGTGGATGTTCACGGTCAGGGACAAGTCGCTTCCTTGTCCTCCTCAGCAAAAACTACAACAAGAGAGAAGGATGCAGCAGGCGACACAACGGGTCACTCCATGGAGCTCTTTACACATACCGTCCCTGGCTTAGAAAGTGAAACATTTAACAGGCCATGCCCATTACAAGTATATTCTGACATGGAGTGCACTGATGCACAGCCACAGCCAGAGTACTATGCTGCTCCTTTGACTCAGACCACCACATTGCCCTCTCAGGGTACAGATCCACAATCAGACCCTGATGAGACTATGTTGCCCCGCCACGAACGCTATACCACCGACCGACACAGTGACACAGACGAAGTTGCACACGAGCTCGAAGAGGAGGTAATAGATGACCCAGTTATTGACCCCGATTGGCAGCCATTGGGGGAACAGGGTGCAGGCGGCAGTAGTTCAGAAGCGGAGGTGGAGGAGGGGCCGCAGCAGGCATCAACATCGCAACAGGTTCCATCTGCCGGGCCCGTATCTGGCCCAAAACGCGTGTCAAAGCCAAAACCTGTTGGAGCACAGCGTTGCCATCCGGTTAAAGCTCAGTCTGCAATCCCTGAAAAGGGATCCGAGTCTAGGAAGAGTGCAGTCTGGCATTTTTTTAAACAACATCCAACTGATCAGCGCAAAGTCATCTGTCAAAAATGTTCAACTAGCTTAAGCAGAGGTCAGAATCTGAAAAGTCTAAATACTAGTTGCATGCATAGACACTTAACCACCATGCATTTTCAAGCCTGGACTAACTACCAAACGTCCCTCAAGGTTGTAGCACCCTCGGCCAATGAAGCTAGTCAGCAACGCAACATCCCTTCCGTCACTGTAAGGCCACCATTTTCCGCACCACCGGCAGTATCTGTGCAGGTTTCTTTGCCAGCCAAAAGCAGTCAGGGTCAGGGAATCACCAGTTTTGTAGGAGGAAATATTGCATCTAGGGCACCGGCGGAAACAATACCGTCTCCAACCGTCTCTCAGTCTGCCATGTACACCGGCACACCCGAAAGTTCCACGATCTCCAGCTCTCCAGTCCAGCTCACCCTACATGAGACTCTGGTTAGAAAAAGGAAGTACTTATCCTCGCATCCGCGTACACAGTGTTTTAACGCCCACATAGCTAGACTAATCTCGTTAGAGATGATGCCCTACCGGTTAGTTGAAAGCGAAGCTTTCAAAGCCCTGATGGAGTACGCTGAACCACGATACGAGCTACCCAGTCGACACTTTTTTTCCAGAAAAGCCATCCCAGCCCTGCACCAGCATGTTAAACAGCGCATCGTCCATGCACTCAGGCAATCTGTGAGTACAAAGGTGCACCTGACTACAGATGCATGGACCAGTAGGCATGGCCAGGGACGTTATGTGTCCATCACGGCACACTGGGTGAATGAGGTGGATGCAGGGTCCACAGGCGACATCAATTTAGGGACAGTTGTGCCTAGCCCACGGTCTAGGAAACAGTTGGCTGTAGGCGTTCGCACCCCCTCCTCCTCCTCCTCCTCGTCCTCCTGCAGAAGCTACAGCTCTTCCACAGAACGCAGTCTGCCAACCACTCCATCGGCAGATGACACTGTTGCACACCAGTTGTCCCATTATGGGCCAGCTACTGCCAAGCGTCAGCAGGCTGTATTGGCTATGAAGTGCTTGGGCGACAACAGACACACCGCGGAAGTTCTGTCCGAGTTCTTGCAACAAGAAACGCAGTCGTGGCTGGGCACAGTAGATCTTGAGGCAGGCAAGGTAGTGAGTGATAACGGAAGGAATTTCATGGCTGCCATCTCCCTTTCCCAACTGAAACACATTCCTTGCCTGGCTCACACCTTAAACCTGGTGGTGCAGTGCTTATTGAAAACTTATCCTGGGTTCTCCGACCTGCTCCTCAAAGTGCGTGCACTTTGCTCACATATCCGACGTTCGCCTGTACACGCCAGCCGTATGCAGACCTATCAGCGGTCTTTGAACCTTCCCCAGCATCGCCTAATCATAGACGTTGCAACAAGGTGGAACTCAACACTGCACATGCTTCAGAGACTGTGCGAACAGAGGCGTGCTGTTATTTATTTGTGGGAGGATACACGGGCAGGCAGTAGGATGGCAGACATGGAGTTGTCAGGTGTGCAGTGGTCTAAGATACAAGACATGTGTCAAGTCCTTCAGTGTTTTGAGGAATGCACACGGCTGGTTAGTGCAGACAACGCCGTAATAAGCATGAGCATCCCCCTAATGCGTCTGCTGATGCAAAGTTTGACGCACATAAAGGAGCAGGCGTCTGCACCAGAGGAAGAGGAAAGCCTTGATGACAGTCAGCCATTGTCTGGTCAGGGCAGTGTACAGGACGAGGTAGCGGGCGAAGAGGAGGTGGAGGACGAGGAGGATGATGGGGATGAGTATATTTTTAATGCCGAACCTTTCCCGGGGGCACAGGAAATTGGTTGCGTGTCACGGCCGGGTTCTGGTTTTTTGAGGGACACAAGTGACGTAGATTTGCCTGCAACTGCCCCTCAACCAATCACAACCGGAGATTTGACAACTGGAACTTTGGCCCACATGGCGGATTATGCCTTACGTATCCTAAAAAGGGACACACGCATTACGAAAATGATGAACGATGACGATTACTGGTTGGCCTGCCTCCTTGATCCACGCTATAAAGGCAAATTGCAAAATATTATGCCACATGAGAACTTGGAACTAATATTAGCAACCAAACAATCAACTCTTGTTGACCGTTTGCTTCAGGCATTCCCAGCACACAGCGCACGTGATCGTTCTCACACGAGCTCCAGGGGGCAGCAGACTAGGAGTGTTAGGGGTGCACACATCAGAAGTGGCGTTGGACAGAGGGGTTTTCTGACCAGGTTGTGGAGTGATTTTGCTATGACCGCAGACAGGACAGGTACTGCTGCATCAATTGAAAGTGACAGGAGACAACATTTGTCCAGTATGGTTACTAACTATTTTTCATCCCTTATCGATGTTCTCCCTCAACCGTCATTCCCATTTGATTACTGGGCCTCCAAATTAGACACCTGGCCAGAATTGGCAGAATATGCATTGCATGAGCTTGCTTGCCCGGCAGCAAGTGTCCTATCAGAAAGAGTATTCAGTGCTGCAGGTTCAATATTAACCGAAAAAAGGACTCGTCTGGCTACCCAAAATGTTGACGATCTAACATTCATTAAAATGAACCACAACTGGATTTCGAAATCTTTTGCCCCACCTTGCCCGGCCGACACCTAGCTTTCCTATGAAAGGCTCTTGCCTGTGAATTACTTTTCTAATGTCTAATTTGCTGCAGCTGATTGTACAGCATACGACATGTTTACACCTCCCTAAATGGCCAAACTCCCCACACGGGGCCGTGGTATCGCGACTTGGCGCAAGCACCCGTGAGACTGCTGTTTGTCTGAAGAGGTGGGTGTGCTCGCTTTTGGTTGACGGCATTGCTACTGGGTCCCTCATAGTACAATGTAGTGTCTCTGGCGGTGGTGGTGCGCACCCAACGTCAGACACACCGTTGTAACATGAGGGGCCCTGGGGCGGTCCCGCCGGCCTCTAGAGAGTTCCCCCCTACCCCAGCTCAAAATGTGCTCTACCACATGCAAAATTATGTCGCACAGCTCCACCAATCTTTAGTCTATTCGCTGACATCATTCAATGTCTGGCACTGACAATACAAATTTGTAGACATCTATGATGCAACTTAAAGTAGTCTGTGTCTGTGTCCTATATTGGCACCATTAAATAGTTACTGCCAAATTACTATGTCAGAAACTCAGCAGATGAGCCCACCCCTGTACCTAAGTATGCCACCTTTTTTTTTGTTTTGGTTGTTTTGCGAGACATTAACATCTATTTATATTTTGGGAGTACTGGGACAGACACTCCTTGCACTACTCCTCCACTCACCACCAAGCTGCCCGTGTATCCATGTAACCGCTGTAAAACTGCCATGAGCCTATTGTTTGTTATTTTAGGCCTTTGAAGCCTGTCTGCGGTCCCTCCTTCCACTAGTCCTCCACTGACCAGACCACTGCTGCCCGTGTACCCCTGGAACCAATTATAAAGTGCCTACAGCCAGCCCATTTTTTTATGTTAGGCCTTTGAAGCCTGTCTGCGGTCCCTCCTTCCACTAGTCCTCCACTGGCCAGACCACTGCTGCCCGTGTACCCCTGGAACCAATTATAAAGTGCCTACAGCCAGCCCATTTTTTTATGTTAGGCCTTTGAAGCCTGTCTGCGGTCCCTCCTTCCACTAGTCCTCCACTGACCAGACCACTGCTGCCCGTGTACCCCTGGAACCAATTATAAAGTGCCTACAGCCAGCCCATTTTCTTATGTTAGGCCTTTGAAGCCTGTCTGCGGTCCCTACTTTAAATACTCCTCCACTGACCACCAAGCTGCCTGCCCGTGTATCCATGTAACCGCTGTAAAACTGCCATGAGCCTATTGTTTGTTATTTTAGGCCTTTGAAGCCTGTCTGCGGTCCCTCCTTCCACTAGTCCTCCACTGACCAGACCACTGCTGCCCGTGTACCCCTGGAACCAATTATAAAGTGCCTACAGCCAGCCCATTTTTTTATGTTAGGCCTTTGAAGCCTGTCTGCGGTCCCTCCTTCCACTAGTCCTCCACTGACCAGACCACTGCTGCCCGTGTACCCCTGGAACCAATTATAAAGTGCCTACAGCCAGCCCATTTTTTTATGTTAGGCCTTTGAAGCCTGTCTGCGGTCCCTCCTTCCACTAGTCCTCCACTGACCAGACCACTGCTGCCCGTGTACCCCTGGAACCAATTATAAAGTGCCTACAGCCAGCCCATTTTCTTATGTTAGGCCTTTGAAGCCTGTCTGCGGTCCCTACTTTAAATACTCCTCCACTGACCACCAAGCTGCCTGCCCGTGTATCCATGTAACCGCTGTAAAACTGCCATGAGCCTATTGTTTGTTATTTTAGGCCTTTGAAGCCTGTCTGCGGTCCCTCCTTCCACTAGTCCTCCACTGACCAGACCACTGCTGCCCGTGTACACCTGGAACCAATTATAAAGTGCCTACAGCCAGCCCATTTTCTTATGTTAGGCCTTTGAAGCCTGTCTGCGGTCCCTACTTTAAATACTCCTCCACTGACCACCAAGCTGCCTGCCCGTGTATCCATGTAACCGCTGTAAAACTGCCATGAGCCTATTGTTTGTTATGTTAGGCCTTTGATAGCCTGTCTGCGGTCCCTACTTTAAATACTCCTCCACTCACCACCAAGCTGCCTGCCCGTCTATCCATGTAACCGCTGTAAAACTGCAATGAGCCTATTGTTTGTTATTTTAGGCCTTTGATAGCCTGTCTGCGGCCCCTACTTGCAATACTCCTCCACTGACCACAATGCTGCCTGGAGTGCCTGCCTGTGTATCCATGTAACCGATGTAAAACTGCCATGACTGCCTACTGTTTGTTATTTTAGGCCTTTGATAGCCTGTCTGCAGCCCCTACTTGCAATACTCCTCCACTGACCACACCAATGCTGCCCGTGTACCCCTGGAACCTATTTAAAAGTTCATAGAGCCTAGTTATATATTTTATTTACTATTAATAAGGCCATGATGGACTACGCTGTACCACGCTACAAGCTAACCAGTCGACACTTCTTTTGCGAGAAAAGCCATCCCAACCCTCCACCAGCATGTAGAAGACCGCATTGTCCATGCACTCTGGCAATCTGTGAGTACAAAGGTGCACCTGACAACAGACGCATGGACCTGTAGGCATGGCCACGGAAGATTACGTGTCCATTACGGCGCAATGGGTTAATGTGGTGGATGCATGGTCCACAGGGGACAGCCTACTAAGTCTGTCTGCAGTCCCTAATTCAAATTGTCCTCCACTGTCTAAATCGGAGCTTCCACCTTCTGGCTTTCGGCCTATAGTATCAGAAATTAAACTGCATTTGGCCTTCAACTTTGGTTAGGGCCTACTAACGGCTTCTGCCCCTCCCTGGTGTTGCCCTCAACTAAATAAAGCTGAGCTTCAACCTTCTGCTCCAAATTACCATTTTAAAAAATGCAATAGGCTTTTCCGGCCTACTAAAGGTGTCTGTCTGTGTGCCCCTGCCTGGTGTTGTCCTCAACTAAATAAAGCTGAGCTTCAACCTTCTGCTCCAAATTACCATTTTAAAAAATGCAATAGGCTTTTCCGGCCTACTAAAGGTGTCTGTCTGTGTGCCCCTGCCTGGTGTTGTCCTCAACTAAATAAAGCTGAGCTTCAACCTTCCGGCTCTCATTAAGTGGTTTTAAAAAAAAAAAATGGTGGTTAGGGCCTACTAACGGCTTCTGCCCCTCCCTGGTGTTGCCCTCAACTAAGTAAAGCTGAGCTTCAACCTTCTGCTCCAAATTACCATTTTAAAAAATGCAATAGGCTTTTCCGGCCTACTAAAGGTGTCTGTCTGTGTGCCCCTGCCTGGTGTTGTCCTCAACTAAATAAAGCTGAGCTTCAACCTTCTGCTCCAAATTACCATTTTAAAAAATGCAATAGGCTTTTCCGGCCTACTAAAGGTGTCTGTCTGTGTGCCCCTGCCTGGTGTTGTCCTCAACTAAATAAAGCTGAGCTTCAACCTTCCGGCTCTCATTAAGTGGTTTTAAAAAAAAAAATGGTGGTTAGGGCCTACTAACGGCTTCTGCCCCTCCCTGGTGTTGTCCTCAACTAAATAAAGCTGAGCTTCAACCTTCTGCTCCAAATTACCATTTTAAAAAATGCAATAGGCTTTTCCGGCCTACTAAAGGTGTCTGTCTGTGTGCCCCTGCCTGGTGTTGTCCTCAACTAAATAAAGCTGAGCTTCAACCTTCTGCTCCAAATTACCATTTTAAAAAATGCAATAGGCTTTTCCGGCCTACTAAAGGTGTCTGTCTGTGTGCCCCTGCCTGGTGTTGTCCTCAACTAAATAAAGCTGAGCTTCAACCTTCCGGCTCTCATTAAGTGGTTTTAAAAAAAAAAAAATGGTGGTTAGGGCCTACTAACGGCTTCTGCCCCTCCCTGGTGTTGTCCTCAACTAAATAAAGCTGAGCTTCAACCTTCTGCTCCAAATTACCATTTTAAAAAATGCAATAGGCTTTTCCGGCCTACTAAAGGTGTCTGTCTGTGTGCCCCTGCCTGGTGTTGTCCTCAACTAAATAAAGCTGAGCTTCAACCTTCTGCTCCAAATTACCATTTTAAAAAATGCAATAGGCTTTTCCGGCCTACTAAAGGTGTCTGTCTGTGTGCCCCTGCCTGGTGTTGTCCTCAACTAAATAAAGCTGAGCTTCAACCTTCCGGCTCTCATTAAGTGGTTTTAAAAAAAAAAAATGGTGGTTAGGGCCTACTAACGGCTTCTGCCCCTCCCTGGTGTTGCCCTCAACTAAATAAAGCTGAGCTTCAACCTTCTGCTCCAAATTACCATTTTAAAAAATGCAATAGGCTTTTCCGGCCTACTAAAGGTGTCTGTCTGTGTGCCCCTGCCTGGTGTTGTCCTCAACTAAATAAAGCTGAGCTTCAACCTTCTGCTCCAAATTACCATTTTAAAAAATGCAATAGGCTTTTCCGGCCTACTAAAGGTGTCTGTCTGTGTGCCCCTGCCTGGTGTTGTCCTCAACTAAATAAAGCTGAGCTTCAACCTTCCGGCTCTCATTAAGTGGTTTTAAAAAAAAAAAATGGTGGTTAGGGCCTACTAACGGCTTCTGCCCCTCCCTGGTGTTGTCCTCAACTAAATAAAGCTGAGCTTCAACCTTCTGCTCCAAATTACCATTTTAAAAAATGCAATAGGCTTTTCCGGCCTACTAAAGGTGTCTGTCTGTGTGCCCCTGCCTGGTGTTGTCCTCAACTAAATAAAGCTGAGCTTCAACCTTCTGCTCCAAATTACCATTTTAAAAAATGCAATAGGCTTTTCCGGCCTACTAAAGGTGTCTGTCTGTGTGCCCCTGCCTGGTGTTGTCCTCAACTAAATAAAGCTGAGCTTCAACCTTCCGGCTCTCATTAAGTGGTTTTAAAAAAAAAAAATGGTGGTTAGGGCCTACTAACGGCTTCTGCCCCTCCCTGGTGTTGCCCTCAACTAAATAAAGCTGAGCTTCAACCTTCTGCTCCAAATTACCATTTTAAAAAATGCAATAGGCTTTTCCGGCCTACTAAAGGTGTCTGTCTGTGTGCCCCTGCCTGGTGTTGTCCTCAACTAAATAAAGCTGAGCTTCAACCTTCCGGCTCTCATTAAGTGGTTTTAAAAAAAAAAAATGGTGGTTAGGGCCTACTAAAGGGCTTCTGCCCCTCCCTGGTGTTGCCCTCAACTAAATAAAGCTGAGCTTCAACCTTCTGCTCCAAATTACCATTTTAAAAAATGCAATAGGCTTTTCCGGCCTACTAAAGGTGTCTGTCTGTGTGCCCCTGCCTGGTGTTGTCCTCAACTAAATAAAGCTGAGCTTCAACCTTCCGGCTCTCATTAAGTGGTTTTAAAAAAAAAAAAATGGTGGTTAGGGCCAACTAACGGCTTCTGCCCCTCCCTGGTGTTGTCCTCAACTAAATAAAGCTGAGCTTCAACCTTCTGCTCCAAATTACCATTTTAAAAAATGCAATAGGCTTTTCCGGCCTACTAAAGGTGTCTGTCTGTGTGCCCCTGCCTGGTGTTGTCCTCAACTAAATAAAGCTGAGCTTCAACCTTCTGCTCCAAATTACCATTTTAAAAAATGCAATAGGCTTTTCCGGCCTACTAAAGGTGTCTGTCTGTGTGCCCCTGCCTGGTGTTGTCCTCAACTAAATAAAGCTGAGCTTCAACCTTCCGGCTCTCATTAAGTGGTTTTAAAAAAAAAAAATGGTGGTTAGGGCCTACTAACGGCTTCTGCCCCTCCCTGGTGTTGCCCTCAACTAAATAAAGCTGAGCTTCAACCTTCTGCTCCAAATTACCATTTTAAAAAATGCAATAGGCTTTTCCGGCCTACTAAAGGTGTCTGTCTGTGTGCCCCTGCCTGGTGTTGTCCTCAACTAAATAAAGCTGAGCTTCAACCTTCTGCTCCAAATTACCATTTTAAAAAATGCAATAGGCTTTTCCGGCTTACTAAAGGTGTCTGTCTGTGTGCCCCTGCCTGGTGTTGTCCTCAACTAAATAAAGCTGAGCTTCAACCTTCCGGCTCTCATTAAGTGGTTTTAAAAAAAAAAAATGGTGGTTAGGGCCTACTAACGGCTTCTGCCCCTCCCTGGTGTTGTCCTCAACTAAATAAAGCTGAGCTTCAACCTTCTGCTCCAAATTACCATTTTAAAAAATGCAATAGGCTTTTCCGGCCTACTAAAGGTGTCTGTCTGTGTGCCCCTGCCTGGTGTTGTCCTCAACTAAATAAAGCTGAGCTTCAACCTTCTGCTCCAAATTACCATTTTAAAAAATGCAATAGGCTTTTCCGGCCTACTAAAGGTGTCTGTCTGTGTGCCCCTGCCTGGTGTTGTCCTCAACTAAATAAAGCTGAGCTTCAACCTTCCGGCTCTCATTAAGTGGTTTTAAAAAAAAAAAATGGTGGTTAGGGCCTACTAACGGCTTCTGCCCCTCCCTGGTGTTGCCCTCAACTAAATAAAGCTGAGCTTCAACCTTCTGCTCCAAATTACCATTTTAAAAAATGCAATAGGCTTTTCCGGCCTACTAAAGGTGTCTGTCTGTGTGCCCCTGCCTGGTGTTGTCCTCAACTAAATAAAGCTGAGCTTCAACCTTCCGGCTCTCATTAAGTGGTTTTAAAAAAAAAAAATGGTGGTTAGGGCCTACTAACGGCTTCTGCCCCTCCCTGGTGTTGCCCTCAACTAAATAAAGCTGAGCTTCAACCTTCTGCTCCAAATTACCATTTTAAAAAATGCAATAGGCTTTTCCGGCCTACTAAAGGTGTCTGTCTGTGTGCCCCTGCCTGGTGTTGTCCTCAACTAAATAAAGCTGAGCTTCAACCTTCTGCTCCAAATTACCATTTTAAAAAATGCAATAGGCTTTTCCGGCCTACTAAAGGTGTCTGTCTGTGTGCCCCTGCCTGGTGTTGTCCTCAACTAAATAAAGCTGAGCTTCAACCTTCCGGCTCTCATTGTGGTTTTAAAAAAAAAAAAATGGTGGTTAGGGCCTACTAACGGCTTCTGCCCCTCCCTGGTGTTGTCCTCAACTAAATAAAGCTGAGCTTCAACCTTCTGCTCCAAATTACCATTTTAAAAAATGCAATAGGCTTTTCCGGCCTACTAAAGGTGTCTGTCTGTGTGCCCCTGCCTGGTGTTGTCCTCAACTAAATAAAGCTGAGCTTCAACCTTCTGCTCCAAATTACCATTTTAAAAAATGCAATAGGCTTTTCCGGCCTACTAAAGGTGTCTGTCTGTGTGCCCCTGCCTGGTGTTGTCCTCAACTAAATAAAGCTGAGCTTCAACCTTCCGGCTCTCATTAAGTGGTTTTAAAAAAAAAAAATGGTGGTTAGGGCCTACTAACGGCTTCTGCCCCTCCCTGGTGTTGCCCTCAACTAAATAAAGCTGAGCTTCAACCTTCTGCTCCAAATTACCATTTTAAAAAATGCAATAGGCTTTTCCGGCCTACTAAAGGTGTCTGTCTGTGTGCCCCTGCCTGGTGTTGTCCTCAACTAAATAAAGCTGAGCTTCAACCTTCTGCTCCAAATTACCATTTTAAAAAATGCAATAGGCTTTTCCGGCCTACTAAAGGTGTCTGTCTGTGTGCCCCTGCCTGGTGTTGTCCTCAACTAAATAAAGCTGAGCTTCAACCTTCCGGCTCTCATTAAGTGGTTTTAAAAAAAAAAAATGGTGGTTAGGGCCTACTAACGGCTTCTGCCCCTCCCTGGTGTTGTCCTCAACTAAATAAAGCTGAGCTTCAACCTTCTGCTCCAAATTACCATTTTAAAAAATGCAATAGGCTTTTCCGGCCTACTAAAGGTGTCTGTCTGTGTGCCCCTGCCTGGTGTTGTCCTCAACTAAATAAAGCTGAGCTTCAACCTTCTGCTCCAAATTACCATTTTAAAAAATGCAATAGGCTTTTCCGGCCTACTAAAGGTGTCTGTCTGTGTGCCCCTGCCTGGTGTTGTCCTCAACTAAATAAAGCTGAGCTTCAACCTTCCGGCTCTCATTAAGTGGTTTTAAAAAAAAAAAATGGTGGTTAGGGCCTACTAACGGCTTCTGCCCCTCCCTGGTGTTGCCCTCAACTAAATAAAGCTGAGCTTCAACCTTCTGCTCCAAATTACCATTTTAAAAAATGCAATAGGCTTTTCCGGCCTACTAAAGGTGTCTGTCTGTGTGCCCCTGCCTGGTGTTGTCCTCAACTAAATAAAGCTGAGCTTCAACCTTCCGGCTCTCATTAAGTGGTTTTAAAAAAAAAAAATGGTGGTTAGGGCCTACTAACGGCTTCTGCCCCTCCCTGGTGTTGCCCTCAACTAAATAAAGCTGAGCTTCAACCTTCTGCTCCAAATTACCATTTTAAAAAATGCAATAGGCTTTTCCGGCCTACTAAAGGTGTCTGTCTGTGTGCCCCTGCCTGGTGTTGTCCTCAACTAAATAAAGCTGAGCTTCAACCTTCCGGCTCTCATTAAGTGGTTTTAAAAAAAAAAAATGGTGGTTAGGGCCTACTAACGGCTTCTGCCCCTCCCTGGTGTTGCCCTCAACTAAATAAAGCTGAGCTTCAACCTTCTGCTCCAAATTACCATTTTAAAAAATGCAATAGGCTTTTCCGGCCTACTAAAGGTGTCTGTCTGTGTGCCCCTGCCTGGTGTTGTCCTCAACTAAATAAAGCTGAGCTTCAACCTTCCGGCTCTCATTAAGTGGTTTTAAAAAAAAAAAATGGTGGTTAGGGCCTACTAACGGCTTCTGCCCCTCCCTGGTGTTGTCCTCAACTAAATAAAGCTGAGCTTCAACCTTCTGCTCCAAATTACCATTTTAAAAAATGCAATAGGCTTTTCCGGCCTACTAAAGGTGTCTGTCTGTGTGCCCCTGCCTGGTGTTGTCCTCAACTAAATAAAGCTGAGCTTCAACCTTCTGCTCCAAATTACCATTTTAAAAAATGCAATAGGCTTTTCCGGCCTACTAAAGGTGTCTGTCTGTGTGCCCCTGCCTGGTGTTGTCCTCAACTAAATAAAGCTGAGCTTCAACCTTCCGGCTCTCATTAAGTGGTTTTAAAAAAAAAAATGGTGGTTAGGGCCTACTAACGGCTTCTGCCCCTCCCTGGTGTTGTCCTCAACTAAATAAAGCTGAGCTTCAACCTTCTGCTCCAAATTACCATTTTAAAAAATGCAATAGGCTTTTCCGGCCTACTAAAGGTGTCTGTCTGTGTGCCCCTGCCTGGTGTTGTCCTCAACTAAATAAAGCTGAGCTTCAACCTTCTGCTCCAAATTACCATTTTAAAAAATGCAATAGGCTTTTCCGGCCTACTAAAGGTGTCTGTCTGTGTGCCCCTGCCTGGTGTTGTCCTCAACTAAATAAAGCTGAGCTTCAACCTTCCGGCTCTCATTAAGTGGTTTTAAAAAAAAAAAATGGTGGTTAGGGCCTACTAACGGCTTCTGCCCCTCCCTGGTGTTGTCCTCAACTAAATAAAGCTGAGCTTCAACCTTCTGCTCCAAATTACCATTTTAAAAAATGCAATAGGCTTTTCCGGCCTACTAAAGGTGTCTGTCTGTGTGCCCCTGCCTGGTGTTGTCCTCAACTAAATAAAGCTGAGCTTCAACCTTCTGCTCCAAATTACCATTTTAAAAAATGCAATAGGCTTTTCCGGCCTACTAAAGGTGTCTGTCTGTGTGCCCCTGCCTGGTGTTGTCCTCAACTAAATAAAGCTGAGCTTCAACCTTCCGGCTCTCATTAAGTGGTTTTAAAAAAAAAAAATGGTGGTTAGGGCCTACTAACGGCTTCTGCCCCTCCCTGGTGTTGTCCTCAACTAAATAAAGCTGAGCTTCAACCTTCTGCTCCAAATTACCATTTTAAAAAATGCAATAGGCTTTTCCGGCCTACTAAAGGTGTCTGTCTGTGTGCCCCTGCCTGGTGTTGTCCTCAACTAAATAAAGCTGAGCTTCAACCTTCTGCTCCAAATTACCATTTTAAAAAATGCAATAGGCTTTTCCGGCCTACTAAAGGTGTCTGTCTGTGTGCCCCTGCCTGGTGTTGTCCTCAACTAAATAAAGCTGAGCTTCAACCTTCCGGCTCTCATTAAGTGGTTTTAAAAAAAAAAAATGGTGGTTAGGGCCTACTAACGGCTTCTGCCCCTCCCTGGTGTTGTCCTCAACTAAATAAAGCTGAGCTTCAACCTTCTGCTCCAAATTACCATTTTAAAAAATGCAATAGGCTTTTCCGGCCTACTAAAGGTGTCTGTCTGTGTGCCCCTGCCTGGTGTTGTCCTCAACTAAATAAAGCTGAGCTTCAACCTTCTGCTCCAAATTACCATTTTAAAAAATGCAATAGGCTTTTCCGGCCTACTAAAGGTGTCTGTCTGTGTGCCCCTGCCTGGTGTTGTCCTCAACTAAATAAAGCTGAGCTTCAACCTTCTGCTCCAAATTACCATTTTAAAAAATGCAATAGGCTTTTCCGGCCTACTAAAGGTGTCTGTCTGTGTGCCCCTGCCTGGTGTTGTCCTCAACTAAATAAAGCTGAGCTTCAACCTTCTGCTCCAAATTACCATTTTAAAAAATGCAATAGGCTTTTCCGGCCTACTAAAGGTGTCTGTCTGTGTGCCCCTGCCTGGTGTTGTCCTCAACTAAATAAAGCTGAGCTTCAACCTTCTGCTCCAAATTACCATTTTAAAAAATGCAATAGGCTTTTCCGGCCTACTAAAGGTGTCTGTCTGTGTGCCCCTGCCTGGTGTTGCCCTCAACTAAATAAAGCTGAGCTTCAACCTTCTGCTCCAAATTACCATTTTAAAAAATGCAATAGGCTTTTCCGGCCTACTAAAGGTGTCTGCCCCTCCCTGGTGTTGTCCTCAACTGAACAAAGCTGAGCTTCCACATTCTGGCTTTCGCCCTATACTATCAGATATTAAACTGCATTTGGCCTACTAGTGTGGTTAGGCCCTTGAAACAGTGTCTGCTGCTCTTGGGTTTGCTACTCCACTGAACAAAGCAATGCCGCCTGTTTAGTCCTGTTACCAATTTTGAACTGCATGTAGCCTACTTTATTCTTTGGCCCTATATCTGTTTCCTCCTCATCCTGCCCATTGCCCAGCCACTGCTAAATGAGTCTGCTGGTACATTGACCTAGACCACTACATTCCCCTTGTACTCTACACAGCCAGAATCTGACCCTGCTGAAAGTAAGGTTCCCCTTCCCGCATGTTATACCACCTTACACAGGGACAAAGAGGAAGGTGCAGATGAAAGTGCAGGTTCCTTCATCAGGTGGGGGGGCATACTCGTTGGCGACGTCACTGGCACAGGGCCCCTCAGAGTACGCAAAAGTGTCGCTGCTGGTGGGAGGCGCCCCCGCCATGCAAACACACCGCCGTACTTTGAGGGGCCCTGTGCCAGTGGCAATGCGAACGAGTGGGCCCCCCCCTGCTTGCTCAGGATCACAGCACTTGCAACTTTTAAATACTTACCTTTCCCTGCAACACCGCCGTGACGTAGTCCGCATTTCCTGGGCCCACGAAAAACTTGAGCCAGCCCTACTCCCCCCACAACTTTCCCCCAATTCCCTATGCCCAACTATTATTATACAGTTAATTAAGATTGGCAAGCTTCAGAAACAAGAATGGATGTTTTTGGCATTAAAATGGGCACTGTAGGTGTTTTCCTGGCCTCCACTCACTGCCGACTATGCTTCCCCATTGACTTGCATTGGGTTTCGTGTTTCGGTCGATCCCCGACTTTTAGCGATAATCGGCCGACTGCACTCGACTCGACTCTGGACAAAATCGGGTTTCCCAAAACCCTACTCGATCTTAAAAAAATGAAAGTCGCTCAACCCTAATCAAAGGTGACACTTTCCAACACTCATATACTAATAGAAAATGTAATATGTACAATTACTACACATGCAATTCTGATTATGTGGTACTTATTTTGACATGCCTATGAGAGCTAAACTATGTGGGGGAGACAACCCAGGAAACAAAGGCGAGTAAAGAGCAACATAAATCTACTATACGCTCTAGAAAAAGTTGATCTCCCAGTTCCAAAACATTTTGTGGAAGAAGGACACAGGACATCACAACTGCATTATCAGGTCATTGATGGAGTACCACCATTTAGATGGGGAGGTGATAGACTTCTACTTCTTAACAAGAAAAATGTTTAGGATAAAGCAATTGGGTACACTAACTGCAACTTGGATGAACTTTGAGTAAAACCTTTTGCCATTTATTTAGAATGATTTTTTTTTTATTTCAGAAGTGCCATTTTTATGCTGGATGTTTTCTCACAGTTGGAACAGTTGGAATGTGTTGGTGCCATGACTAATCTGTGTCCCCCCCTTTTTTTTCCTCTGATCTACTTTTCAATGGATTGTAGGATTAAATGTCTACTATAAAATATTTTTGTATGATGTGCCTATCATATGGGTACAATGTTATGATCCTTATGATTAAGTTGTCATGATGATACTTTTTTTAGCATTGTATTGCAATTGGAACAGGATAGCCCTTACCCGATAAAGATTTTATTTTGGTTGCTATTAACACTTTTATCTCACACATACTGTTTTTTTGGGGGGTGTAATGATGTACAATAACAAATTGTACTGTGGTACCGTGTTAGCCAGAAAAATCGATGTGAATGCTTTTCTGCCCAATGATGACAGAAGTATTCTAGGAGTGATATGTTTGCGAGCTTTCAGAGCACAGTGGCTCCTTCTTCAGGCTAGATTACAAATAGATTAATAAGAAACAAGCACAACATTTAGGGTATGTGCACACGTTGCGGATTTCTTGCAGAAATTTCCTGAAGAAAACCGGAAATTTTCTGCAAGAAATCCGCATTTTTTTTTTTGCGTTTTTTTTCCGTTTTTTTCGCGTTTTTTTAGCATTCTGCAAGCGTAATTAGCTTGCAGAATGCTAAAGTTTTCCAAGCGATCTGTAGCATCGCTTGGAAAACTGACTGACAAGTTGGTCACACTTGTCAAACATACTGTTTGACAAGTGTGACCAACTTTTTACTATAGATGCAGCTTATGCAGCATCTATAGTAAAAGATAGAATGTTTAAAAATAATAAAAAAAATAAAAAAATGCTTATACTCACCCAGACATCTCATCAGCGGCGTCCGTTCGTCTTCCTATAGCTGGTCTGTGCGCACAGGACCTTCCGTGACGTCACGGTCACGTGAGCGGTCACATGACCGCTCACGACCAATCACAGGACAGTGACGTCATCGGCAAGGTCCTTCGCCGCACATCAGCTACAGGAACCGAAGCGACAGCGTGCAGTGGAGGCGGGAAGACATCGAGGGTGAGTATATCGCTATTTTTTATTTTAATTCTTATTTTTTGACCACTTATATGGTGCCCAGTGCGTGGAGGAGAGTCTCCTCTCCTCCACCCTGGGTACCAACCGCACATAATCTGCTTACTTCCCGCATGGTGTGCACAGCCCCGTGCGGGAAGTAAGCAGATCAATGGACCCCTAGGTGTGCGGAATCCCCTGCAATTCCGCATTTTAATGAACATGTTGCTTTTTTTTCCGCGATGCGATTTTTTCGCGGAAAAAAAGGCTACATTTGCACAAAAAATGCGGAATACACTTAAAATAATGGGAGGCATATGTAAGCGTTTTTTTCGCGTTTTTATCACGTTTTTATAGCGAAAAAACACGAAAAAAACGCGAAAAATACTTAACTTGTGCACATGGCCTTAGAGAATACTACAGCAGGACATTTGTTCAGAGGGGGTGGGAAAGTGTGATGCCTCCTAAAGATAAGCCAAGGTAATCAAATTAGGCATTTTCTTACAAATGGAGAGGCGGTGAGAATAATGTTCTTAGTTATTCTGAGTCCATCTGGTGGAGGTGTGAATTGTATCCATGTAGTGACTCATAAATCCAGGTGTTAAATTGAGTCCTAGTGTCAACTAATTAAACATCTTCATTAGTTTGTATTCCCAAATTTTTCTTTCCCTTTGATCCTTAAAATGACCTTTTAGTACTAAGATTTTTAAATCTGTCATACTGTGTCTAGGTCCAGAGAAATGTTTTCCCACAGGTGTGTCCATTTCATTCCTGATTGTGTGCTCCTCCAGACACCTGCTGCGTTTACCGCCTCGCTCCGAGGCCGGCGGCCACCCGGCGCCAGCGTCTAGCTCAGATGGAAGGGAAGGGCTTCTCACGATGTCAGAGGTGTCCTCACCAAGATGGCCGCGCCGGTCAGTGCTTCAGCTGCCCAGCGGCTCCTCACGGCCACACAGGTATCGCCGGACAGACGGACCCCGACGGCAGCGAACGAGGTGAGAGGCAGGGCAGGGGACCAAGCCAGCGAAACCTCCACGGGGCCCTCAGGTCCTCAGTCTTCTCCCGCACGCAGTCCCAAGATGACGGTCCGTGTTCCCGCCTTCTCCTTCACCAGGCCACTTTCTCGGGCTAGGCTCCGTGCAACTGGGCGCTCTGCACAGGGGGACCCCCTCCCGCGTTCGGGGTCCCAAACACTTCCTCTCAGCTCAATAAAATGCCCTCTCCGTTTTGCATTTTTTATTGTTACAGGGGAATGTGCAAGTCACTGATGGTGATGAGATGACACTTCTGACAAGGAGATTCCTTAAGTTAGGGGGCTGTTTGTAGGAGAGTAGTGGTATTTCTGGGAATATGTCTTTCAATATGTGATCTCTATGTTCTCCTTGTTGTAGGAATGTATTCCTCAGTGATCGCAGCTGTAGTTCCCTGTCTTTGCTGTCTGATCAGATCCGAATATACCTCAGAGCTTCACTGTAGATGATGGATTTTTTTGGGGGGTGTAACTAATTTTTAATCACAGTAGCCTTGTGCTGATGCATGATTACGTGCTATGGTAAGAAGCATGCCCGATGCAGAACCTGGGTGTTCTTGTTGAAGGGTCTTGATGTATGGCACATGATATTGGTCATGTTGTACAACTGATGAGTCTCTTTTTAATGGTACTTTTTAAGACCGCCCCTTTTCCCACCCCCGTCAATCAATTAGAGAATGAGGTTGATAATACTATACAATGTTTGTATCAGTGTTGTTGTCAAAGCCAGGGTTTTTTTTTACATCATAGGACCTGCGATTTTGCATCCCTTGAGGATGGATGTAGAAACTCGGTAAGAGTAAGTTAATGGCTGTATGAACTATGATGTACAGTATACTATAGATGAGCTCATGGGGTTCAATCAATCATATGTTTCTATGTGAGTTATTTGTTTTGTCTGGCACTGCGATATGGATATAGTTAAAAAAAAATCAATTTCTTTGTAGAATCTAAACTTATTTTTATTACATTTTAATGTTTTGACTGTTTGACAACTAAATGGCTGTCATGACAACCAGGAGGGGCTCTGAGGCGGAGGAAGAGATAGAGCCTGCTCTCCATGACATATACAGGGGTTGGACAAAATAATGGAAACACCTGGAAATATCAACAAAAGTTAGTTTAATTTGGTATAGATCCACCTTTTGCGGCGATTATAGCCTCAATTCTCCGAGGTATGGATTAATACAAGGTGTGAATTGTTTCCAAAGGAATTTTAGCCCATTCTGCAGTTAAAACACCCTCCAGTTCTTTGAGCGACGATGGCAGTCGAAATCAACGTATATCTTGAATCTCTAAAATCGACCATAAATGCTCAATAATGTTGAGGTTTGGGGATTGTGGGGGCCAGATGAGATGCTCAACTTCATTAGAATGTTCCTCGCGCCATGCTTTAATGATTCTAGCTGTATGAATTGGTGCATTATCATCCTGAAAGATGGCATCCCCCTCCGGGAACAGTGCTTGAACCATTGGGTGCACTTGGTTGCCCAAAATGCCTAAATAATCTCGGCTGTTAATTCTTCCATGAAGGGATATCATTGGCCCAGCAGATCTCCATGAAATAGCACCCAAGATCATCACAGAACCTCCGCCATGATTTATGGTTGGGAGAAGGCAGTCTGGATGGAATGCTTCTTTCGACTGTCTCCAAACGTACACTCGGCCGGAGGTCAGAAATAGGGTAAATGATGATTTGTCTGAGAATATCACATCTCCACTGCTCGAGGGACCAATTCTGGAGGTTTCTACACCACTCTAAACGCTTGGAAACATTTGTCATTGAGAGCAGCGGTTTTCTAATTGCAGCTCTTCCGTGGAATCCAGATTTGTGCGGCTCCCGACGAACAGTTTTCGTGGAAACTGGGTTCTGTAGGTGTTCATTGAGCTCAGCAGTGATTTTCGGAGCCATGGTCTTGCGATCGTCTCTCACAATTCGCTTTAGAGTCCGACGGTCTCTCTCAGTCAACTTCAACTTTCGGCCGGACCTGTGCTTTGCTGCTGACGTTTTTCCTTCTCTTTCAAACGCAGTCATTACTTTGGAGACAGTACCTCTTGACACGCCAAGCATTCGGGCACTTTCTGTTACACTAGCGCCTGCCATACGAGCACCAACAATTTGGCCTCTTTGAAAATCTGAGAGGTCTGCCATTGGTATCAGGTTTTCATCAATGTACTTACAATTCAGCAAAGCAAACAGTTAATTTACAAACACATATCAAATAACACAAATAATCAACAACAAAACATTACCATATGTCACGGTTTGCATGTTTATAACATGTTCGAAGATTATGATGCCAAAACGTTAGGTGTTTCCATTATTTTGTCCAACCCCTGTATAAAGGCCTCAATTGTATCAGCTGCATATTATAGCTGACTTTTTGTAAACTTGTAATTTTTGGTTTGAAAAAGCCCTGTCATGGCCGAAACATTGAAATGACTTTTGTTTTGTGCCATGTCTGTGATCTGCTTTTTTTCTACAAAATTAAGCAACTGAATGAACATTCTCCAAGGCCAGTGATTCCATAATTTTTGCCAGGGGTTGTATGTTTTTGAGTAAAATGTAAATTGTTCTTTTATTTTAGGATCCAAGAAGTATCGTTTCTCCTTGAGGAGAGTGACATGTTAAGCATGTCATAGTGAGAAGACTTAAAGCCACAATGCTCCTCTGGGAAATATGCAAATTGTCTCTTCAGAGAGGAAGAGGACTAGAACTCTAGTGCCACCTATTGGAAGTAGCAATCCTAACAGTCAATGTCGACCCTTTAATGAGCCTTGTCACATGATCTAGGACAGTGGTCCCCAACTCCGGTCCTCAAGAGCCACCAACAGGTCATGTTTTCAGGATTTCCTTAGTTTTGCACAGTTGATTTAATGCTTGCCTGTGCAGGTGATGCAATTATCACCTGTGCAATACTAAGGAAATCCTGAAAACATGACCTGTTGGTGGCTCTTGAGGACCGGAGTTGGGGAACACTGATCTAGGATAAAAGCCAAACCAGAATCTCAATTTGCAGACGCTATGTTTAAGGGTACTGCCCCTCTAGTCCTAGTTCTAGTCCTCTTCCTCTCTGAAGAGACAATTTTCATGTATTCTATAAACTACTGCCAACATGTCTCCGGAGTTCCAAGCAATACATTTTGTATTTATGTTTTTAAAATGAAAAATGGTCAAAAATTGAGAAATCAACATTTTGTGGAATAACCATGATTTCAAATCACAGCTTTCATGCGTCTTGGCATGCTTTCCACCAGTCTTTCACACTGCTTTGGGGGGACCTTATGCCACACCTGTTACAAAAAGTTAAGCAGTTCTTTAATGACTTGTGACTATCCATCTTCCTCTTGATTACATTCCAGAGATTTTCAATGGAGTTCAGGTCTGGAGATTGGGCTGGCTATGACAGGCTTTTGATGTGGTGGTCCTTCATCCACACCTTGATTGACCTAGCTGTGTGGCATAGTGCATTGTCCTGCTGAAAAAAAACAGTCCTCAGAGTTGGGGAACATTGCCTGAGCAGAAGGAATCAACTGTTTTTCCAGGATAATCTTGTATGCGGCTTGATTCATACGTCCTTCGCAAATATTAACCTGCCCAATTCCAGCCTTGCTGACGCATCCCCAGATCATCACCGATTAGATGACCAGGTGTTGGGCAAAGCTGAAAATGAGACTCATCGGGGAAGATTTCCTTACTCCAGTCCTCTATGGTCCAATCCTTATGGTCTTTGGCAAACTTCAGTCTAACTCTCCTTTGCTTTTCATTGATGAAAAGCTTTTTTCAGCTTTACATGACTTGATTCCTGCCTCTAGGAGCCTGTTACGAACAGTTCTTGCCGTGCACTTCACCCCAGCTGCCATTTGCCATTCCTTTTGTAGGTCGCTTGATATCATCCTGCAGTTGCTGAGTGACATTCGAATAAGATGATGGTCGTTTTCACCCTCATTTGTTGTCCCCAATGTCTGCTGCTTGACCTTGTTGTAATGGACTACCGTCTTAGAAATTTTAAGGATGGAGGCCACATGACGTTCACTGTGTCCCTCTGCTAGTAAAGCCAGAATTGAGCCCTTCTTTACCTCACTCAAAACTTTTCTTTTCAACTCCTTTGGCATGGCTAAAAGTTATATTTTCATTCCTATTACCTTTGGGATATTACCAGCACTTGTTTTGCCATCCAGCTTGTCCTATTGCAAGGGGATTGTGAACACCACAGCAGTGTTTTTTATACTTTCCTTCATTAAATAACATTTGGTTCAGGTGATCATCTAATCAGAAGCACATTAAAGGGAACCTACCACCCCGTTTTTTAAAGATTAGATAAAAATAGTGTGAAATAGGGGCAGAGCTGGGCTTTACATTAGTGCCTTTTTGGGCCTTTACACCCCCGTTAGGCTGCCGAAATACCTTAGTGAAGTGTCCGTTTTGACCTGTCACTCAAGCTGGTCAGGTCGGATGGGCGTGGTCACAGCGCTGTTTGTCCCCCAGGATCCTGCTCATCATTACGTTGGTGGCGTAGTGGTGTGCGCATGTCCAGCAGGCGAATCCACTGCCCAGGAGATGAATAACGGCGCGGTCTTCGCTATTCAGCCGTTTACCGGTGGGCGCGGCCATCTTTCCTGTGGCCGCGCCTGCGCAGATGGAGCGCTCTGCTGCCCGGGACTTCAGGAAAATGGCCACCGCGATCTCCATCTGCGCACGCGCGGACAGGTCAAAACGGACACTTCACTAAGGTATTTCGGCAGCCTAACGGGGGTGTAAAGGCCCAAAAAGGCACTAATGTAAAGCCCAGCTCTGCCCCTATTTCACACTATTTTTATCTAATCTTTAAAAAATGGGGTGGTAGGTTCCCTTTAAGTAGAATGAGATGTATTCTGGTTGGAATTTAACTGACACTGGAATGGAATGGCTGTCAGACATGGAAAACAGCCCAGCCAACCGGACAATGGATCCCCAGAGAAACACCATACAGGGAATAGAAAAAAATGCCTTTATTAAACATATATGGCAAAATTGAAAAAATATATATAAACAAGCATTAGTGCGCATAATAGGACTCGGAGTCAACACGTATAATTGCTCCAATGTAAGTACTGTAGTAATGGCTGACCCCTCCTTACATATAAATAATTCACTCAGAAGTACAAAAAAGTGCAAATGGAGAAAGTGCAACAGTGCAAAAATTCAAACCTTAAATGCACAAGATATGTGCCAAATATATGAAAGAACTAAAGTGCCATGTGTCACATCATTATCAATATACAGGAGAACATCACATATCAAAAATGTTTAAAATTAAAACAAAGTGCACAGTGCAAAAAGGAGAGGGAATGCTGAGAGTGTACTGAGTATTACCTTAAGGGGTCGCCACGTCCTGTATTATGCACCCCTACACACGTTTCTGACTTTTGTCCTTCATCAGTCTATATATAATATGTGTACACTGCTAAAAAAAATAAAGGGAAACACTTAAACAACAGAATATAACTCCAAGTAATCTTTGAAATCAAACTGTCCACTTAGGAAGCAAAACTGTTTGACAATCAATTTCACATGCTGTGGTGCAAATGGAATAGACAACAGATGGAAATTATTTGCAATTATCAAGACACCCTTATAAAGGAGTGGTTCTGCAGGTGGGGACCACAGACCACATCTCAGTACCAATGCTTTCTGCCTGATGTTTTGGTCACTTTTGAATGTTGGTTGTGCTTTCACACTCATGGTAGAATGAGACGGACTCTACAATCCACACAAGTGGCTCAGGTAGTGCAGCTCATCCAGGATGGCACATCAATGGGAGCTGTGGCAAGAAGGTTTGCTGTGTCTGTCAGTGTAGTGTCCAGTGGCTGGAGGCACTACCAGGAGACAGGCCAATACACCAGGAGATGTGGAGGGGTCTGTAGGAGAGTGACAACCCAGCAGCAGGACCGCTACCTCAGCCTTTGTGCAAGGAGGAACAGGAGGAGTATTGCCAGAGCCCTGCAAAATGACCTCCAGCAGACAACAAATGTGCATGTGTCTGCACAAACGGTTAGAAACCGACTCCATACGGATGTCTGAGTGCCCGACGTCCACAGATGGGGGTTGTGCTCACAGCCTAACACCATGCAGGATGCTTGGCATTTGCCACAGAACACCAGGATTGGCAAATTCGCCACTGGTGCCCTGTGCTCTCCACAGATGAAAGCAGGTTCACACTGAGCACATGTGACAGACGTGACAGAGTCTGGAGATGCCATGGAGAGCAATCTGGTGCCTGCAACATCCTTCAGCATGACCGGTTTGGCAGTGGGTCAGTAATGGTGTGAGGTGGCATTTCTTTGGAGGGCCGCACAGACCTCCATGTGCTCGCCAGAAGTAGCCTGACTGCCATTAGGTATCGAGATGAGATCCTCAGACCCCTTGTGAGACCATATGCTGATGCGGTTGGCCCTGGGTTCTTCCTAATGTCCTAATGCAGGACAATGCCAAACCTCATGTGGCTGGAGTGTGTCAGCAGTTCCTGCAAGATGAAGGCATTGAAGCTATGGACTGGCCCGCCCATTCCCCACACCTGAATCCAATTGAACACATCTGGGACCCAACATGTTAGGGCATGTTAGGCTATGGGTTGAACTAGATGGACTTAAAGTCTTCCTTCAACCTTAATAACTATGATGACTATGATGTCTTGCACCATCCATCAACGTCACGTTGCACCACAGACTGTCCAGGAGTTGGCAGATGCTTTAGTCCAGGTCTGGGAGGAGATCCCTCAGGAGACCATCCGCCACCTCATCAGGAGCATTCCCAGGCATTGTAGGGAGATTATACAGGCACATTGAGGCCACACACAATACTGAGCATCATTTTGACTTGTTTTAAGGACATTACATTCCACTTTAATTTTGTGTGTGACTCCAAATCCAGGCCTCTATTGGTTAATAAATTTGATTTCCATTGATGATTGTTGTGTGATTTTGTTGTCAGCACATTCAACTTTGTACAGAACAATGTATTCAATGAGAATATTTCATTCATTCAGATCTGTTATTTGAGTGATCCGTTTATTTTTTTGAGCAGTGTATATATATATATATATATATATATATATATATATATATATATATATATATATATATAAAATTGTCTAAGGGTCACTTCCGTCTGTCTTTCTGTCTGTCTTTCTGTCTGTCTGTCACGGATATTCATTGGTCGTGACCTCTGTCTGCCATGGAAATCCAAGTCGCTGATTGGTCGCGGCAAAACAGCCACGACCAATCAGCGACGGGCACACTCCGGCAGCCACATGGCCGCTCCTCCCTCCCCACAGTCAGTGCCCGCTCCATACTCCCCTCCAGTCAGCGCTCACACAGAGTTAATGGCAGCGCTAACGGACCGCGTTATGCCATGTTGTAACGCACTCCCTTAACGCTGGTATTAACCCTGTGTGACCAACTTTTTACTATTGATGCAGCCTATGCGGCATCAATAGTAAAAAGATCTAATGTTAAAAATAATTAAAAAGAGAAAAAATCGTTAGACACTCACCATCCGTCGGCCCCTCGGATCTAGACCAGGTCTTTCCCGCTCCTCGCGACGCCCCGGTGACCGCTCCATGCATTGCGATCTCGCGAGATGATGACGTAGTGGTCTCGCGAGACCGCTACGTCATCATCTCGCGAGAGTGAGACAAGGAAAAACAAAAGGGCAGTGGGAAGGTGCCGCGAATCCCCACGGGAGCCGAGGCTATGAGCCTGGGAAGGGGGAAGGTAACATGGGAGGAGGAGGAGCAGAGCGGCCAAGGTGAGGCACCTCAGTCCCCATGGGGAGCATGGTGCCCAGTGCTGCCGGCGCTGTACTGCCTGACTGCTGCTGACAGGTGCCGGTCTATGCGAGACCCCAGCCCGGGAGCCAGCGGGACATGTACGTGTAGGAGGGGACGGCGGCACCATGGTGGAAGAACTGTTCTGTAAAGTTGTCTACATTATTATTAAATGCTGGGACTGTGAGGAGAGGTAAGAAGGTGTGGGATAAGGACACCCACCTGTATATATGCTGCAGGACTTGGACGGTCACACGTTAGATGGCGTGTGCCCAGTGATGGGCATCTATAGGTACAGTGTGTGCCCAGGGCTGTGCAATATACTACATGGGCTATGCAATATACTATGTGGGCTGTGCAATATACTACGCGGGCTGTGCAATAAACTACGTGGGCTGTGCAATATACTACGTGGGCTGTGCAATAGGCTGAGCAATATACTGCGTGAGCTGTGCAATATACTACGTGGGCTGTGCAATATACTATGTGGGCTGTGCAATATACTACATGGCTGTGCAATATACTATGTGGCTGTGCTATATACTATGTGGGCTGTGTTATACACTACGTGGGCTGTGTTATACACTACGTGGGCTGTGTTATACACTACGTGGCTTGTGTTATACACTACGTGGCCTGTGTTATACACTAGGTGGCCTGTGTTATATACTGCGTGCATGGGCTGTTATGTACTCTGTGGCTGTGTTATATGCTATGTGGGCTGTTATGCACTCCGTGGGCTGTATTATATATTACGTGGCTGTGCTATATACTCCGTGGGCTGTGTTATATACTACGTGGCTGTGCTATATACACCGTGGGCTGTGCTATATACTCCGTGGGCTGTGCTATATACTCCGTGGGCTGTGCTATATACTCTGTGGGCTGTGTATATACTACGTGGCTGTGTTATATACTGCGTGGGCTGTGCTATATACTACATGGCTTTGCTATATACTCCGAGGGCTGTGCTATATACTACGTGGCTGTGCAATATACTACGTGGCTGTGCTATTTACTACGTGGCTGTGCTATTTACTACATGGGCTGTTATATACTACGTGGCTGTGCTATATACTACGTGGCCGGCTGCGAACAATCAGCGACAGGCGCAGTCCGACCGCGAATTGGCACAGGATTTGAACCACGCTTCGCTAATTGGTCGCGGCTGGCCGAATCCTGTGTATTCAATGTATTATTCTAAAATCTTCTATATATATAATTGTCTAAGGGTTTTTCTGTCTGTCTGTCTGTCTGTCCTGGAAATCCCGCGTCTCTGATTGGTCGAGGCCGCCAGGCCTCGACCAATCAGCGACGGGCACAGTATCGACGTAGATGTCATAATGGTTGCCATGGCGATGATGATGTCATAAAGGTTGCCTCGACCAATCAGCGACGGGCACAGTCTGCCACGAATTCTGGAATCATCATTGTCCTCCACTGCTGTCAAGTGCCGCCATTGTGTAGGGTGCGTGCCTGCATCTCCCTGTATGGGCGGCATCTCCCTGTGTTTCTATCTTAGAATGGGTCGTAAATGAAAATACGCCAATGAGGATGACAGAAAAGGAGCAGCAGCAGCAAGAAAACGACAACATCGGGAACAGGAGACACCACAACAAACTGACGCCAGACAAGCCCAGGATGTGGAATTTCACAGACGACGTCGCCAACAGGAGACACCACAACAAACTGCCGCCAGACAAGCCCAGGATGTGGAATCTCACAGACAACGTCGCCAACAGGAGACACCACAACAAACTGCCGCCAGACAAGCCCAGGATGTGGAATCTCACAGACAACGTCGCCAACAGGAGACACCACAACAAACCGCCGCCAGACAAGCCCAGGATGCGGAATCTCACAGACACCAACGCCAACCAGAGACACCACAACAAACTGTTGTACTACAGGAACAACATGATCGCCAAATTCATAAAAAACGAATGCTCTACCAACTAAGGCACGACCAGGACAATATTCAACAACTTGCACATTATGTAACAGACAATGAAAGTACAATTCATGAACACTACTGTGGGAATATGAATGTAGTTTGCTCTAAATGCGACTCTCTGAATTTCATTGATGAAAAACCATCTGACAATCAGTTTACTCAATGCTGCCAAAAAGGAAAAGTTATGCTACCGAGACCTCACTACTCAGATCTGTTTGAGCAGTTAATGAAAGGAATGCATCAACACAGTAGAAATTTTATGGAAAATATCAGAAGCAGCAACAGTTCTCATGCATTTGCTTCATTTGGTGCCAACATTGCACCGCCCCCTGGATTCGGACCATATTGTTTTAAAATTCACGGCCAGATCTACCATCGCACTGGAACACTTCACCCAGAAATAGGACAACCACCAAAATTTGCACAATTATACATCATTGATACAAATGAACAAAGGATGAACCTAAAAGAAAATGAAAAGTGTGATGCTGAACTGATGAACCAATTTGCTGTACATTTACAAAAAATAAGCCCATTTGCTGCCGCATATCGCATGCTAAAAGACGTTCAAGCTGAGGAGGAACAGAGGGCTATACAAAATGGTACTGAAATGCCTTCTATTGTCATGGCCATTAAACAAGAACGTAAACAGAATCCTCGACTTTACAACAAACCACGTGTAAGTGAGGTCGCAGTTGTTTTTCAAAACGATGATGGAGAACCTCCTTTTCAAAGGGATATATTAGTCCATCTTAAGCCAGACCAAAACAACCCTTTGGTTCCTAAGACACAACGAATTAGCATTTTGCACAGCAACCTTGATGCTCTTCTGTATCCGCTATTCTTTCCAAGAGGTGAACAAGGGTGGCATGAAAACTTAAACCAACAAGGAACTTCAAGAAGAATTACACAACTGCAATACTACAGTTTTCGTCTGTCTGTCCGAAATTACTTCAATCCTATTTTAAACGGTGGGAAACTGACACAACACTACTTAGTTGACGCATATGTTAAAATTGAAGCTAATCATCTAAATTTCATAAGAATGAACCAAAAACAACTTAAAGTTGAAGACTACTGCGTTCTTCAAGAACATTTGCAAAAACAATCAATTGAAAAGGGAATTCCAATTGGAAAAACAGTAATCCTCCCGTCGTTGTTTTAAGGTAGCCCCCGCAACATGCAACAGCGTTATCAAGATGCAATGGCAATAGTAACAAAGTTTGGAAGACCTGACATTTTTGTGACAATGACCTGTAATCCTAAATGGCCAGAAATTACTGAAAATCTAGAACCCTGGCAAAAAGTTGAACACAGGCCGGACTTAGTCACACGTGTATTTCGACTGAAACTCATCAGCCTTTTGAAAGACATCAAAAATGGGCTTTTTGGAACAGTCGTAGCAATGGTACACGTCATAGAGTTTCAGAAACGAGGTCTCCCACATGCGCATATACTAATTATCTTAGACACAGATTCCAAGATTCGTATGGAGGAAGAAATCGACAATATAGTGTGGGCTGAAATTCCTAACCAAGAAAAGTATCCTGAACTGTATAATATTGTAGTCTCTCATATGGTTCATGGCCCATGCGGTGTAGCAAATCCAAAAAGTCCATGCATGGAAAACGGAAAGTGTACAAAAGGGTTTCCAAAGGAGTTGAAACAGCACACTGTTAAAGACTTGGATGGCTACCCATCCTACCGGCGACAACACATTGATAACATTGCTTTCAACAATAAAATTATAAATAACTCATGGATAGTCCCATACAACCCGTACTTATCAAAATGCTACAACTGTCACATCAACATAGAAGTCTGTGCTTCAATAAAAAGTGTAAAATATCTCTTCAAGTACATCTACAAGGGGCATGACAAAGCTAACATCGAAATACAACAGAAAACAGTCAATCACGATGAATCATCAACTTTTGTTGACTCAAGATATGTCAGTGCTCCAGAAGCTGCTTGGAGGATATTTGCGTTTCCAATGCATTCACAGTCCCATGCCATTATATTCATTTACCAAATCAACAGCAGCTTTATTTCTTTGAAGATGCTGAAGTCAAAGATGTCTCAAAAACTTTAAGCACGACATCAACATTAATGGAATGGTTTTTGCTGAACCAACGTGACGAAAACGCAAGGCAGTATTTGTACCGAGAGATTCCAGAGCATTACGTTTTGGAATAAAACTTGGAATCCAAGACAACGAGGAGTTAGCAGAATAATTGGACGCATGTATACTGTTAGTGTCAAGGATCAGGAAAGATATTGCCTTCGACTGTTACTACTACATATCAAAGGAGCTAAAACTTATGACGATTTGAAAACAGTTAACGGAGTATTGCACGATACATTTAAAGCTGCAGCTTTGGCTTTAGGACTTCTATTGGATGATACTGTGTGGAAACTTACTTTAGAAGACGCAGTTACCCTACATATGCCTAAGCAACTTCGTGAATTGTTTGCCTACATCTGTGTATTTGGACCGCCTACAAATCCAGCTCAACTTTGGACAAATTTTAAAGAACATCTAATCGAGGACTACTGCTTATGTCTTCACAACAGAAGTGGAAGTTGTCAAAATTGCGAATCTTATGCCATGCAAGATGTCCAAAATATCTTACTACTACATGGAAAAACGTTTTCAGACTTTAATTTGCCCCAGCCTGCCATTCAAGTTCCACAAGTTCCAGAGTATGACGAAGCTTACGAATTATTGTTGGCAACAGAGAAGACAAAGTCCTTAAATGAACAACAACGGATTGCATATGACACTATTGTGAGCGCTATAGAAAACCAAGCAGATGCAAGGCCAAAATGTTTCTTTATTGACGGTCCAGGAGGGAGCGGTAAAACATACCTCTATGAAGTTATAATGCATCACAATAGAGGGTTGGGAAAAGTCGTATTGCCATCGGCTACAACAGGGGTTGCAGCAAACCTTTTACGAGGAGGTCGCACTATCCATTCACTCTTTGGGATACCAGTTCCAGTCAATGAAATCTCTATTTCCAGAATAAAACAAGACACATTTGCAGGAAGACTGTTAAAAAATGCACATGTTTTCATACTTGACGAGTGCACCATGGCACCCAAATATGCTTTGAGCTTAATTGACAGACTTCTGCGTGAAGTAATGACTACAAATGTTGCTGAAAAAAAATAAAATTCCATTCGGAGGTAAAGTTTTTGTCATTGGCGGAGATTTTAGGCAATGCCTTCCAGTCATACCAAATGGAACAAGAACAGATGTTATCGAATCCAGCTTAAAAATGGCTGACCTTTGGAAACAGTTCAATAAACTCCAACTAATTAACAATATGCGATCTTCGGACCCAGAGTATAGCAACTGTCTTCTTAAACTTGGCAACGGTGAACTTAGCAACGAATACAACCTTGGAGAAGATATTATTGAAATACCAGAAGACATGTTGCGCACTGACTGCATCGTAACTGATGTTTTTGGACAATGCATTGAAATTGATGTGAACGACCAAAGCAGTGTTGAGAGGGCCTCTTCTCATGCAATTCTCTGTCTCAAGAATGATGACATGGCTCTGCTAAATTCCCAGGTGATGGATAGAATGCCTGGTGAGTTTAAGTTGTATAAAAGTGATGATTCAGTGGATGTAGACAATGAAGATGAACGAGAGCATTATCCAGTTGAATTTTTAAATAGTCTTACGCCATCAGGAATGCCATCCCATAGACTTCAACTGAAAGTTGGAATCATAATGTTGCTGCGGAATCTAAATACGAAAAATGGTCTATGTAATGGAACTCGCCTTATTGTTACTGGACTCCATTCTCACGTCATTCAAGCAAGAGTGATCACTGGATCAGCAAAAGGAGATGAAGTGTTCATTCCACAGATTGATTTATGTCCTTCGGACACCAGTCTTCCTTTTAGGCTTCGGCGTCGACAGTTTCCAATAAAACCAGCTTTTGCCATGACAATAAACAAGTCACAAGGTCAAACTCTACACCGTGTTGGCATATATCTACCGCAGCCCGTTTTTGGCCATGGACAACTCTACGTTGCATTTTCAAGAGTTAAAATGAGATACAACATCAAGGTGCAAGTTCTTCCTACCCCTTTACAAGGAAAGTTGCTATAGGTAGTCAAAAGGTATTCACAAGAAATGTGGTGTACAAAAATATTTTGGCTTGATATTGTTAATAAATATATTATAGTGTCAATGTCCTTCTTTTGTCCGATGATTTATTTAAATACAGTTACAGTTCATGTAATGTGGTTTATATATTTGGATGATCTGTTTCATAATTTCATTCAATTGTGTTAAGTTCTAGGACGTAGATGTCATAATGGTTGCCATGGCGATGATGATGTCATAAAGGTTGCCTCGATCAATCAGCGACGGGCACAGTCTGTCGCAAATTCTGGAATCATGCATATTCTGGACATGCATATTCTAGAATACCCATACCGCCAGGCCTCGACCAATCAGCGACAGGCACAGTCTGCCGCGAATTCGCCTCGACCAATCAGCGACGGGCACAGTATCGACGTAGATGTCATAATGGTTGCCATGGGGACGATGATGTCATAAAGGTTGCCTCGACCAATCAGCGACGGGCACAGTCTGCCGCGAATTCTGGAATCATCATTGTCCATATACTACGGGGACATGCATATTCTAGAATACCCGATGCATTAGAATCGGGCCACAGTCTAGTCATTAATAAACTACATACATATTCTAGAATACCTGATGCGTTAGAATCGGGCTACCATCTAGTATATATATAGTTGTGCTCAAAAGTGTACCTACCCCATCAGAAGTTTTGTTTTCCTGTCTTTTTTTCCAGACAATATGATAACACCAAATCTTTATCTCCACTCATGGTTAGTGGTTGGGTGAAGCCATCTATTGTCAAACTATTGTGCTTTCTCTTTTTAAATCATAAGGACAACTCAAAACAACCAAAAGACACTGATCAAAGCTTCACATCCCCTGGTGATTTTGACCTGGTAACATGCACAGAAGTTGACACAAATGGGTTTGAATGGCTACTTAAGGTGACCTGTTTGACCTGTTTGCTTGTAATCAGTGTGTGTGCATGAAAGCTGACTAAATTTCTGGGATCCAGACAGACTCTTGCATCTTTCATCCAGCCACTTTCTGGATTGTGAGTCATGGGGAAAGCAAAAGAATTGTCAGCGGATCTATGAGAAAAGGTAGTTAAACTGTATAAAACAAGAAAGGGATACAAAAAGATATCCAAGGAATTGATAATGCCAGTCATCAGCGTTCAAACTGTGATTAACAAATGGAAAATCAGGGGCTCTGTAAAAACAAAACCATGTTTGTCCACAGCTGCCAGGAAAATTGTTTGGGATGCAAAGAAAAACCCACAAATAACATCAGCTTAAATCATGGGCGGACATACCGCATATGCAGCCTGTGCAGCTGCACCACAGCCTGGAGGTGGAGGGGGATCCCTCCAGGGTGGATAATAATGAGGGCAATCTGGCCTGTTTATCCAGCCCTGAGGCTTCAGGGGACCCCTGGTCAGATTGGCCTCATGTGCGGCAGGCAGGGAGTGATCCCTGCAGCTCTGCTGCCAAGAGAAAATAGCAGCGGAGTGGAGCTGCAGGAATCCATCCTGCTTCCTGCCCGCGCTTCTTGTCTCACAGACAGCAGTGCCGCTGGTTGACATCAGCTATCAGCGGCTGGCTGTGCGAGAGAGAGGAAGCTGCCAGGACAGTGATGAGTCATCTGCGGAAGAGCGTGCGAACAGGTGAGAGGTGCTGTCAGGGCCGGCGTCAGCACCCGACGCACCCGGGCAAGAGCCGCGGCCCTGGTGAGACGGGGGACCCATAACGGTAAGACACTTATGCCAACACTGATGTGCATTATGCGCTCCTGGGGGGCCCCCGAAGCCAGACTACATCCCGATCCTCCCTCCCTGTGCTAGTGTGCTGTGTGTGATTCCAGCCAGGACTCAGAGGCGGAGCTGGAGCTGACATGATTCCCGGCAGCAGGAGGCGGCACACAGAGCTCTCTGGGACTGCAAGAATACTCACCATGGGGATAGAAGAGTCACTTCCGGGCCAGCAGTCATCACTTCCAGGTGAGAGTGAGGAGCTCATCATCCTAAGAAGAGCTCACACACAGATCATCACGACACGGTCTGGGACCCGGGTCCACCATCCAGGTCCAGGTCCAGCGTGGCAGCGTGCAGCAGAAAGACGAAGAGCAGTCATCAGTGCATGCACGTGCATCCTGTGTCCACAACGGTCGGGGGCGACGGCGATGGTGTGGGTGAGTCGTGACTGGTGAAAGACGTGACGGTGAAAGTGAAGCAGTGTGACTGTCTTCCTTTCAAGTTCCTGGTCCCAAGCATTGCGGGGGGATGCAGCCTGCCTGGGACTTGTAGTCCTACACTACACAGACAGACCTACAGTATGGCATCTGAATGATGCTGGGACAACACTTGTAGAATATATACTACATGGCTGGCTGTGCTATATACTATGTGGGCTGCCTGTGTTATATACTATGTGGGCTGTGATATATACTACGTGGGCTGCCTGTGTTATATACTACGTACGTGGGCTGCCTGTGTTTAATACAACGTGGGCTGGGCTATATACTATGTGGGCTGTGTCTTTCACTGCGTGGGCTGTGCTATATAGTACGTGGGCTGTGTTATACACTGCATGGGCTGTGCTATATACTGCGTGGGCTGTGCTATATACTGCGTGGGCTGTGCTATATACTGCATGGGCTGTGCTATATACTATGTGGGCTGTCCTATATACTGCGTGGCCTGTGCTATATACTGCGTGGGCTGTGCTATATACTATGTGGGCTGTCCTATATACTACGTGAGCTGTGCTATATGCTACGTGGGCTGTGCTATATACTACATGTGCTGTGCTATATACTATGTGGGCTGTGCTATATACTACGTGGGCTGTGCTATATACTACGTGGGCTGTGCTATATGCTATGTGGGCTGTGCTATATGCTACGTGGGCTGTGCTATATGCTACGTGGGCTGTGTTATATGCTACGTGGGCTGTGTTATATGCTACTTGGCTGTGGTATATTTCTCTGCTGTATCTGGGCATCATGAATCATGGTATGTGTTTAAGAGGGGGGCCCACTGAGACTCTTTCGCCCGGGGCCCTCAAAAACCTGGAGCTGGCCCTGGGTGCTGTGTATGTGTTTTGTTGTGTGCATGTGTGTTGTGTGTGTAAGGATGAGTGGTTGTGTGTGTGTGTGTGTGTGTGTGCGTGCATGCGTAGCGCTGCGGGGGAATGTGCAGAGAGGTGAATGGTGCTGTGTGTGTCTGTGTGTAAGTGGAGGAGAGGGCAATGATGGGGGTAATAGGGAGAATGCAATGATGGGGTGATGGAGAGGGCAATAAAAGGGGGTGGTGGGGGAGGAGGCAATGATGGGGTGATGGAGAGGGCAATGATGGGGATGGTGGGGGAGGAGGAAATTATGGACTTGGTGGAATGGGCAATGATGGTGGTAGGGGAGAAGGCATTGATTGAAGGTGGTGGAAAGGGCAATAATGGTGTGGAAGTGGGAGGAAATTATGGAGGTGGTGGAATGGGCAAGGATGGTGGTAGTGGAAAGGGCAGTGATGGGGATGATGGGGAGGAGGAAATGATGAAGGTAGCAGAAAGGGCAATGATGGGGGTTGGGGTGAAGGCAATGATGGAGGTGGGGGAGAAGGTGTCAGGACTCTGAACATTTTTTACCTTTTGTGCATTACTGCCCTTTTTCAAGATGGCGTCTTTGGTCTCTTGTGCACTGTGTCTCCTGCTATAAAACTCCACCCCAGCCTTCAGTCTGTGCTAGAGTATTCTGCCTTGCATCCAGCTCCTGACCTCTGATTACTCCCTGGCTATACACCTGCTCCTGTGAACCTGTGTGGTGATCCTGCTACTCTGCTCTGAGTTCCTGCTGCATACACAAGTTTCCAGTAATCCTCCTTCATCTGCTGTTCGTGTTTACTGCCATCTGCATTTGCTGGTCATGTAAGCTGTTGCTGCTTTGCAGTAACCTGAGACTATTAACCAGGCCTCCCTGGTTGAGCCAAGATATGATTTGAACTGCCTAATAAGCATATCTATCTGTGCCTGGACTAAGACAAAGATTTATTCGTGTCAAGTATCCTCAAGAATAACTGTGCTTCATAGACTTTCTGCTTGATTGCATTTTCCTCTGAAGTTTCCTATAGACTGCTAAGCTGCGTTTATTATTTGCACCAAGTGTTGTGGACTTGAGTTTCTCTCTGCACCTGTTTGAATCACCATGTGATAATATAGACTTTACCACTTATAAAACTGTGTCCTGTAGTTGTCTTGTTCCACGCAAAGAGTCTCCTGAGTTATCCCCTATAATTATTACAGAAGGCAATGATGGTGGTAGTGCAAAAGACAATGATGGTAGTGGTAGGGAAGAAGGCAATGATGGAGGTGGTGGAAAGGGCAATAATGGGACTGATGGAGGGGGCAATGATGGGGTGGTAGGAGAGAAAGCAATGATGGAGGTGGTGGAAAAGGCAATGATGGGGTGGTGGTGGAAAAAGCAATGATGGTGGTGGTGGAAAGGACAATGATGGTGGTGGTGTAAATGGCAAAAATGGGGGTGGTGGGGGAGAAGGAAGTGATGGAGTTGGTGGAATGGGCAATGATGGGGTGGGGAGAGGACAATAATTTCCCATGCTTCATCAGCCATCATTGCATTATACAGCTAACAAGACAGGACGGTATGTACTAAGAAACAGGGCTCTATATAATCTCATATGTAAGGGACGGTACTGTACATAACAAGAGAGGGCATTGAATAATAAGGGATGGTAATATACATAATAAAGGAGACTATGTAATATATGTACATTTGTGTGTGTGGCTATATATATATATATATATATATATATATACATATATATATATATATATATATATATATATATATATATATAATATATAGCTTTGTCACCATAAAAGGATGGGGGCCCAGACACATGTCTTGCACAGGGGCCCCTGGCAGTCAGTGTCCGCCCCTGGCACAAATACAGGGCTTTCTGAAAACTAGCGGTGTGGCTGTTTCAAGATGCACAATTAGGAGGCAATTGAAGAAAAATGGAGTGCATGGTCGAGTCGCCAGAAGAAAGAAATTACTGCTCAAATACCACAAAGTATCTCGCCTACAATATGCAAAACAGCACAGAGACAAGCCTCAAAACTTCTGGAACAAGGTAATTTGGAGTGATTAGACCACAATTGAACTTTTTGGCCACAACCATAAACGTTACATTTGGAGAGAGGTCAACAAGGCCTACGATGAAAGGAACACCATTCCTACTGTAAAGCACAGAGCTGGATAGCTGGGGTTTTGGGGATCTGTGAGCTACAAAGGCACAGGAACCATGGTCAATGTTGAAAGAAAGATGAATGCAGTACGTTATCAGCAAATACTGGAGGCATATTTGCACTCATCAGCCTGGAAGCTGCGCATGAAACGTACTTGGACGTTGCAATTTAACAACGATCCAAAACACAATGCTAATTCAACCTGTCATTGGCTACAGCAGAACAAAGTGAAGGTTCTGGAGTGGCCATCTCAGTCTACTGACGTCAATATCATTGAGCCACTCTGGGGAGATCTCAAGCATCGCAGTTCATGCTAGACAGCCCAGGAATTTACAAGAACTGGAGGCTTTTTGCCAAGAAGAGTGGGCAGCTTTACCATCTGAGAAAATAAAGAACCTCACCAACTACCACAAAAGACTTCAATCTATCATTGATGTTAGAGGGGGCAATACATGGTATTAAGAAATGGGGTATGTGAGCTTTTGATCAGGGTCATTTGGATGTTTTGGGCTTATGATTTAAATAGAGAAAACACAGTAGTTTGACAATAAATGGCTTCACCCAACCACTAACCATAAGTGGAGAAAAAGTTTTGGTGTTATCATTCATATTTTCTGAAAAAAAAGCCAAGAAAGCAAAAATTCTGCTGGGGTATGTAAACTTTTTAGCACACCTGTATAGATAGATAGATAGATAGATAGATAGATAGATAGATCGATCGATAGATAGATAGATAGATAGATAGATAGTGCATATATATGCAATGTAACAAAATATAAAGTCAGTAAATGAAATGAAATTAAATCAATGTTTGGTCTGACTGTTCTTTACCATCAAATCAGCATCAGAGCATCAATTCTTCTATGCACACTTGTGACTTGAAGGAACTCAGCAGGGAGGTTATTCCGAACATCTTGGAGAACTAGTAGCCACAGATCTGGGGATATAGGCTTGTGTAAGTTCTTCTGTCTGTTCATGTAACTCCAGATAAACTCGAATACGTTAAGATCAGGGCTTTGTGTGAACCATATCCTCACTTTCAGTACTCTTTTTGTCTTATTTTACACTGAAGATAGTTCTCAATGAAATTGTCTGTATGTTTTGGGTAGTTGTCCTGCTGCAGAATAAATCAGATGCCTCCCTGATGGTATTGCATGATTTCTAAGTATCTGTCTGTATATTTCAGCACTGATACACCATTAATGTTAACCAAATTCTATTTGCTGGAATGCTGCATTTTTTCCTCATCTGCCTAAAATATTTGCACAGAACTTACATACAGTATATAGCTTTACATAGGGGAATATGCAAATTGTCTCTTCAGAGAGGAAGAGGACTAGAACTCTAGTGCCACCTATTGGAAGTAGCAATCCTAACAGTCAATGTCAACCTTTTAATGAACCTTATCACATGACTTAGGGTACTGTCACACAGTGCCATTTTCATCACTACGATGGTACGATTCGTGACGTTCTAGCAATATCCATACGATATCGCAGTGTCTGACACGCAGCAGCGATCAGGGACCCTGCTGAGAATCGTACGTCGTAGCAGATCGTATGGAACTTTCTTTCGTCGCTTGATCACCCGCTGACATCGCTGGATCGTTGTGTGTGACAGCGATCCAGCGATGTGTTCGCTTGTAACCAGGGTAAACATCGGGTAACTAAGCGCAGGGCCGCGCTTAGTAACCCGATGTTTACCGTGGTTACCAGCGTAAACGTAAAAAAAACAAACAGTACATACTCACATTCCGGTGTCTGTCCTCCGGCGTCTCAGCTTCTCTGCACTGTGAGCGCCGGCCAGCTGGAAAGCGAGCACAGCGGTGACGTCTGACGTCACCGCTCTGCTTTCCGGCTATGGCACTTACATAGTGGAGAGAAGCAGAACGCCGGGGGACAGACACCGGAATGTAAGTATGTACTGTTTGGTTTTTTTACGTTTACGCTGGTAACCAGGGTAAACATTGGGTTACTAAGCGCGGCCCTGCGCTTAGTAGCCCGATGTTTACCCTGGTTACCCGGGGACTTCGGCATCGCTCCAGTGCCGTGATTGCACAGTGTGACCGCAGTGTACGACGCTGGAGCGATAATCATACGACGCTGCGACGTCACGAATCGTGCCGTCGTAGCGATCAAAATTGCACTGTGTGACAGTACCCTTAGGATAAGAGCCGAACTAATCGCCCGTTATCTTCCAATATTTAATCTCCGGTCCTCCCAAGACCTCCTTCCCTCTACAACTGTACGCTCCTCACCCAGTCACCTCCAAAACCTCTCCCAAGTATTCTCCATCCTCTAGAATTCTGTGCCTCAACATATCCGATTACCCACTACACTCTTTCAGATGGAACTTGAAAACACATCTCTTCAAGAAAGCTTGCAGCCTGCAATGACCCCACTATTATCTCCCCACCACCGGAGCTGGGGCAACCCCCACCTTACTGTCTCTTTTCATATTATCCTGTAGACTGTAAGTTTTCAAGGGCAGAGCCCTGTCATTTCTGTCCCAATCTGTCATTATTAGTTTCTGGACTGTAATTTACATTTTTTTCTATGTAACCCCTTTTCATGTACAGCACCATGGAATCAATGGTAATCTAAAAATAAATAATAATAATAATGATATTTCAGACATGTGGGGGGGTTGTTAGGGGTAGTGCTAGATAAGATTTAGAGTGGCAGTGCTCATTCGGCAATGTGTATACTCTCTGACTTCTATTTGATGAGTTCGGCTATCTCTGACAGTTGGGTCCAGCAGCCGTGTGACCTCTGTGTGACTGCTGACTCTGTACTGACATTGTCATTACAGAGTAATGACCAGACTATCATTTAAAGTTGTTGGGCTGTCCACAAGTAGTGAAAACCATTTTATTTCTTTGGTGTGATTTAGAGAAATCTGGGAAACAGATTTGCCCTCCATTACAGCTTTAGTAATGCTGGCCATGCTGTTAAGCATTTATAAGGCGCAGTAGTATTACTGCTCAATTAGGCTGATACTCCATTCATAGGCAGAGAGATGGGTAATAATCCTAGTGGTAGTTGTATTTATGGCCACCTTGGCAACTTTCTATGGAAAACATATAACTAAAGCCTCATTGAGACTAGGATATTATAATTGTATACTGGAAGATTTTGTGAAGTTATACTGATACTGTACTAAACCAAGTTTATAGCACCATTGCGATCTACAGTTCAATAAGTTCGGTTTAGTAAAACTGTTGGGGTCTGAATATTATTTTTTTGTGATATAGAAAGTTATACCCAGAGATGTTATCGCTGTCTGAATGTGGCTTTATATACAGATTTCTATTTATTTTTACTATTGTTTTAGTGGTAAAGGAATTTGATTCCATATTGTATTTGTGTGTTTATTTTGGTGCTCTGTCAGCTTTAACAATTTTTAGAACAATTTTTACATGAATAATTGAAACCCAAAAAAATCTCGCAGATATACCATATCATGTCATGGCTGGGAAATGACAAATTCTGAATTATGTTTGATTAGTTCCTAAGCCTTGATACATTGTCACTTACCACATTGTTGTCTCCAGACTGGGAGGAAAGGCTATTCAAGCTATAAGAAAAGAAAAATACAAAGCAAAAAAAAAAAAACAACAGCTAAAACAAAGAATCAAAGAAAACCCAGAAAACAAAACTTGGCTAGACTTCCACAAATACTGACTTTACAGTTGCTTTTCATTATTGTGACAGTGATGGAGCCGTGTTATACTCAGCGGAGAATATTTTCACATCATTAGAGTTTTTTACATTTGGATCTGTCAGACATCCTAGATCATAAGACACATCAAATATTGTTTGACCATAGAGTGTACAATAAAAATGTATTTACATGTGTTCAGAAACACTATGCTGTAATACAGTAGTCACTGATGCACATCCATCTTCACAGATGTTCCTTACAAGGGAACTTGTCACGTGAAAAAAACGCTATTAGGCTATGTTCATATGTTGCATTTTTGCAGCTTTTTTTTTTTTGCTGCTTTTTTAAGCAAATTTTACAGTAACAGCAAAGTTTATGAGATTTCAGAAATCTTATACACACGTTGTTTTTTTTTTCCTGACTGATTTGGGAAACTGTTACGTTTTTGCAATCTGCATGTCCCTTCTTTCAGCCCATTTCAGCACATTTGTTGCATTTTTTCACCCATAGGAAACAATGGGTAACTGCAAAAATGCAGCAAAAATGCAGATATCAGTTTTTGCTGAATTTGTGGCACCAAAAACTAAGGAAGTTAAATCATACTTTTTGGGGCACTAAACTTTATAAACATGCACAAGAGACAACAACAACAGACATAAAAAATGCAGCAAAAACTGCTTACTTTTTGTAAGCAGCTTTTTTACTGCCAAGAGAACAGCTTTTGCCTGCAGTAAAAATTCAGCAAAAACGCAACGTGTAAACACAGCCTAATATATATAGGGTTAATCTTCAAGTTAATAGCGTTTTGAACCTGTCTGGCACCCACATTTAGACCCCCGTTGCTGGGAGGCAATTAACTTTATTCCTCCCAATAGTGTTCGGGTTTTCAGTTAGGCTATGTGCACACGTTGCGGATTTTGCTGCGGATCCGCAGCAGCTTTCCATGCGTTTACAGTACAATGTAAACCTATGGAAAACGCAATCTGCAGTGCCCATGCTGCGGAAAAAAACGTGTGGAAACGCTGCGGGTTACATTCTGCAGCATGTCAATTCTTTGTGCGGATTCCGCAGCGGTTTACACCTGCTCCATAATAGGAATCCGCAGGTGTAAAACCGCAGGTGGAATCCACACAAAATCCGCGGTAAATCAGCAGTAAATCCGCAGGTAAAATGCAGTGCACACAGCCTTTTAGTGCCAGCTTGGGTTCAGTCACCACTCTGTTGTTTTTTCCCATTATGAAAAATATTACTTGGAAAGAAAAACTGTCTCATCTGCCCCAAAACACTCTTTGAATACAGTCTCTTTTAATTGGAATAGGAAAGCAAGTATATAGTGGATATGGTGAACTAAACGTACATGAGGGCATACAGTATGTGGTGGGAACTCTCGTACAGCAAGCTGCCTTGCCAAATGTTCTATTAAAGTGGTCCCTTAGGTAAAAATCTAAATGTTTTCTGCTGCACCAGCTGGCTGGATCTCTCGCCCGGTGTGTACACTCAAGCAGTGAAGCCAGAGGCCTACTTGTGGTTGGAAGCCTTGGCCTGAGGGCTTGTTTCCACATGCGAGAAACACGTCCGTGTCTCGCATGTGGGAACCAAGTTCTGGCGTCGGCACTCCAGAGCGGAGTGTGCGGCCGCATAGGAACACATGGAGCTGCACAGCTCCGCTCCAATGTGCCGACGCCAGAGCTTGGTTCCCACATGCGAGACACGGACGTGATTCTCGCATGTGGAAACAAGCCCTAAAGTAGACACTGAGCTGGAGATGCAATGCGATAGAGGCGTGGAGGACTGGACAATGAGCAGAGAGCAATGGGAAAAAGGTAAGTGGAAAGGTGAGTATGTTTTTTATTTTTCCAACACTTTGCAGTTCCTCTACTATTGAACAAGATGGATGCCGCAGTTGGCTGCCATTGTAGTCTAATTGCTGCTTTTCCAAAGATTCTGGAACAGGTTTACTCTTTCTTTTTTACCCCTTCGTTCCAAACTTATGCCCCCCAAAATAAAGGTGAACATTTTCTTCATATCCAACTGGGAGTATACCAAAGAACTTCCCTGTGGGTGTTTGCTTTTTCTCCTCTGACGCTGGCCAATCAAAACGCCCAGTTGGTTGAAGGGAAAATTTGGATGTTTATTTGTGAGGGGCATCACTTTGGAATGGAGAAGAAGAAAAGCTATTCTAGAATCAGTGAAACAGCAGCCATTGGCGCATTTACTCGATTTAAATTAAAAAATCCAGTGAAAGGTCCTCTTTAAGGAAACATTCAGGTAAGAAATTGCAAATAGTCTCTTAGATTTTACAGAAACATTTCATTTTTAATTCCTCCTCCTGACCTTAGTATCTATGAACAATAGTTTAGGAAAAGGAGTGGGCAATAGTTTTAGTGTAATAATAGTTGTGCTCTGTTTCTTTTGTCTTATCCTTACCCCTTGTAACACAACAGCTCAAACATGATGGAAACTAAGGAGCATGTAGACCCCTGTATTTCTTTCCCATTTGTAAGATGGTTTTAAAAGCTTGCAGAACAGAAGGACAGCCACTCATCTGCTGGGAATATGAATGCAATGCTATACCTAATCAATATGCAATAAAATTCTTTTGTGTTTAAGTTTACACAAGCTGATTCTTAAAGTAAATTTTCCATCAAAAATTTCTGATCGCTAAAGACAAAAATATATTTCAGAAACATGTTAGATGAAAATTAATTTTAAATACACAACATTTTCTATAAGTGAAGGAGATAACATTTTACATCTCAATACATTGATATTAAAGAATATTCCAGACATCACGCGTGGAAGCTCCGGACAACATATTTACAGCACAATAAATGACAGATTTTCAGGTTCTTTACTGCCCTCTAGTGGTATAATTTGTACATACATTGACGTTAGCAATTTTGCTAAAGTTTCACTAAGCTTTTACCATGAAGTAACTATTATTTAGATGATTTTATGTTGAATGAAAAATTACTGAAAATAAAAGCTCTTTCTTTCTTTCTTTCTGTCTGTCTTTCTTTCTTTCTTGGAATCAGTACTAACAATATTCTTAAATGCTACAGAGAAAAAAATATGGTTTCAACTGATTATTAACTCTTGCCCTAAGCACTTTCTTGGAACTTTTTCATATATTCCTACTACAATAAATGAGACTGAACTGAATGCATCAGCGTATCTGACAATTAACTGTGTATTATATTACACTCATGTGACTCATAACATTTTTGAACTTTGTGGTTGGCCCAGCCTTATTTCTGTGCACACTCCCCTTTTGGAGGTTTGTTCCCACCCTGTTTTTAACTCTATACCTTATATTTTGGGGGGTTTTAGTTATACCTTAATAAATTATGAATTTTATGTTGCTACTGAAATCACTTTATATCCTTAGACAGTATGATTTGTATATATAATATACAAATAGTTTATAGTATAGCAATAGTATATAGTATTATATGTATATATATATATATATATATATATATATATATATATATATATATATATATATATATATATATATATATATATATACTGTATATATATATATACATAGTTGAGACCAGAAGTTTACATATAAAAAAGAACCCTCACTTTTCCAAAATAATACTGTCTAAAGAGATAAAATGAGCCCAGCAACAACATAAAATTCATAATTTATTAAGGTATAATTAACCCCTTAGTGACGGAGCCAAATTTTTGAAATCTGACCAGTGTCACTTTATGTGGTAATAACTCTGCAACGCTTCAACAAAACCCAGTGATTTTGAGACTGTTTTTTCATGACACATTATACTTTATGATAATGGTAAATCTAGGTCAATATGTTTTGTGTTTATTTACAAAAAGTATCAAAAATTTTAGTAAAATGTTAAAAAATTTGCACTTTTCTAAATTTGAATGATTATCTCTTTAATCCAGATGGTCACACCACAGCGAACCATTAATAAATAACATTTCCCACGTGTCGGCTTTATATCAGCACCATTTGTAAAATGTTATCTTGTTTTGTTAGAATTTTATGAGGTTTAAAAATGTAGCATCAATTTTTCATATTTTCAAGGAAATTTCCACAATTTCTTTTTTTTAAGGACTTATCCATGTTTGAAGTGACTTTAGGGGTCCCATATATTAGAAAAACCCCAAAAGTTATACCATTTTAAAAACAGCACCCCTGACATATTGAAAACTGCAGTCAGTTAGTTTGTTAACCATTCAGGTGCTTTACAGGAATTAATGCAGAGTGGCATGACAGAAATGAAAATGTCTATTCTTACCACCTAAATGCCTCTAACTTCTGAACAGATTACTACAGCAGTCAGACTGTAAGGCTGCTATTTGGTCATGAACTGACATGGCAAACATCAGGATCATGATCTGAGGGCACCAATTGGATAAAGAGGAAGCCCTCACACTCTGTTAACCATTTATAATGATGTAGTCACTACTGACAGCAGCATCTAAGGGGTTAAAAAGATTTGGATGGTGCAAACACTGATCATGGCTGATACAGCAAGTTGTCAGCTATAGTGCACAACCGACAGCTGCTGGATTGTCACCTGTATGGGGAGGCTATTCTCTTATATCTCACGTCAGTCAAAAGACGTATTGGCGGTCATTAAGGGGTTAAAACCCGCCAAAAAATAAGGTACAGAGTAAAAAACAGGGTGGGAACAAACCTCCAAAAGTGGAATGTGCACAGAAATAAGGCTGGGCCAACCATAAAGTAAAAAAATGTTATGACACAGGAGTGTAATGTAATACACAGTTAATTGTCAGATACACCGATGCATTCAGTTCAGTCTCATTTTTGGTAGTAGGGATATATGAAAAAGTTCTAAGAAAGTGCTTTTTGCAAGAGTTTATAATCACTTATGGACAGGCTGTTATGTCAGCATATATGATAATATATGTCTACATACATTAATCAGCAAAAGGTTCCATGCATAGATTAAATCATAATGTGCCATGAAAGGAAAAAGTAGATAAATGCAAGGAATTACATCACCTGAAAAGACAAAAGATGCCAAGATTTAGAGGAAAATATGGACAGCCGCACAACCCCTACACCATTTCGCAAACGATTCTTCCGGAAGAAGCGTTCTGTGCTAACCCAAATACTTGTACCATATTGTTGCTGATGTCTCCATCCTGAGTTTCTTGTTGGTCACCACCCTGAATTTCTGATTGGCTCCATCCTGATTAAACACCCTATTTAAACTTGGCCTTGCTCTCCTTTCCTTGCATGATGATTGAGCTACTAGCCTCTAGTCAAGCTTCCTTCCACACGCTGCTTATTCATATGACATTGCTGCTCCTGATATCGACCTCTGGTTTTCCTGACTACAATACCTGCTTATACCTCACCTTAAGTGGAGAAGAACCCTGACCTCCTAAATGACTTAGTTTCTTTTATCACTACTATGTACTAGATGTCTGATGACCCAAATTGTTGTGCTACAGCTGAAACCAAATTACATAACCTACCTCAAGGGCAGCACTCTGTAGCTGAATATACCTTATACCTCTGAATTCTGTCTCTGGGTGGCAAACACCACTTGGAATTTGGCTGCCCAGAGGAGTCAATTTTGCCGAGGATTATCAGAGCTAATAAAAGATGAACTTGCAAGGGTTGAGACTCCTGATAATTTGGAGGACTTTATTCAACTATGCATCCGAATTGTTCAGAGACTCACTGAATGAAGAAAGGAAAGGTTGCGAGTGTTTGGAAACACCCCTCAACCTTAAGGTACCGTCACACTAAACGATATCGCTAGCAATCCGTGACGTTGCAGCGTCCTGGCTAGCGATATCGTTTAGTTTGACACGCAGCAGCGATCAGGATCCTGCTGTGATGTCGCTGGTCGCTGAACAAAGTCCAGAACTTTATTTGGTCGTCCGATCGCCGTGTATCGTTGTGTTTGACACCAAAAGCAACGATACCAGCGATATTTTACACTGGTAACCAGGGTAAACATCGGGTTACTAAGCGCAGGGCCGCGCTTAGTAACCCGATGTTTACCCTGGTTATCAGCGTAAAAGTAAAAAAAACAAACAGTACATGCTCACATGCGTCCCCCAGCGTCTGCTTCCTGACACTGACTGAGCGCCGGCCCTAAAGTGAAAGTGAAAGCACAGCGGTGACGTCACCGCTGTGCTGTTAGGGCCGGAGCTCAGTCAGTGTCAGGAAGCAGAGGCTGGGGGACGCGCAGGTGAGCATGTACTGTTTGTTTTTTTTACTTTTACGCTGGTAACCAGGGTAAACATCGGGTTACTAAGCGCGGCCCTGCGCTTAGCAACCCGATGTTTACCCTGGTTACCTGGGGACCTCGGCATCGTTGGTCGCTGGAGAGCGGTCTGTGTGACAGCTCCCCAGCGATCAAACAGCGACGCTGCAGCAATCGCAATCGTTGTCGCTATCGCTGCAGCGTCGCTTAATGTGACGGTACCTTTACTCAATCAGCATTAAAAAAACAACAGGAAATGGAAAGTGTTCCTGAACCTATGTTAATTGATGTATTCCCTAAACCTCTCTTTGCAGTAGAGAAGGAGAGGCGGTGTACAAAAATCTATGTCTCTATTGTGTGGGCACTGGATATTTTGCCGTCAACTGTCCAAATAAAAGGACCATAGCCTTCACAAATGCCAGGACTGAAAGCGATTTAGACCTTTTTGAATGGCCAGATCCGGTTATGCAGTCCATCTCATCTGTAATGCAAGATAAAGGCAAAGAGCACTCACGACCATCTCATTTTGTCATTCCCATTCAGGTCATAATTGGGAGCCAAAATGTACAATGCTCTGCCATGTTAGTTTCTGGACGAAGAGGGAATTTCATGGACTTACAATTCACACTTGATAATAACATTGCAAGTTGGACTAATTCCATGCTAATCGATATCGAAACTGTGAATGGATCACCTTTATCATCTGGACCTGTTACTCACGAGACAATTGAACTGGAAATCTGTATTGAACTGAAACATCATGAAGCGGTTAGTTTTCATCTTATTTCATCTCTAAAATTTCCAAATGTTCTAGGAATTCCCTGGTTTTCAATCCATAACCCATCTATCAACTGGGCATCGAAGACCATTACCTTTCCCTCTGAATACTGTAAGAACAATTGCCATGCTAATGTATGTTTCCAAAGAAATTCAAATTTCTGATCAGACTACCAACTCAGTACCAACAGTTCAGTGAGGTCTGCAGTAAGAAGAAAGCCAATCAACTGTCTCCTCATCATCCTTATGACTGTCCCATTGAATTGCTTCCTGCAGCGTCCATTCCATTTGGGCAAATTTACAGTCTTTCTGAGCCAGAATTAAAAGTATTAAAGGAATACCTGGATGAAAATGCAGAGAAAGGCTTTATTCAACCTTCTTCTTTGCCAGCTGGAGTACCCTTGTTTTTTGTAGACAAGGACTCAACCCTGTGGCCATGTATTGACTATAGAGAAATCAATGAAATTATCATTAAGAATTGCTACCCATTCCCCATAATCCCTGAGTTGCTGGAGAGACTGCATTCAGCCAGAATTTTTACCAAACTCGATCTAAGAGGGGCTTATAATCTCATACGAATCTGCCTGGGAGATGAGTGTAAAACCGCCTTTAGAGCTAGATATAGACATTTTGAATATCTGGTTATGCCTTTCGGTCTTAGCAGCACCTCAGCCATCTTTCAGCACTTCATCAATGATGTTTTTCAAGATTTTTTGGATTGATTTGTTGCTGTTTATCTTGGTGATATTCTTATATTTTCAGATACCTTGGAGAAGCATCGCAGACATGTCCAGTTAGTCCTGAAAGGTCTACTGGAAAACCATCTCTATATAAAACTTGAAACATGTGAATTTGAACAAACCAGAACTCAGTTTCTGGAATATATCATCTCCTTAGAAGGTCTGAGCATGGATCCCAGTAAAATCAGAGCCGTATCTGACTGACCTACCCCAATAAATCTAAAAACCGTTCAGGGCTTTATAGGATTTGCAAATTTCTACAGAAGATTTTTTAAAAACTTTTCAAAAATAATTTTACCAGTTACTTCACTGACAAGGAAAACCAAAGTCTTTTTTGGTCTCCAGAGGCACAAAAGGCATTTGACAAACTAAAGACACTTTTTACTTCCGCACCATTTCTTGTCCATCCCAATCCTGAACTGCCATTTGTTGTTGAAGTACATGCCTCAGACTCTGCGGTGAGAGCCGCTTTATCACAGCAAGTTAGAGACAAAATGCAGCTTCATCCCTTTGCATTTCTTTCTCATACCATGTCAGCTGCAGAAAAGAACTATGACATTATTAATAAGGAACTTTTAGCTATTAAAGTTGCCTTTTACGAATGGATACATCTTTTGGACGGGGCCAGTCATCCGGCGACTGTTCTTACTGACCACAAAAATTTAGATTTTATCCGTACACTTAGGCTAGTTTCACATTTGCGTTAGAATCTGCAGCATTTAATCCACAACTGCAAATGAAGTAAAAACCGCTTTGAAACGCGTACAAATGCAGCGTTTTTTAGACGTATACGTTAATGCATGATTTAAAAAAAGCGGCGTTTTCACGCTTTTCCATGCGTTTTGCATGCATTTGTGTTTTTTGTATGCATGGTGAAAAATTTAACAGAAACAAAATCTAGATAAACAGACACCGCCAATGGGACTACAGTGGGCGTGTATTATGGGATATCTATATATAGACCCTTGGACTGCTCAAATCTTCACAGTTTGCTACTGTATCCTGCGTCATGATGGATCTTCTCATGGAGAGCTTTAATTTCAACCTGGATTTAAGCATCAAGCTGTTTCTTGCCTGTGCGTTTGCTTGGGAGCAACAAAGAAATAGAGAACAACAGAGAAGGACACGGCATAGGCGGTTTTGGAGACACCCCATTATTGAACTCTGGGAGAGCCGTGGAGCCTACCACATGCTATATGGCGAGCTTAATGCTAACCCGGACCAATTCCCGGAATATACCAGGATGTCTCAAGACTCTTTCTGGGAATTGCTTGGTCGTGTCCAGGGAGCCATCCGGAGACAGGACACCCAGCTCCGTAGAGCGATTCCAGCAGAGGAACGTCTCCTGGTAACATTAAGGTACGTAATAATTCTAAACAAATGCCAGTCATAATTATTATTGGTCTGCCATGTATTTGTATTTTCCTTTAGGTCTTTAGCTAAACACCACCATAAATGGAATTGATTGTAAATTTATTTTTTTATTCTTATTTCAGATTTCTGGCAAGCGGAGAGAGCTTATCATCCCTCCACTTTCAGTACCGGCTTGGAATTTCAACCCTGTCTGGAATAGTTGCGGACACCTGCCGGGCTTTGTGGAATGTTCTCCGGGATGAGTTTATAACCCTACCCACGGAGGACATGTGGATTGAAATTGCTGAAAAATTCTGGAGTGTGTGTGATTTCCCCAACTGTTTGGGAGTGGTGGATGGAAAGCACATACGCATTATCAAACCCAGGGCCGGCTCCAGGTTTTTGAGGGCCCCGGGCGAAAGAGTCTCAGTGGGCCCCCCCCTTTAACACATACCACGATTCATGATGCACAGATACAGCAGAGAAATATAGCACAGCCAAGTAGCATATAACACAGCCCACGTAGTATATAACACAGCCCATGTAGTATATAACACAGCCCACGTAGTATATAGCAGCCATGTAGTATATTGCCCAGCCACGTAGTATATTGCACAGCCCACGTAGTATATATAGCAGCCACGTAGTATATTGCCCAGCCACGTAGTATATTGCCCAGCCATGTAGTATATTGCCCAGCCACGTAGTATATAGCACAGCCACGTAGTATATTGCCCAGCCACGTAGTATATTGCCCAGCCACGTAGTATATTGAGAGCCACATAGTATAAAGCACAGAGACGTAGTATATAACACTGCCTATGCAGTATATAACACAGGCCATGTAGTATATTGCCCAGCCACGTAATATATACCACAGCCACGTAGTATATAGCAGACACAAAGTATATTGCCCAGCCACGTAGTATATAGCACAGCCACATAGTATATTGCCCAGCCACATAGTATATTGCCCAGCCACGTAGTATATAGCAGACACAAAGTATATTGCCCAGCCACGTAGTATATAGCACAGAGACGTAGTATATAACACTGCCTATGCAGTATATAACACAGGCCATGTAGTATATTGCCCAGCCACGTAATATATACCACAGCCACGTAGTATATAGCACAGTCCACATAGTATATAGCAATGTGGGCACCATATCCCTGTTAAAAAAAAGAATTAAAATAAAAAATAGTTATATACTCACCCTCCGTTGGCCCCCGGATCCAGCCCAGGCGTTTACCGATGCTCCTCGCTACGCTCCTGTCCCAAGAGTGCATTGTGGTCCCACGAGATGATGACAAAGTGGTCTTGCGAGACCGCAATGCATGGACCGGTCACCGGAGCGTCGCGAGGAGCGGGAAAGGCCTGGGCTGGATCTGGGGGCCGACGAAGGGTGAGTATATAATGATTTTTTATTTTTTTTATTTTTTTAACATTAGATCTTTTTACTATTGATGCTATTGATAGGCAGCATCAATAGTAAAAAGTTGTTTACACAGGGTTAATAGCAGCGTTAACGGAGTGCGTTACACCGATTTTTTATTTTTTTATTTTTTTTAACATTAGATCTTTTTACTATTGATGCTATTGATAGGCAGCATCAATAGTAAAAAGTTGTTTACACAGGGTTAATAGCAGCGTTAACGGAGTGCGTTACACCGCGGCATAACGCGGTCTGTTACCGCTGCCATTAACCCTGTGTGAGCGCTGACCGGAGGGGAGTATGGAGGGGGCACTGATGGCAGGGGAGTATTTCGCCACCGGACTGTGCCCGTCGCTGATTGGTCGTGGCCGTTTTGCCGCGACCCATCAGCGACTTGGGATTTCCGTGACAGACAGATGGAAGTGACCCTTAGACAATTATATAGTAGATATATATATATGTGTGTGTGGACATGTAATGTTACATAACATCTCTAGAAGGTGAGCCTGTTCAGCAGCTATAAATCCTGATGAGCCCCCTCCAGAGAACAGAGAAGGATAAGGCTTCTGTGCCCCATCTGCCCCCTGGCAGGACACCACAGCTCCATTCTGAAGACTGAGGTTTGGAGAAGTAAATGCAGGGAATCCTGAGAGGGGGCTGCTGTGTCCTGTCAGGGGGCAGGTTGGGCTCAGCAGTCTTATGCTTCTCTGCAGGAGGTGAAGGGGGAAGGGGCACTCAGCTCTGCTCTTTTGAAGATACAGACAGGGGTCAGAGTGACTCAGGACATAGCAGCTGCTGTGCTGACTGACGCTGTCAATGAGCACAGTAGCGGACTCAGTGAGCATGGTCGGCTGCAGGGACTGGACTAGAGCCTGTCAGGACACCATCCATACACTTAAACACAGGCTCCTCAGACAACACTCACCGGGGGAGGGAGCTGCGCTGCTCCGTGACTCACTCCTGACTGTGACTGGAGAATACTGCAGTAAGGCGCTCAGCCGGGATTGGATGCTAGAAAGTCCTGCCCTCCTGTTGCTCAGCACTGGCTTCCTCTCCCAGCTGTCTGTCACAATGACTCCTGCGGCTCCCTCCACACACACAGCGCTCTAGTTTATGAAAATTCTGACCGCGCGCCCCTTACACCAGTGTGTGCGCTGTATCCCAGACAGCGTGAGTGGGCCCCCCCGTCTTGCTAGAGTCCCGGAACTTGGCCGGGTGCGCCGGGTGCTAACGCCGGCCCTGATCAAAGCCGCCAGAAGTGGATCGGAGTACTACAACTACAAAAAATATTTTTCAGTTGTGCTCATGGCAATAGCAGATGCGGACTGTTTCTTCATCGCCGTGGACATTGGAGCTTTTGGCCGTGGGAATGACTCACAGACTTTCAAGAACTCGGATATGGGCCGACTTGTGTATGGAATAAATTTTAATTTTCCACTGCCACAACCTCTACCCAACACTAAAGGCCCACCGATGCCATTAGTTATGGTTGGGGATGAGGTCTTTCAGATGTGTGAAAACCTACTGAAGCCATATTCCAGTCAGGACTTGAACCACACTAAAAGGATTTCTAACTACAGACTGACCAGGGCCTGAAGAACAGTGGAGTGTACCTTTGGGATTATTGTCTCAAAATGGCGCATTCTTGCGACAGCCATTAATCTAAAAATGGAGAAAGTCAATGAGGTGGTCAAAGCCTGTGTTGTTCTCCACAATTACATAATGGCTAGGGAGCGACCCAACATTGAACTGGATGAACCAGTTGCAAACCCACTGCCAGATTACCAGCATCACCCGCTGCGGTCAACAGTTGAAGTTGGCCAGATGTGGGACCAATTTGCTGCCTATTTTGATTCTGATATTGGATGTGTGGCATGGCAAGAAAATATTGTATAAAATTTCCTGTTGGGTTTTGGCCTGTACCAGTTACAGTATGTTTTAAATGTTAACAATATTTTTTGATAATAAAATTCGTATTTTGCTATCTTGACCGAGTCTCCTATGTATTTCCTCTAAAAACCACTTATGTTGATAGTGGAAAGGTAGTTGACGTCATTACAACCAGATTCTGTTCTGCAGCATCTATTGGTTGCAGACTGAAGAGAAGATGGAGGTATAATAAAAAGCAGATCTACACTCATCAAGTCAGGTGTCAGAAATAATAAATTCATGATGCACAAATAACAGCATCATGAATTCACTATTTCTGACACCTGTCCAGGTGAGTATAGATATGCCTTATATGACCTACATCGTGTCTTCGGTTTGTGTGAAATAGATTACGTACACTTAAGAAAAAATGAAGGTTATACAAGGCAGTTCTCTACTCACCAGGTCAGGTGTGATATATAATGAGTTCATGATGCAGAGTTTTGTGCATCATGAACTCACTATTTATGACACATGACCTGTTGAGTATAGTTCTGCTTTGTATTACTGCCATTTTCTCTTCAGTCTGCGACACAGATTAATCAGACTGAAGAGATTATGGAGAAAATACAAGTAATTTTTTTTTTTTTGGCCACCTCATAGCTCTATACCAAACACACAAAGTGTTCTACTTAATAACTACTCGAGTTATTGGAGCGCCCCCACGTTAAGGGCAATGGGGTACTCGGCACTGGGTCCTTCAGTGTTCTGCATGGATGACCCGGTACCGTGGCCCTTAGAGGGGCATCCAATAAAAGGGAAAGTTTGTAAGGGATAATGTTCGTGAGGCCAACTGTGGTAATCGGTCAGGGTGACCAACGCTGCTTAGGGGTCCGTTGGGGTGATGTTATGGCAGCAAGATGATATATCTTCCCACAGGTGAAGTGTATCCCCAGGGCTTCCCAGAAGTGGCGATAGTGATGGTGGATGATGTAAGGCGCAGTGAATAACCTTTTACTGGAAGCTTCAGCATCCACAGTCCAGGGTACGGACCACAGGGTAGGCAGAGTCCGGGCGCTCCGAAGGCAAATCCAGAGTCCCCTTATCCAGGTGGAAATCAGTAGCCTTCCTACTAGCGCCTGTGTGTTGTAGTACCTCCCTGCTGAGCAACTCGGTGAGGTCCTCACAACTTTTGTAGATGTTCTAGATGTTATTTCTTCCTCTCTGTCCCCCAGATGGTATGGATAGGACAAACCCGTATGACTGATGGCCTGAGGCTTGTTTATAGGGACCTTAGAGATGCCCCGACCCCCACAATTTGCCACTGTGTCTTCTTAGGTATTAAGGTCAGGCAGCCAACTTGGAATTGACTGTCCTGCCGGTCTCTGAAGTAATGCGTAGAGTCAATTACTTCCTCGGTGTTCCGGCCACCAGCTACGCGCCTCAGAAGGAGGCAGCCTATTTCAGGGCAGAACTCCTCCCCGTGTTTTCTTCTTGTGCTGTGACTTCGTTTCTCACTCTCTACAACATAGTTCTCTTTGTGTCCTTTCCTCGGATGCTGCCGCACGTGGGGCAGGTGCAGCTCCGTAGCTTTCTGTCTCGCTAGGCCTCTGTCAGGATCACAGGAGCACAGTGTTTTATTCGACGAACGGTGTGTGTTGCCGGCAGCGAAATACACAATTAACCAAACATTATTGGGGGCAAAAAACATTATTATTTTTTTTTAACAAACAAATTAATTTAACTACGCCTGCTTGGGGTAGAGTGACAGAAATGGGGGGTGTGTAGCTGTGAGGCCTAGCTTAATGTGGATGATGCAGGGGTGGCAGGAGAAGGGGCAATTAAAGTAGTGGGGTCTTGGAGTTCGAGATGGGGCTTGATGCACGAGAGGGCAGAGACACACTGGAAGGGTGAGACAAACCTGACATTACAGACACATTTGGAGGTGAGGGGGGAGGAATTGAGATCATCCTTTGTTTTTTATTTTGTTTCCCTTTTTAGGATCGCCGCTGCGGTCTGGGTAGCCTCGGTGGGCTCATTTGTTGCTGCTGCTGCTGCATGCTGGTGCTGAAAAGCATGCCATGATCCGGGTGCTGCTGCTGCTGCTGCTGCAGCTGGGACCTGGTGATGGTGGCCGACCTGTCCTGATTTGGGGGCTGCTGCTGCATGGTGGTGGCAGTGGAGGAGGTCCAAGCAGCAGCAGCAGTTGTCATGGTGGTGGCGGTGGGCTGTCCAACAGCACTCGGCATGGTGGTGATGCTGTAGTGGTGTCCGGCAGTGCTTGGAATGGAGGTGGCCGTGCAGTGGTATGCAGCAGAGCTCAGCATTGATGTCAAGCATGACAGTGTTGGCACAAGTGGATATGCCGCCACTGTCTGCTGAAAATACCAACTCTGCTGCATAGTCTGCACATAAGCAGCATTGCAGGCCTGCATGACACTAAGCTGGAGATCAGGAGTAAAGTTTTCCGACATGCCCTGTTCAATTTGATTGAAAAAATGATGTGCTGACCTCTGGAGGTCGGCTTTCACTTGGTCAAGGCTTTTGGTGACCTCCAGGATACGTGTATTTATATGGCTAATGGCAGTATCCAGTCGGTCACCCATCGCCTTGAGTCCATCATGAAAGACCGAGCTGAAGTGCACAAACTCAGGCATGAGTGACCTGTCCGAGGCCCTCTGCCGCTGCTGGGAAGAGCCCCCCAAAAAAGAGGCAGAGGACTGGGACAGGGGAACACCTGATGGACCAGCTTCCTGGTCTCCAGTTAGTGTGGCAGGCCCACTTGCTGCAGCGCTGCTGGATGGCTGGGACGGGTCCATGGCTGTCTGATGAAGGACTGCTCCAGAACCAAGGTCAAGAGTGCTGCTCCATGTGCTGTGAAAAAGAAAAAAAAAATAATAATACCAAACATTTACAAAATGCCAACTCCTGTGGAATAGAAACATACAGATTATGGGAATACAAAAATACTTATGTTCTCTGGGCAAGGACCGGTCTCAAAAATGCCAGAATGCGGTGGTATTTATATTTTCGGATCCTTGCTCCTGAACCACTAGGAACCCGGCTCTCTTGACGAAGGTCCTTGTTGAAGCGATCCTTCATCAAATGCCAATATGTTTTGACTTTTGAGCACTGTTGAAAAAAACAAAAACAATGGTTAGACAATGGACTTTTAGCCGTGATCACACATCTGTGTGTGATGAGAGAAACTCCTGAGAGTTTCTCTTATCACTAGTGTTGAGCGATACCGTCCGATACTTGAAAGTATCGGTATCGGAAAGTATCGGCCGATACCGGCAAAGTATCGGATCCAATCCGATACCGATACCCGATACCAATACAAGTCAATGGGACTCAGGTATCGGACGGTATTCCTGATGGTTCCCAGGGTCTGAAGGAGAGGAAACTCTCCTTCAGGCCCTGGGAACCATATTAATGTGTAAAAGAAAGAATTAAAATAAAAAATATCGCTATGCTCACCTGTCCGACGCAGCCGGGACCTCAGCGAGGGAACCGGCAGCGTTGTTTGTTTAAATTTCGCGCTTTTACTTGGTTACGTGAAGTCCCGGCTTGTGATTGGTCAGGGCGGCCATGTTGCCGGGACGCGGACCAATCACAGCAAGCCGTGACGAAATTACGTCACGGCTTGCTGTGATTGGTCCGCGTCCCGGCAACATGGCCGCCATTAACCAATCACAAGCCGTGACGTCACGGGAGGCTGGACATGCGCGTATTTTGAAAAGTGCGCGTGTCCAGCCTCCAGTGACGTCCCGGCTTGTGATTGGTTAATGGCGGCCATGTTGCCGGGACGTCACTGGAGGCTGGACACGCGCGCTTTTCAAAATACGCGCATGTCCAGCCTCCCGTGATGTCACGGCTTGTGATTGGTTAATGGCGGCCATGTTGCCGGGACGCGGACCAATCACAGCAAGCCGTGACGTAATTTCGTCACGGCTTGCTGTGATTGGTCCGCGTCCCGGCAACATGGCCGCCCTGACCAATCACAAGCCGTGACGTCACGGGAGGCTGGACACGCGCGCTTTTCAAAATACGCGCATGTCCAGCCTCCCGTGACGTCCCGGCTTGTGATTGGTTAATGGCGGCCATGTTGCCGGGACGTCACTGGAGGCTGGACACGCGCGCTTTTCAAAATACGCGCATGTCCAGCCTCCCGTGACGTCACGGCTTGTGATTGGTTAATGGCGGCCATGTTGCCGGGACGCGGACCAATCACAGCAAGCCGTGACGTAATTTCGTCACGGCTTGCTGTGATTGGTCCGCGTCCCGGCAACATGGCCGCCCTGACCAATCACAAGCCGGGACTTCACGTAACCAAGTAAAAGCGCGAAATTTAAACAAACAACGCTGCCGGTTCCCTCGCTGAGGTCCCGGCTGCGTCGGACAGGTGAGTATAGCGATATTTTTTATTTTAATTCTCTTTTTTACACATTATTACATTAATGTTGTTGCGATACCCGATACCCGATACCACAAAAGTATCGGATCTCGGTATCGGAAATTCCGATACAGCAAGTATCGGCCGATACCCGATACTTGCAGTATCGGAATGCTCAACACTACTTATCACACACAGTTGTGTGATCACGGCCAAGGTCACTGCTGCATCACACTGCAATGCAATACTTACAAAATGCATTTCGGACCCGATTCGGGGCGTTGTCCCAGCCATCCCACATTGCTTTGGCCACCTCATTCTATAGCCGCCGGATCATCACGTTGTCCGAGTGCTGCGGAACCCAGGTGTCCCACAACGGGACTCGCTCATGGACCAGGGAGATTAGGAGGTCATTTTCAGTTAGGTCCTCATCCCATTCTGGAACCTAAAAAATAAAAAAAGACATTAATGTTGGAGAGATTAAAATAAGAAAAAGAAAGAAAACAGAGACAGAGAATTGGCATGAATATTGAAAGTCAAGAAAAAAAAGGAGTCAAGAAGAAAAAGGTAAAGAAAGAGGAAGGTAAAGAAATGAACATTCAAGAATAGTAAAGTGAGGAATCGGATGCAATAAACAGTCAGCCAGGTATACTTACACGCTGCCGCCTTGCCACCCGACCATGAACCCACTGCTCCTGCTCAGCCTCTGCCGCAGTGGAAGAAGTGCTCTAAAAAAAGGAAAAAAAAATTGTCACATGTGTAAATGTGACAGTGAATACTTACCACTCTAAGGAGGTGAGTACTCACTTCACTGACATGTTCGGCTTGTGCATGCCCAGGACGTTGCTCATCAGAAGAAGAAGATGACATTCTGATGCATGCAGAAAGAAAAAAATGGCAGAAATTAGGACATATAGAGACTGAACATAGAAAATAAAGACTTTGGCTAGGATATACTCAAATTGTTTAGTGTCTTGTTTCCTCCAAGGTTCTTGCCTGTGTCTGCTCTGCTTCTCTGTCTGCTGGGTAGTGATCTGCAAACGCCCACTCCCTCCTTTTATCAGTTTGTATGTGGGGGGTGGCTAATCAATGTCTAGACATGTTTTCCTGTGGTGGAACGCATGCGTTCAGAAACGCAAGCAAACGCATGTGCTTGTGAACGCATGCGTTCACATAGACCGTAATGCGCTTTTTTGCCGCATTCCTTCCACTAACAACAGCATACGTTTCTAGGCGGCAAATTGACGCCTCTAAAATTACTGTATGTAGCGTTTACTGCGCCAAACCGCAGATGACGAAACGACGCATGCGTAGTCTAACGCGGCAAACCGCAACCAATCGCAGACACATGCGTCCCTAATGTTAAAGATAGGAATACACGACGCATGCGGATAATTGCGGCACAAACGCTGCGGACACAACTGCAAATGTGAAACCAGCTTTAGAGGTTGTCTGCAAGACAAGAACATTGGGCCTTATTTTTCTCCAGGTTTAATTTTATAATTTCTTATCAGCCTGGTTCAAAAGAAGGCAAGGCTGATGCTCTGTCCCGGATATTTGCTGAACCTGGATCTCAGAAAAGGTTTAGCACTGACTGTACCATTCTACATCCCCAAAATTTTTTGGGAATACTAGACATCAAAGAATTTTTGATGAAAATTAAAGAGGGATACCAAACTGACTTCTTTCTTAACCATCCTTCTAAAGACATTGATCTTTCTTTTAAGGAGGGATATTGGATGCAGAACCACCCAATATATGTCCCTGAATCTGCTCGACTTGAAGTCCTCAAACTTGTCCATGATTCTAAACTTGTAGGACACTCAGGAGTAATGAAAACGCAAGAACTACTACTTTGTTCTTTTTGGTGGTCTAATTGTAGGAATGATGTGAGAAAATATGTTTCTTTCTGTTTAAGATGTGCACGGAACAAGACACCACGATCTTCTCCTCTAGGACTTCTTCAACCTCTTCCAGTTCTATCTAGGCCTTGGGGCTCAATCTCAATGGATTTTATTGTGGACCTACTTCCCTCAAAAGAAATGACTGTTATCCTTGTTGTGGTGGATTGGCTCACAAAGATGACCCATTTTATTCCGACTAAAGGAATTCCTACTGCTGAACAAACTGCAGAAATAGTGGTCAAAGGGGTATTTAGGCTGCATGGAATTCATGACAATGTCATTTCTGATACAGGTGTTCAGTTTACATGTAAAACCTTCTGTACAGCATTAGTAGTTACTATCAATTTGTCTACTGCCTTCCACCCACAATCCAATGGCCAGACTGAAAGAACTATCCAAACCCTTGAAAAATACCTGTGCTATTTTATTTCTTACCTACTGGATGACTGGGTGGATTATCTACCAACAGCAGAATTTCCCTATAATAACTCCAAACACAGTTCTACATCCCAAATCCCAATTTTTGCTAACTATGGCTTGCATCCGGTATTTATTCCTAATCTTCCATTTAATACTTTGGTTCCTGCTGTTACAAACATACTTACAGAGTTGCAGAAAGCTCAGAAATAACTAACTGAGATGTTATAAAATGCCCAAGAAGATTACAAAGAAACAGCAGATAAACGTCGCAAAGCCAATCCTACCCTTCATGTCAGTGACAAAGTTTGGCTTTCTAACAAAAATCTGAAGACAAATATACCGTCTTCTAAATTGGGTCAAAAATTCATAGGACCTTTTCAAATTTCTGCACAAATTAACCCAGTTGCTTTCCATTTAAAACTTCTTATCGGCATTAAAATTCACCCTGTGTTCCATGTGTCCTTGCTCAAGCAATTCAATAAGAACCCATTTCCAGGAAAAACTCAGCCACCTCCTCCACCAGAAAAAGTCCACGGTGATTAAAAGTACATCATGGATGAAATTCTGGAGGAAAACTGCAATATTTGGTACAATGGAAGGGTTACACACCAGAAGATACTTCATGGGAGCCTGAGGGCAATGTCCATGCACCCAGGCTTACAAGAGCTTTTCATCTTGGAAGTCAGGGCCTGAGATGTCCAGATGCCACCCTGAAAAGAGGGGAGTACTGTCAGAATTCGAACCTAGCAGCTCCTGTGCACAAGACAGCAACTCTTCCCTCTGAGCTATTCAGCTCGCTGGACAGTTCCATGCTAACCCAAATACTTGTACCTATATTGTTGCTGATGTCTCCACCCTGAGTTGCTGATTGGCTCCATCCTGATTGAACACCCTATTTAAACCCTATTTAACCCTATTTAAACCTGGCCTTGCTCTCCTTTCCTTGCATGATTATTGAGCTACCAGCCTTTAGTCAAGCTTCCTTCCACCAGCTGCTGCTTCATACGACTTGCTGCTCCTGATATCGACCTCTGGCTTTCTTGACTATGATTCCTGATTATTCCTTCAAATTACATTGCTGCTCTTGGTAACAACCTCTGGCTTTCTTGACTATGATTCCTGCTTTTTCCTTCAAACTACATTGCTGTTCCTGTGTACCGACTCCTTGGCTATCCCTGACTATGCTACCTGCCGCTGCTGCCCCGATGGTGGCAATATCACTACTCCAAACCAGGTCAGTCCATAACAGCACCAGTCCCTCCTGGAGCAAAACAATCCCACAACATGATGCTGCCACCACATGTGTCACAGTTGGAATGGTGTTCTTTGGCTTCTAAGCCTTTCCTTTTCTCCTCCAAACGTTTCATTAGACCACAGGACATGTCTCCAAAAATTAAGTTATTTGATCCTGTGTGCATTTGCAAACATTAATCTGGCTTTTCATGTTTCTTTTGGAGTAATGGCTTCTTCCTGGCAGAGTGGCCTTTCAGCACATGTTGATACAGTACTTGTTTCACTGTGGATGTTGACACAATCTTACAACTTTCTGCCATCATCTTCACAAGGTCACACAGAACCCGTCTCCTTCCTGAGCGATGGCTGGACATTCTTGTTTGTACTTGCGTATAATTATTTGTGCACATGAACGAAGCACCTTCAGGTATCTTGAAACAGTACCTGTTGTGAATCCGCTTTTGGGCTCCCCTGGTGGTTGCTGGTGGTACTGGTGACTTGTGTGTCTTTGCTGTCTCAGTTCACCTGCTCCCATCAGTGTTTGGGAGTTTCCTATTTAGCCTTGCTCTCCAGTCATTTCCTTGCCGGTCATCATTGTAACCAGAGCCTTCGGTTGCATGTTCCTGCTACTAGTCTGCTGATCAGCTAAGTGGACTTTGTCCTTTTGTTTTGTATCTTTTGTCCAGTTTGCAGTTTTGTTATTCTCTGTAGCTGGAAGCTCTTGTGGGCTGAAATTGCCACTCCTGTGTCATGAGTTGACACAGGAGTCTTAAAGTAATTTCAGGATGGTTTTTTGATAGGGTTTTCAGTTGACCGTGAAGTCCTCTTTTGTATCCTTCTGCTATCTAGTAAGTGGACCTCTCTTTGCTAAATCTACCTTCATACTGTGTATGTCTTTTCCTCTAAACTCACCGTCATTACATGTGGGGGGCTGCTATCATCTTTTGGGGTATTTCCCTAGAGGTAAGCCAGGTCTGTTCCTTCCTCTACCAGGGGTAGTTAGTCCTCCGGCTGGCGCGTGGCATCTAGGGTTAATCAGGTATGCTCCCTGGCTACTATTAGTTGTGTGGTAGATTTAGCTCACGGTCAGCTCGAGATTCCATCACCCAGAGCTCGTCCGTTATCTTTGTGTTTTGATGTTTCCCTGCCATTGGGAATCATGACAGTATGACCGGCCCGTGTTAAAGTTACTGGCAGAAGAAAGGAGAGAAAAAGAAGTCTGTAGAGTTTTTTTTTTTGTTTTTTTTTCCTATGTTTGCTCCATAGTTGGATCAGTTGTATTTCAGCTCTAATTACAGCCTTTGCCTTTCTCTCCTTCTAATCCTTGAATGGCTCTGATCTCACCTGTTTAAAGACGGATCCTCAGAGCTTGGCTGCAGGTTTAAATAATCTTGCTACTAAGGTTCAAAATTTACAAGAATTTGTTATACATACTCCGATGTCTGAACCTAAGATTCCTACACCAGAGGTGTTTTCCGGAGATAGATCTCGGTTTCTGAATTTCAAATATAATTGTAAATTATTCCTTTCTCTCAGACCTCACTCCTCTGGAGATCCTGTCCAGCAGGTTAAGATTGTGATTTCTTTGCTGCGAGGTGACCCTCAAAACTGGGCATTTTCATTGACACCAGGGGATCCGCGTTGCTCAATGTGGATGCCTTTTTTCTGGCTTTAGGCTTGCTTTATGAGGAACCTAATTTGGAGATTCAAGCTGAAAAAGCTTTGATAGCCCTATCTCAAGGGCAAGATGAAGCTGAGATATACTGCCAAAAATTTCGTAAATGGTCTGTGCTTACTCAGTGGAATGAGTGCGCCCTAGCGGCAAATTTCAGAGAGGGCCTCTCTGATGCCGTTAAGGATGTTATGGTCGGGTTCCCTGCGCCTACAGGTCTGAATGAGTCCATGACAATGGCTATTCAGAATGATCGGCGTTTGCGGGAGCGCAAGCCTGTGCACCATTTGGCGGTATCTTCTGAAAAGTCGCCAGAGAATATGCAATGTGACAGAACTCTGTCCAGAAGCGAGCGGCAGAATTACAGGCGTAAAAATGGGTTATGTTTCTATTGTGGTGATTCTGCTCATGTTATATCAGCATGCTCTAAACGCACAAAGAAGGCTGACAAGTCTATTTGCACTTTACAGTCTAAATTTATTCTGTCTGTAACCTTGATTTGTTCATTATCAGTTATTACTGTGGATGCCTATGTGGACTCTGGCGCAGCCCTGAGTCTTATGGATTGGTCCTTTGCCAGGCGCTGTGGGTTTGATTTAGAGCCACTGGAAGTCCCTATACCTCTGAAGGGTATTGATTCTACCCCTTTGGCTAGTAATAAACCACAATTCTGGACGCAAGTGACTATGCGTATGACTCCAGACCATCAGGAGGTGATTCGCTTCCTTGTGTTGTACAATTTACATGATGTTTTAGTGCTTGGATTACCATGGTTACAATCTCATAACCCAGTCCTTGACTGGAAAACAATGTCTGTGATAAGCTGGGGATGTCGGGGGGCTCATGGGGATGTACCTTTGGTTTCCATTTCGTCATCTACTCCCTCTGAGATTCCAGCATTTTTGTCTGATTATCGTGATGTTTTTGAAGAGCCTAAGATTGGTTCTCTCCCTCCCCACAGAGATTGTGATTGCGCCATAGATCTGATTCCTGGCAGTAAATTTCCAAAGGGTCGTTTGTTTAATTTATCTGTGCCTGAACATGCTGCTATGCGAGAGTATATTAAGGAGTCCCTGGAAAAGGGACATATTCGTCCTTCTTCATCTCCTTTAGGAGCTGGTTTTTTCTTTGTGTCTAAGAAGGATGGCTCTCTGAGGCCTTGTATTGATTATCGACTCCTGAATAAAATTACAGTCAAATATCAGTATCCGTTGCCTTTGTTGACTGATTTGTTTGCTCACATAAGAGGGGCTAAGTGGTTCTCTAAGATTGATCTTCGTGGGGCGTATAATTTGGTGCGAATTAAGCAGGGGGATGAGTGGAAAACCGCATTTAATACACCTGAGGGCCATTTTGAGTATTTAGTAATGCCTTTCGGCCTTTCAAATGCACCTTCGGTCTTTCAGTCCTTTATGCATGATATTTTCCGTGAATATTTGGATAAATTTATGATTGTGTATTTGGACGATATTTTGATTTTTTCTGATGACTGGGAGTCTCATGTTCAACAGGTCAGGAGGGTTTTTCAGGTTTTGCGGACTAGTTCTTTGTGTGTAAAGGGTTCAAAGTGTGCTTTTGGGGTTCAAAAGATTTCTTTTTTGGGGTACATTTTTTCCCCTTCTTCTGTTGAGATGGACCCTGTTAAGGTTCGGGCTATTTGTGACTGGACGCAGCCTACTTCTCTTAAGAGTCTTCAGAAATTCTTGGGCTTTTCTAATTTCTATCGTCGATTTATAACTGGGTTTTCTGGCGTTGCTAAACCTTTGACTGATTTGACTAGAAAGGGTGCTGATGTTGCCGATTGGTCCCCTGCTGCTGTGGAGGCCTTTCGGGAGCTTAAGCGCCGCTTTTCGTCTGCTCCTGTGTTGCGCCAGCCTGATGTTTCTCTTCCCTTTCAGGTTGAGGTCGATGCTTCCGAGATCGGAGCAGGGGCGGTTTTGTCGCAGAAAAGTTCTGATTGCTCAGTGATGAGACCTTGTGCGTTCTTTTCTCGTAAATTTTCGGCCGCCGAGCGAAACTATGATATTGGTATTCGGGAGCTTTTGGCCATGAAGTGGGCGTTTGAGGAGTGGCGTCATTGGCTTGAGGGTGCCAGACATCAGGTGGTGGTTTTGACTGATCACAAGAATCTGATTTATCTGGAGTCTGCCAGGCGCCTGAATCCTAGACAGGCACGCTGGTCGTTGTTTTTTTCTCGGTTTAATTTTGTGGTCTCATACTTACCGGGTTCTAAAAATGTGAAGGCAGATGCTCTTTCTAGGAGTTTTGAGCCTGACTCTCCTGGGGATTCTGAACCTGCTGGTATCCTTAAGGATGGGGTGGTTTTGTCTGCTGTCTCCCCAGACTTGCGACGTGCTTTGCAAGAATTTCAGGCAGATAGACCTGATCGTTGTCCACCTGGTAGACTGTTTGTTCCTGATGATTGGATCAGTAGAGTCATCTCGGAAGTTCATTCTTCTACTCTGGCAGGTCATCCTGGAATTTTTGGTACTAGAGATTTGGTGGCTAGGTCCTTCTGGTGGCCTTCCCTGTCTCGAGATGTGCGTGTTTTTGTGCAGTCTTGTGATGTTTGTGCTCGGGCCAAGCCTTGTTGTTCTAGGGCTAGTGGGTTATTGTTGCCCTTGCCTATTCCGAAGAGGCCTTGGACGCACATCTCTATGGACTTTATTTCTGATCTCCCTGTTTCTCAGAAGATGTCTGTCATCTGGGTGGTGTGTGACCGTTTTTCTAAAATGGTCCATTTGGTGCCATTGCCTAAGTTGCCTTCCTCATCTGAATTGGTCCCTCTGTTTTTTCAAAATGTGGTTCGCCTGCATGGGATTCCGGAAAACATCGTTTCTGACAGGGGAACCCAGTTCGTGTCTAGATTTTGGCGGACATTCTGTTCCAGGTTGGGAATTGATTTGTCTTTTTCGTCTGCATTCCATCCTCAGACTAATGGCCAGACGGAGCGAGCTAATCAAACTTTGGAGACTTATTTGAGGTGTTTTGTGTCTGCGGATCAGGATGACTGGGTTGCCTTTTTGCCGTTGGCAGAGTTTGCTCTTAATAATCGGGCTAGTTCTGCCACTTTGGTTTCCCCTTTCTTTTGCAATTCAGGGTTTCACCCTCGTTTTTCATCTGGTCAGGTGGAATCTTCGGATTGTCCGGGAGTTGATGCTGTGGTGGATCGGTTGCATCGGATTTGGGGACAAGTGGTGGACAATTTGAAGTTGTCCCAAGAGAGGACTCAGCAGTTTGCTAACCGCCGGCGTCGTGTTGGTCCTCGCCTTCATGTTGGGGACTTGGTGTGGTTGTCTTCCCGTTTTGTCCCTATGAGGGTTTCTTCTCCTAAGTTTAAGCCCCGGTTCATCGGTCCTTATAGGATTTTGGAGATTCTTAACCCTGTGTCCTTTCGTTTGGACCTCCCGGCATATTTCGCTATCCATAATGTATTCCATCGGTCGTTGTTGCGGAGGTATGAGGTACCGGTGGTTCCTTCTACTGAACCTCCTGCTCCTGTGCTGGTAGGGGGTGAATTGGAGTACGTTGTGGAGAAGATCCTGGACTCCCGTATTTCCAGACGGAGACTTCAGTATCTGGTTAAATGGAAGGGCTATGGTCAAGAAGATAATTCTTGGGTAACTGCCTCTGATGTTCATGCCTCGGATTTGGTTTGTGCCTTTCATAGGGCTCATCCAGATCGTCCTGGTGGTTCTCGTGAGGGTTCGGTGCCCCCTCCTTAAGGGGGGGGTACTGTTGTGAATCCGCTTTTGGGTTCCCCTGGTGGTTGCTGGTGGTACTGGTGACTTGTGTGTCTTTGCTGTCTCAGTTCACCTGCTCCCATCAGTGTTTGGGAGTTTCCTATTTAGCCTTGCTCTCCAGTCATTTCCTTGCCGGTCATCATTGTAACCAGAGCCTTCGGTTGCATGTTCCTGCTACTAGTCTGCTGATCAGCTAAGTGGACTTTGTCCTTTTGTTTTGTATCTTTTGTCCAGTTTGCAGTTTTGTTATTCTCTGTAGCTGGAAGCTCTTGTGGGCTGAAATTGCCACTCCTGTGTCATGAGTTGACACAGGAGTCTTAAAGTAATTTCAGGATGGTTTTTTGATAGGGTTTTCAGTTGACCGTGAAGTCCTCTTTTGTATCCTTCTGCTATCTAGTAAGTGGACCTCTCTTTGCTAAATCTACCTTCATACTGTGTATGTCTTTTCCTCTAAACTCACCGTCATTACATGTGGGGGGCTGCTATCATCTTTTGGGGTATTTCCCTAGAGGTAAGCCAGGTCTGTTCCTTCCTCTACCAGGGGTAGTTAGTCCTCCGGCTGGCGCGTGGCATCTAGGGTTAATCAGGTATGCTCCCTGGCTACTATTAGCTGTGTGGTAGATTTAGCTCACGGTCAGCTCGAGATTCCATCACCCAGAGCTCGTCCGTTATCTTTGTGTTTTGATGTTTCCCTGCCATTGGGAATCATGACAAGTACCCAAGGATGAACCAAAAAGGTGTAATATATATATATATATATATATATATATATATATATATATATATATACAGTGCCTACAAGTAGTATTCAACCCCCTGCAGATTTAGCAGGTTTAATAAGATGCAAATAAGTTAGAGCCTTCAAACTTCAAACAAGAGCAGGATTTATTAACAGATGCATAAATCTTACAAACCAAAAAGTTTTGTTGCTCAGTTAAATTTTTATAAATTTTAAACATAAAAGTGTGGGTCAATTATTATTCAACCCCTAGGTTTAATATTTTGTGGAATAACCTTTGTTTGCAATTACAGCTAATAATCGTCTTTTATAAGACCTGATCAGGCCGGCACAGGTCTCTGGAGTTATCTTGGCCCACTCCTCCATGCAGATCTTCTCCCAAGTTATCTAGGTTATTTGGGTGTCTCATGTGGACTTTAATCTTGAGCTCCTTCCACAAGTTTTCAATTGGGTTAAGGTCAGGAGACTGACTAGGCCACTGCAACACCTTGATTTTTTGCCTCTTGAACCAGGCTTTGGTTTTCTTGGCTGTGTGCTTTGGGTCGTTGTCTTGTTGGAAGATGAAATGACGACCCATCTTAAGATCCTTGATGGAGGAGCGGAGGTTCTTGGCCAAAATCTCCAGGTAGGCCGTGCTATCCATCTTCCCATGGATGCGGACCAGATGGCCAGGCCCCTTGGCTGAGAAACAGCCCCACAGCATGATGCTGCCGCCACCATGCTTGACTGTAGGGATGGTATTCTTGGGGTCGTATGCAGTGCCATCCAGTCTCCAAACGTCATGTGTGTGGTTGGCACTAAAGATCTCGATCTTGGTCTCATCAGACCAGAGAACCTTGAACCAGTCAGTCTCAGAGTCCTCCAAGTGATCATGAGCAAACTGTAGACGAGCCTTGACATGACGCTTTGAAAGTAAAGGTACCTTACGGGCTCGTCTGGAACGGAGACCATTGCGGTGGAGTACGTTACTTATGGTATTGACTGAAACCAATGTCCCCACTGCCATGAGATCTTCCCGGAGCTCCTTCCTTGTTGTCCTTGGGTTAGCCTTGACTCTTCGGACAAGCCTGGCCTCGGCACGGGAGGAAACTTTCAAAGGCTGTCCAGGCCGTGGAAGGCTAACAGTAGTTCCATAAGCCTTCCACTTCTGGATGATGCTCCCAACAGTGGAGACAGGTAGGCCCAACTCCTTGGAAAGGGTTTTGTACCCCTTGCCAGCCTTGTGACCCTCCACAATCTTGTCTCTGATGGCCTTGGAATGCTCCTTTGTCTTTCCCATGTTGACCATGTATGAGTGCTGTTCACAAGTTTGGGGAGGGTCTTAAATAGTCAGAAAAGGCTGGAAAAAGAGATAATTAATCCAAACATGTGAAGCTCATTGTTTTTTGTGCCTGAACTACTTCTTAATACTTTAGGGGAGCCAAACAGAATTCTGGTGGGTTGAGGGGTTGAATAATAAATGACCCTCTGAAAAGACTTTTCACAATTTAAAAAAAAAATAAACAAAGAAATAACATTCTTTTTTTGCTGCAGTGCATTTCACACTTCCAGGCTGATCTACAGTCCAAATGTCACAATGCCAAGTTAATTCCAAATGTGTAAACCTGCTAAATCTGCAGGGGGTTGAATACTACTTGTAGGCACTGTATATAATCAAATTCAACAGATAAAGTATCTATTGGCCATGAATAAGGCAAAACCTGCCAAAACATGTAAGCCAACTCATGGGTTCTTGTGTTTTTTGATGCCTTGTTTTAACCATGATAGAATAAACATTGTTGGTTTCGTAAGGGATCATCTGTGCCTTGTTGGACTCTAAGTTTGGTATTGAAACGTTGGTGGATCAGAAGCTCAGTTTAGCCAAGCGATCTGGTGTTCACTATGGCAGTACCACTGCCAGACTTCTCTAGCAGCGGCTAACGTCCACACCGAGCAAAAGGATTGACCGTTAAAATTCTAATGGCCATATCCTTGTCTTCTTTGTCAAGGGAAAGTTGGGTATCTCCTATACACATTAGACTGTCTGCCGATCCCACCCATTTTGGCAAGTTCAGATAACTTTATTCTAATATATATAGGAGCCTTCATTACTAAATCAGTGCCATTTCCCCTTTCTTCTCAGAGCTTGGACCTCTGCCAATCAAAAGGTGATGATGGCAAAAATAGCGTTATTCTATAATTTTAAGATGGGAAAAATCCCTTTAAATGAGTTATAGCAGTGCACAACTGATGCAGGTCCAATTATTTGAATGACAACTTCAGCTCTGCTTGATATTTATTCCATGCTTCCATACAACAGGGCCTTGCAGTGAATTAATTTAATGAGATAAAGGATGGCTATAGATTGTGAAATGTGTAGGAGAAATATAGTGCCATTGAGCTAAGGACGGACTGTGATGTTTATTTACTCAGGAGTAATTGTCTTACCAAAGTTCCTGGCTTAGTTCATCATTCCTTCAAGTTTTGTATGGATAAGGGAAGGTGCAAGGACAAGGAGGACTAATTTTAATTGGGTCTTCTGAAGCTGGGAATAGCCTTTCTTTACCTGTCACTCATCCTAGAAGACATAAACTCTTGTCTCAATCAATAGAAGCTGTAGATTCCCCTTTAATCCCATGGACTTTTTGTTCTGTTTAAATAAAAGACTGTCTACTGCATTTTCTCATCCCTCTTGTCACCAGCCCTTTCCACATCTTAACGTGACCTCTGATGACCCAACTGGTGGGTTTAAAATGTGAAGAAATTCCAAGCAGAGTTCTAGCCAAAAGACATAATTAAAGGGTATTCCCTGCCCACGCTTCATGTTGTAGATTGGTGATTTTTTCTTCCAATACAGTCAATAGCAGTACAATTTAAGGTGAAAGAGGTAATGAAAAGCAGTGCAAAGCATGGGTAATGTCTGTAATTCAGTACATTTTCTTGACTTGTCAGAAACCAGGCGAGTTTATTATACAGTAAATAGAATAGACTGTATAATTTCATATGTTTTTTGATCTAATTTAAGGAGGGGATGGTCAGCAATTACATTAATTAAAAAATCACTTGAATAGGCACAGTTCTGTGCAATTTATTTGTTGGATTTTTTGTTGGTTTTTTTTAGAATTAATTAAAATAATAGAAAATTTACATTCCACGCTATCTGGAAAAGTATCTGGTAATAATCCAAAATATTACAGGGAAATGTATTTGATTTTAATACATAACAGTATTTTATTCACCTAAAGTTAAAATGTACAGTGATTGCAATTCATGAAATTGAGTTTGTCATTTGATGCCACTCACTATATCATAAAGAGGGACCGCAGGTAAAGTTTTTGTTTTGCATTATCCTTGCTTTCCCTTCTTCTGATGTGATAGCATATTGCTGGATATGCCACAGGTTAAACGGGTTGCCCAGTTTTCTGATGAAAGGCTGAAGTCACGTTATGTGATTGCAGTCTTTTTAATCTTTGTAGCATGCACACTCCACCCACTCACAATTCTCTGGTATTGTTGGGAAGACCAATGCCTGGTTGACATTGATTAGGAAATGTCGACTCTTGCCTGCATAACACTATTAGCACGAACTAGTTAGATGCTGGAAGGAATATTTCACACAGGATCCTATCAAACTATATGACAACTTGTATCTGGACGTTGTGGATGGTTTCTGCACCCTGATTGGCTGCCGGACTCTAAGTTATTTAAAAGGAAAAATCAGAGACTGCTGCTCCTCTGACCTATACCCACCCTCTCCCCTCATAAAACATGTCCCCCTCGCTCAGCATACGGCACCACTATCCTATCCAAAGTCCTAAGAAAAGCAAGAGTGGAAACGCAATCATTTACCGAATTGCACCCGAATTTAGCCGACATTGAGGAAAAATGCTTGGGAAGCTGAACATGAATCCAAATGAGCTACATTTGTGCCGAATTTGAGTTTGGCGAACGTTCTCTGAACAAGTTCGCTCATGTCTATTCAACACATCAACTTCTAGACCTCACCGTTTCTTTGCTGACAGGTGCCATAGGAACAAAACAAAAAATGATTTTAAAGTACTTTCTCATCTTACAAAATCCCTAAGTTATGTAAATTTGAAATTTTTGATGAGAAGATATGACCTCATGGTGACAGAACAATTCTATCCAAAACATTTTTTATAAGTGGCAAAGCTACTGTATCTGCATTGGATGTGGGAAAGTTCTCCTTCTAACATCCCAATAGAAAAACATTAGTGAACCATGTGATACTATATGAGAACTGATGTTTCCCTCAAAATTGCTTGAAGATGTAGGGGAAGTGGTGTAACTCACATTTCACTCAATACACTGGAACAATGTTCTCTTTAATAGAACTTGCCATGCAATTCATGTTACCCAATGCATGGTCTCAGCCTGATGGCGCAATTGCAGTCAGATATTATTTTTGTATGAGAAAATATAGTTAGAATATCTGGCCGGGGACCTTAGCAAAAGACGAGACAAGTCCAAAGTGGCTCCAAGTGATTGACGGGTCTCTTGAGGGGGGTGGCAGCAGACATGTCTCAGCTCAAGCTGTGGTTCCCAGCGAAATTTTCTAACTATATTTTCGTCAAAATGCCAAAACATTTCAAATACTAATATATCTGGCTCTGATTCCTGCTGCCTCAGGTTTCTGAAACAAGAATCAGCTGATATGTTCTCGTTATTTTTTTTTCTCGCTGTCAAACTAAGTTCACACAAGCATATGAAAAATTATGTGGTTTTTATTCTGAAAAAAATGACAATTTTTCATCAATAATGTCTTTCATTTGCATCTGTATTTCCATTTATTACGTGCTGTTTAGCATTATGTGACACCTGTGTTTATACATCAATACTAACAAATTTTTACAAGGCCAAATAAAATGTACCTTGTTAATAATTGCAATGGATATATTAATAACAGATGCCATATGAATGGCGTCCATATTCCATCCATGTTTTCCCGCTCTCTTTGAAATAAATGGGCAAGTCTCATTGAAAAAAATGGATTAGACTAGCCTATGATGCAATTTTTTTTTCACAAAGACAATTACAGTAATTGGTTCTTGTATAAAATAATTCATGTAAACGTACTCGTTCACTAAAATTGATCTGCGTACTGTCTGTGTAAGGTCCATTTTTTACACTAACAGCATGCAGACCAAAAATACAATTCTATGAACCTTAGTATTTACTTTCTAGCGTCTCTTTCTTTTTCAACCTACTGTAAGTCTGAGACTCGTTATTCCCTGGCGTTTTCCTCCTTTAGCTTTACTAAGAGTACAAAGAATTTTGTAATTCTGTTTTACAAGCAGTGTCTGTTCTAATGTGTTGTACAAATTGTTCACTTGACGTTATTGTGTTATAAAGGTAGTACGTCATGTACTGTTTGAAATAGTTTTTGTATGAAATGTACTCTTTTTTAAAAACTGTATTGCTGTGGACATAGTATGAAATGTACTTTCCTTTTATGAATGATTTTTCAATAAAACAAATAAAAAGAAATTTGTTGGTATGCCACAAGAGTACTACCATTCAAAACTACAACTATTTCTGTAAAAAAAAAAACAAGCCCCTACTCAACTCCATTTATGGAGAAATAAACGAGATACAGGTCTCAGAATATGGAAACACAAAACCAAATTTAGATTTTTCCAAAAGTTTCAACTTTGTTAAAAGTGGAAAAATATAAAGGAACCGTATACAGTACATTTGAAATCACTGTATTTGTACTGGTGGAACTACTGTTTTCTTTTGTTTTCAATGGCACAAGCAAAAATATTTACAGCTATCCTAGCTGAAAAATAAAAAAAAATGTACAGTGGGAGAAATAAGTATTTGATCCCTTGCTGATTTTGTAAGTTTGCCCACTGACAAAGACATGAACAGTCTATAATTTTAAGGGTAGGTTAATTTTAACATTGAGAGATAGAATATCAAAAATAAAATCCAGAAAATCACATTGTATAAAATATATATGTGGCGCCCCAGGGTCCTGGTCGTCACAGTAGCATTGCTTTGCTCATGGGGAGAGTGATGTTACATTTGGAAGTGATGAAGGATATCTTTTATCAGGTAATCACAATACACACAACATGTTCACACTCCAGGCCACAAGGGGGAGCTTTTGATCCTATTTCTAGGTGACTCCCCTATATATATTGTGGTTTGGAGGGAAAGGGAGATCAGATTGTCAGAGAGACAGAAGAGAGCAGACCGACATAGATTGTCAGAAGGTCTGAAGGGGCCGTGTAGTCTGAAGCACTACAGCCCCTGGAAAGATACATACAGAAAGCCAAACATTGCTCAGTTAGCATGCAGGAGAGCAAAGCACAGGAGAGTGACACCAGGGGGAGGACAGCAGCGAGCAGACTGTCTCCCTGGCAAAGCGCAGATAACCGGTAGCCGGACCACCGAGGTTGTAAGGGACTCTAAGACTTCCATCAGAAAGTGGCAGGACAGCTGAACTGCAAGTTTCCTGTCCGCCATACACACCTGAGACACAGTAACACATAGAGCCGGGGCATGCTAGAGTCCCTGTAAAAAGGCTTGAGTTACCTGTCATGCAGGTATTGCCCTATCCTGTATGGGGGACAGAGAGAAGAACTGTGAGGACCTTATCTGAAGCCATAGGCAGTAAGGGACTACAACACCACTGCGCTAGAGGAAGGCTTTTAACTCCACCTGGTAAAGGGGACTTTGGATTCGCTTCCAAGCCGGTAGGACCCTGCCTGCCCTGCGATCTGGTACCCTGGACTGTGGCTGCCTGAAGTCTTCAGTAAACCAAGTAAAGAGACTGCAAACCTGTGTCCTTGTTCTTTACTGCACCATTCACAATCATCCACCTACACACCGGGAGCCCTGGTGGGTGACTCATCTTGGTGTCATGAACAGGATCGACTGACCCTGGGAATCGGGTCATGTGCGCCTAAGAGACTGTGCCTAACTGTGATTTGTTGAGAGACTGGGCACTGTGAAATACACCAAAACCACCAGCATTATAGTGCCACGAGGAGCGCTGGAAAAGACAAGTGCGCCATCGTGGGGGGAACTAACTGTGTGGCGCGAAAATAATGGCCGCCCACTCCAAATATTACTGTACCATGCAGACATGTCCATCAGCAACAGAGATCCGCTTCCTGATCCTGAATGGCGGAAGGAAGAGGAAGAAGAAGCTCCGTCCCCAGGAGAGAGCGGGACAGAGACAAGGACACAGAGAGCAATGTGGAGGACGCCATGGCAAGCAGCCCTGAACCAGAGCATAAGGGGGAAGCGGAGGACTCCCCCAGCCACCTGGAAGGAAGCCGCAGTGAGTAGGGTTGAGTGAAACGGATCGAACAATTTCAAAAGTCGCCGACTTTTGGCAAAGTCGGGTTTCGTGTCATGATTCTCAATGGCGAGAGAACATAGCCCAGCATATATGAGAACTAGCTCTAGGAAGATGGAAACTATACTGACCATGAACTAAACCTGCCGCACAACTAGAAGTGGCCGGGTAGCATGCCTACGTTTTTTTATCCCTAGATGCCCAGCGCCAGCCGGAGAACTACCTAATCCTAGCAGAGGAAAAGACAGTCCTGGCTCACCTCTAGAGAAATTTTCCCAAAAGGCAGACAGAGGCCCCCACATATATTGGCGGTGATTTTAGATGAAATGACAAACGTAGTATGAAAATAGGTTTAGCAAAAATCGAGGTCCGCTTTCTAGATAGCAAGAAGACAGAAAGGGCACTTTCATGGTCAGCAGAAAACTCTATCAAAACACCATCCAGAAATTACTTTAAGACTCTAGCATTAACTCATAACACCAGAGTGGCAATTTCCGCTCACAAGAGCTTTCCAGACACAGTAACGAAACAGCAGCTGTGAACAGGAACAAAATGCAAAAACACACAAGGACAAAAGTCCAACTTAGCTGGGAGTTGTCTAGTAGCAGGAACATGCACAGAAAGGCTTCTGATTACATTGTTGACCGGCATGAAACTGACAGAGGAGCAAGGTTATATAGCGACTCCCACATCCTGATAGGAGCAGGTGAACAGAGGGGATGATGCACACAAGTACAATTCCACAAGTGGCCACCGGGGGAGCCCAGAATCCAATTTCACAACAGTACCCCCCCCTCAAGGAGGGGGCACCGAACCCTCACCAGAACCACCAGGGCGATCAGGATGAGCCCTATGAAAGGCACGGACAAGATCGGAGGCATGAACATCAGAGGCAGTGACCCAAGAATTATCCTCCTGACCGTATCCCTTCCATTTGACCAGATACTGGAGTTTCCGTCTGGAAACACGAGAGTCCAAGATCTTTTCCACAACGTACTCCAACTCACCCTCAACCAACACCGGAGCAGGAGGCTCAACGGAAGGCACAGCCGGTACCTCATACCTGCGCAACAATGACCGATGAAAAACATTATGAATCGAAAAGGATGCAGGGAGGTCCAAACGGAAGGACACAGGGTTAAGAATCTCCAATATCTTGTACGGGCCGATGAACCGAGGCTTAAACTTAGGAGAAGAAACCCTCATAGGGACAAAACGAGAAGACAACCACACCAAGTCCCCAACACAAAGCCGAGGACCAACACGACGACGGCGGTTGGCAAAAAGCTGAGTCTTCTCCTGGGACAACTTCAAATTGTCCACCACCTGCCCCCAAATCTGATGCAACCTCTCCACCACAGCATCCACTCCAGGACAATCCGAAGATTCCACTTGACCGGAGGAAAATCGAGGATGAAACCCCGAATTACAGAAAAACGGGGACACCAAGGTGGCAGAGCTGGCCCGATTATTGAGGGCGAACTCCGCCAAAGGCAAAAAAGCAACCCAATCATCCTGATCCGCAGACACAAAACACCTCAAATATGTCTCCAAGGTCTGATTAGTCCGCTCGGTCTGGCCATTAGTCTGAGGATGGAAAGCAGACGAAAAAGACAAATCTATGCCCATCCTAGCACAGAATGCCCGCCAAAATCTAGACACGAATTGGGTCCCTCTGTCAGAAACGATATTCTCCGGAATACCATGCAAACGAACAACATTTTGAAAAAACAGAGGAACCAACTCGGAAGAAGAAGGCAACTTAGGCAAGGGAACCAGATGGACCATCTTAGAGAAACGGTCACACACCACCCAGATGACAGACATCTTATGAGAAACAGGCAGATCCGAAATAAAATCCATCGAGATGTGCGTCCAAGGCCTCTTCGGGATAGGCAAGGGTAACAACAATCCACTAGCCCGAGAACAACAAGGTTTGGCCCGAGCACAAACGTCACAAGACTGCACAAAGCCTCGCACATCTCGTGACAGGGAAGGCCACCAGAAGGACCTTGCCACCAAATCCCTGGTACCAAAGATTCCAGGATGACCTGCCAACGCAGAAGAATGAACCTCAGAGATGACTCTACTGGTCCAATCATCAGGAACAAACAGTCTACCAGGTGGGCAACGATCAGGTCTATCCGCCTGAAACTCCTGCAAGGCCCGCCGCAGGTCTGGAGAAACGGCAGACAATATCACTCCATCTTTAAGGATACCTGTGGGCTCAGAATTACCAGGGGAGTCAGGCTCAAAACTCCTAGAAAGGGCATCCGCCTTAACATTCTTAGAACCCGGTAGGTAAGACACCACAAAATTAAACCGAGAGAAAAACAACGACCAGCGCGCCTGTCTAGGATTCAGGCGCCTGGAAGACTCAAGGTAAATTAAATTTTTGTGGTCAGTCAATACCACCACCTGATGTCTGGCCCCCTCAAGCCAGTGACGCCACTCCTCAAAAGCCCACTTCATGGCCAAAAGCTCCCGATTCCCAATATCATAATTCCGCTCGGCGGGCGAAAATTTACGGGAAAAAAAAGCACAAGGTCTCATCACGGAGCAGTCGGAACTTCTCTGCGACAACACCGCCCCAGCTCCGATTTCAGAAGCGTCGACCTCAACCTGAAAAGGAAGAGCAACATCAGGCTGACGCAACACTGGGGCGGAAGAAAAGCGGCGCTTGAGCTCCCGAAAGGCCTCCACAGCATCAGGGGACCAATCAGCAACATCAGCACCCTTCTTAGTCAAATCAGTCAATGGTTTTACAACATCAGAAAAACCAGCAATAAATCGACGATAAAAGTTAGCAAAGCCCAAAAATTTCTGAAGACTCTTAAGAGAAGAGGGTTGCGTCCAATCACCAATAGCCTGAACCTTGACAGGATCCATCTCGATGGAAGAGGGGGAAAAAATGTATCCCAAGAAGGAAATCTGAAAAACCCTCCTGACCTGCTGGACATGAGAGTCCCAGTCATCCGAAAAAATCAGAATATCATCCAGATACACAATCATAAATCTATCCAAATAATCGCGGAAAATGTCATGCATAAAGGACTGGAAGACTGAAGGGGCATTTGAAAGACCAAAAGGCATCACCAAATACTCAAAATGGCCCTCGGGCGTATTAAATGCGGTTTTCCACTCATCCCCCTGCTTGATTCGCACCAAATTATACGCCCCACGGAGATCAATCTTAGAGAACCACTTGGCCCCCTTTATACGAGCAAACAAATCAGTAAGCAGTGGTAACGGATATTGATATTTAACCGTGATTTTATTCAAAAGTCGATAATCAATACACGGCCTCAAAGAGCCGTCTTTCTTAGACACAAAGAAAAAACCGGCTCCTAAGGGAGATGACGAAGGACGAATATGTCCCTTTTCCAAGGACTCCTTTATATATTCTCGCATAGCCGCGTGTTCAGGCACAGACAGATTAAATAAACGACCCTTAGGGTATTTACTACCCGGAATCAAGTCTATGGCACAATCGCACTCCCGGTGCGGAGGTAGTGAACCAACCTTGGGTTCTTCAAAAACGTCACGAAAGTCAGACAAGAATTCAGGAATCTCAGAGGGAATAGATGATGAAATGGAAACCAAAGGTACGTCCCCATGAGTTCCTTTACATCCCCAGCTTAACACAGACATAGCTCTCCAGTCGAGGACTGGGTTATGAGATTGCAGCCATGGCAATCCCAGCACCAAAACATCATGTAGATTATACAGCACCAGAAAGCGAATAACCTCCTGGTGATCCGGATTAACACGCATAGTCACTTGTGTCCAGTATTGTGGTTTATTACTAGCCAATGGGGTGGAGTCAATCCCTTTCAGAGGTATCGGAGCCTCCAATGGCTCCAAATCATACCCACAGCGTTTGGCAAAGGACCAATCCATAAGACTCAAAGCAGCGCCAGAGTCGACATAGGCGTCCGCGGTAATAGATGACAAAGAACAAATCAGGGTCACAGATAGAATAAACTTAGACTGTAAAGTGCTAATTGAAACAGACTTGTCAGGCTTCTTAGTACGCTTAAAGCATGCTGATATAACATGAGTTGAATCACCACAATAGAAGCACAACCCATTTTTTCGTCTAAAATTCTGCCGCTCGCTTCTGGACAGAATTCTATCACATTGCATATTTTCTGGCGTTTTCTCAGTAGACACCGCCAAATGGTGCACAGGTTTGCGCTCCCGCAGACGCCTATCGATCTGAATAGCCATCGTCATGGACTCATTCAGACTCGCAGGCACAGGGAACCCCACCATAACATCCTTAATGGCATCAGAGAGACCTTCTCTGAAAATCGCCGCCAGGGCGCACTCATTCCACTGAGTAAGCACAGACCATTTGCGGAATTTTTGGCAGTATATTTCAGCTTCATCTTGCCCCTGAGACAAGGACATCAAGGCCTTTTCCGCCTGAAGCTCTAAATGAGGTTCCTCATAAAGCAACCCCAAGGCCAGAAAAAACGCATCCACATTGAGCAACGCAGGATCCCCTGGTGCCAATGCAAAAGCCCAGTCTTGAGGGTCGCCCCGGAGCAAGGAAATTACAATCCTGACCTGCTGTGCAGGGTCTCCGGCAGAGCGAGACTTCAGGGACAAAAACAATTTGCAATTATTTTTAAAATTTTGAAAGTGAGATCTATTCCCCGAGAAGAATTCAGGCAAAGGAATTCTAGGCTCAGACATAGGTGCATGAACAACAAAATCTTGCAAATTTTGTACCTTTGTGGCGAGATTATTCAAACCTGTAGCTACACTCTGAAGATCCATTTGAAACAGGTGAACACAGAGCCATTCAAGGATTAGAAGGAGAGAAAGAGAGGAAGGCTGCAGTATAGGCAGACTAGCAAGTGATTCAATTAAGAGCACACTCAGAACTAGAGGGAAAAAAAAAAAAAAAAAAATTGTAGCAGACTTCTTTTTTCTCTCCTTTCTCAGCCAGTAATTTAACCCTTTTTTTTTTTTGGGCCGGTCAAACTGTCATGATTCTCAATGGCGAGAGAACATAGCCCAGCATATATGAGAACTAGCTCTAGGAAGATGGAAACTATACTGACCATGAACTAAACCTGCCGCACAACTAGAAGTGGCCGGGTAGCATGCCTACGTTTTTTTATCCCTAGATGCCCAGCGCCAGCCGGAGAACTACCTAATCCTAGCACAGGAAAAGACAGTCCTGGCTCACCTCTAGAGAAATTTTCCCAAAAGGCAGACAGAGGCCCCCACATATATTGGCGGTGATTTTAGATGCAATGACAAACGTAGTATGAAAATAGGTTTAGCAAAAATCGAGGTCCGCTTTCTAGATAGCAAGAAGACAGAAAGGGCACTTTCATGGTCAGCAGAAAACTCTATCAAAACACCATCCAGAAATTACTTTAAGACTCTAGCATTAACTCATAACACCAGAGTGGCAATTTCCGCTCACAAGAGCTTTCCAGACACAGTAACGAAACAGCAGCTGTGAACAGGAACAAAATGCAAAAACACACAAGGACAAAAGTCCAACTTAGCTGGGAGTTGTCTAGTAGCAGGAACATGCACAGAAAGGCTTCTGATTACATTGTTGACCGGCATGAAACTGACAGAGGAGCAAGGTTATATAGCGACTCCCACATCCTGATAGGAGCAGGTGAACAGAGGGGATGATGCACACAAGTACAATTCCACAAGTGGCCACCGGGGGAGCCCAGAATCCAATTTCACAACAGTTTCGTAAAACCCGACCCGATCCCAGCGCGGGATCGGCCACGCGGTCGGCGACCTTCGCACCAAAGTCGCGTTTTGTATGACGCTTTCAGCGCCTTTTCTCAGCCAATGAAGGTGGACGCAGAGTGTGGGCAGCGTGATGACATAGGTCTCGGTCCCCACCATCTTAGAGCAGTGATTTGCTTGCTTTCTGCGGCGTCACAGGGGCTATAAAGGGGCGTTCCCACCGACAGCCATCTTACTGCTGCCGATCTGAGCATAGGGAGAGGTTGCTGCCGCTTCGTCAGAAGCAGGGATAGCGTTAGGCAGGGTAAATTAACCCCCAAAACCGCTTGTGCTGTAGCGATTTCCACTGTCCAACTCCACCTTTTCTTTGCAGGGACAGTGGAGGCTAGATTTTTCTTCATCAGCTCTGTAGCTTATAGGGCTGCCCTAGAAGGCTCCCTGATAGCTGGGTTGCTGTGTGTATGCCGCTGTGCAAACCAACTGCTTTTTTCAAAGCACAAATCCTGCTGCTCCTTCCTTTCTGCACAGCTATCTTGTTTGTTTGTCCACACTTTTTGTGTGCAGCCGTCCCTTTAATTGCTGCCTGCCATACTTTTCTGAGATTATTGTTGGGAGATAGTAATTGTAGTAATTTTTTTACATTAGACTAATATTGCCAAATCTGTGCATCTGTGCCAGTCGTGTCTGTGGTTTCTCTGTCAGTCATTTTGTGCCACAGAAACTATACTGTCGTACATTGGGCCTGATTTATTCACTTGTCTCCCATATAATAAAAATAAAGGGAGAATAATATTGCCAAATCTGTGCATCTGTGCCAGTCGTGTCTGTGGTTGCTCTGTCAGTCATTTTGTGCCACAGAGACTATACTGTCGTACATTGGGCCTGATTTATTCACTTGTCTCCCATATAATAAAAATAAAGGGAGAATAATATTGCCAAATCTGTGCATCTGTGCCACTCCTGTCTGTGGTATCTCTCTCAGTCATTTTCAGCCACAGAAACTATACTGTCATACAGTGGGCCTGATTTATTGACTAGTCTCCCATATTAAAAAAAGGGGAGATTAATATTGGCAAATCTGTGCATCTGTGCCACTCCTGTCTGTGGTATCTCTGTCAGTCATTTTCAGCCACAGAAACTATACTGTCATACAGTGGGCCTGATTTATTGACTATTCTTCCATATAAAAAAAAATAATTAATAATTAAAAAAGGGGAGATTAATATTGGCAAATCTGTGCATCTGTGCCACTCCTGTCTGTGGTATCTCTGTCAGTCATTTTCAGCCACAGAAACTATACTGTCATACAGTGGGCCTGATTTATTGACTATTCTTCCATATAAAAAAATAATTAAAAAAGGGGAGACTAATATTGGCAAATCTGTGCATCTGCGCCAGTCCTGTCTGTGGTATCTCTGTCAGTCATTTTCAGCCACAGAAACTATGCTCTCATACAGTGGGCCTGATTTATTCAGCACTCACCCACACATAAAAAGGTAGATTTATATTCACAACAAGGTAACATACACCTTCTACCTTGTTTTTCTGTACCATATAACGGTTGTTAGTTTGGTTACATTTTCCCAACAATGAGGAAGGCTGGTGGAAGAGGTCGTGGCCGTGGGTGGTCATTGCCATCTGGTAATGCTGATGGTGGTGGTGCTGGTGGAGCATCGGGTGGTAGAGGGAAAATCAAAATAGCACCCAAGTCTCAAGTTGTTGAGCCAGCGTTATTGTCCGGCTACACAAGGCCTCGAACGCTACCTTTTCTGGGAGTTGGAACACCGCTGTTAAAGTCGGAGCAGCAGGAAAAAGTTTTGGCTTTCCTTGCTGACTCTGCCTCTAGCTCTTTCGCCTCCTCTTCGGATAGTTCAAAATTGAAAAGTAGCCAGTCGTCGGTGGATGCTCCCGGTCAGGAACAAATTGATTCCTTGTGTCCTTCCCTCAAAACAACAGTGAAGGATGCATCAGGTGACACAACAGTTTACTCCATGCAGCTCTTTACACATACCATGCCTGCGTTAGAAAGGGAAATAGTTAACAGCCCACTAGAAGATGATTCGGACACGGAGTGCACTGATGCACAGCCACAGCTAGGTTGTCATGCTGTTCCATCGTCTCACATCACTACATTGCCCTCCCAGTGTACTGAGCCAGAAACTGACACTGATGAGATGATGGTGCCCATTCCCGAACGTTATAGCACCTTACACGGTGACACAGAGATAGCTGAACATGAGATTGAAGAGGAGGTGATAGATGACCCAGTTGTTGACCCAGATTGGCAGCCATTGGGGGAAGAGGGTGCCGCTGGCAGTAGCTCAGAAGCGGAGGAGGAGGATCATCAGCAGCCATCTACATCACATTTGCATTCATTTGGCAGGCCCGTCTCTGGCCAAAAAAGTTTGGCAAAACCAAAACCATTTTTCGGACAGCGTGGCCATCCGGTTAAAGTAGCACAGTGTGCAATGCCTGAAAAGGTATTCAATAGTAGGAAGAGTGCAGTCTGGCAATTTTTTAACCAAGATCCGAATGATCAGTGCAAGGTGATCTGTAAGAAATACTCAAGGACATTTAGCAGAGGTCAGAATGTCAAAAGTTTAAATACAACTTGCATGCGTCGATATTTAACCACCATGCACTTGCAAGCCTGGACCAGCTGCCAAATGTCCCATAACGTTGTTGCACCCGCTCACAATGAAGCTAGTCAGCAACGCTACATTCCTTCCCTCACTGTAAGCCCACCGGTTAGAACAACAACAGCAGCAAATGTGGAGGTGTCGTCGCTAGGGAAAAGCAGTCAGATAACCACAAGTTTATTGGTAGGAAACACAGCATGTAGGCCTACATCGAGAATACCATCACCACCCCTCTCTCAATCCGCCATGTCCACCACCACCACCACCGCAAGTCCCACCATATGCACCTCGCCAGTCCAGCTCACCCTCCAAGAGACTCTCATTAGGAAAAGAAAGTACTCACCCTCTCATCCGCGTACACAGGGTTTGAACACCCACATTGCTAGACTTATATCGTTAGAGATGATGCCCTACTGCTTGGTTGAAAGCGAAGCTTTCAAAGCCTTGATGGCCTACGCAGTACCACGCTATGAGCTACCCAGTCGACACTTCTTTTCGAGAAAAGCCATCCCAGCCCTCCACCAGCATGTCAAAGACCGCATTCTCCATGCACTGAGGCAAACAGTCAGTAGAAAGGTACACCTCACAACTGATGCATGGACCAGTAGGCATGGTCAGGGACATTACGTGTCCATCACGGCACACTGGGTTAATGTGGTGGATGCAGGGTCTACAGGGGACACCCCTCCTCCTCCTCCTCCTCCTCCTCCAGAAGCAAAACCTCGACCACAGAGCGCAGTCGCCCTACCACTCCATCCGCAGCTGCCAGTGTTGCACATGAGGTGTCCCATTATGGAACAGCTAGTGGTAAGCGTCAGCAGGCTGTGTTGGAAATGAAGTGTTTGGGCGACAACAGACACAGCGCGGAAGTTCTGGCCGAGTTCTTGCAGCAAGAAACTCAGTCATGGCTGGGCAGTGTACATCTTGAGGCAGGCAAGGTAGTCAGTGATAACGGAAGGAATTTTATGGCTGCCACAGCCCTTTCAGAACTGAAACACATTTCTTGCCTGGCTCACACCTTGAACCTGGTGGTGCAGTGCTTCCTGAAACGTTATCCGGGGTTACCAGACCTGCTCCTGAAGGTGCGAAGACTTTGCTCGCACATCCGCCGGTCACCCGTACACTCCAGCCGTATGCAGAACCATCAGTGATCGTTGAAGCTTCCCCAGCACCGCCTAATAATCGACGTTGCAACAAGGTGGAACTCTACACTGCACATGCTTCAGAGGCTGTGCGAACAGAGGCGTGCTGTCATGTATTTGTGGGAGGATACACATACACGGGCAGGCAGTTGGATGGCAGACATGGAGTTGTCTGCTGTGCAGTGGTCGAAGCTCCAAGACCTCTGTCAAGTCCTTCAGTGTTTTGAGGAATGCACACGGCTGGTCAGTGCGGATGACGCCATCATAAGCATGAGCATTCCACTTATGCGTTTGCTGATGCAAAGTTTGACGCACATTAAGGAGCAGGCGTCTGCAGCCGAGGAGGAGGGAAGTGTTATGACCTGGTGGTTAGGAGCACCCGAAGTGACCTGATGGTTAAAACAGAAAACCTGGGACAAGCTCTGAGGAAGTGGTAACTCTACTGACCGCAATCCCTAATCCTATCACACACACTAGAAATAGCCGTGGAGCGTACCTAACTCTCCCTAGACGCCTCTTCACAGCCTAAGAGCTAACTACCCCTAAAGATAGAAATAGCAGCCTACCTTGCCTCAGAGAAATTCCCCAAAGTAAAGGTAGACCCCCACAAATATTAACTGTGAGTTAAGAGGGAAGTGACAAACACAGGAATGAAACAGATTTTAGCAAAGGAGGCCGAATCTTCTCTAGAAAGACAGAGGATAGGAAAGGGAACTATGCGGTCAGTATAAAAAACTAAAAAAACCACACAGAGTGTGCAAAAAGACCTCCACACCGACTCACGGTGTGGAGGTGCAGCTCTGCACCCCCAGAGCTTCCAGCTAGCAAGGAAATATCATAATAGCAGGCTGGACTGAAACATAGCATGTACTGAAAAATATATTCAAAAACCAATGAACAGCAAATGACTAGCAAGGACTTAGCTTCTGCTGGAGTAGTCAGGCCATCTGAGAATTCCAAGAGAGATCTGAACCAGTACTGAGACATTGACAGCTGGCAAGGACTAACGACCTGGGCAGAGTTAAATAGGAAAGCCAGCAGCAGCAATAAACGAGGGCAGCTGAGAAAGCCAACCTCAAAGATCAGCAGTTCCACTCAAAGCCACCAGAGGGTGTCCAAGGACAGAACTCACCAAAGTACCATTCACGACCACAGGAGGGAGCCCGAGAACGGAATTCACAACAGGGAAGTGTCATGGTTCTCAATGGCAAGAGAACGTAGTAAAGCATACAAAAGGACTAGCTCTTGGAAGATGGGAACTCGAGCTGACTGTGAGCTAAACCTACCGCACAACTAACAGTGGCCGGGTAGCGTGCCTACGTTTTATCCCTAGACGCCCAGCGCCAGCCGGAGGACTGACTGACCCTAGCAGAGGAAAATACAGACCTGACTTACCTCTAGAGAAATTTTCCCCGAAAGGCAGACAGTAGCCCCCACATATATTGTCGGTGATTTCAGAGGAAATTGACATACGAAGTATGAAAATAGGTTTAGCAAATTGAGGTCCGCTTACTAGATAGTAGGAAGACAGAAAAGGGAACTACACAGTCAGCTGAAAAACCCTTTCAAAACACCATCCTGAAATTACTTTAAGACTCTAATATCAACTCATGACACCAGAGGGGCAATTTCAGCTCACAAGAGCTTCCAGCCTCAGAAATATTCAATCACAGAGAACTGGAACAAAAATGCAAAACAAACTTAGGACTAAAAGTCCAACTTAGCTGATAGTAGTCTAGGAGCATGAACATGCAACAGAAAGGCTTCTGGTAACATTGTTGGCCGGCATAGAAATGACTGAGGAGCAAGGTTAAATAGAAAACTCCCACATCCTGATGGAAACAGGTGAACAGAGGAGATGAAGCACACAAGTTCAGTACCGCCAGTGACCACCGGGGGAACCCAGAAACCAAATTCACAACAGGGAAGCCTTGATGACAGTCAGCCATTGTCTGCTCAGGGAAGTCTCGGGGACGAGGTTGCGGACGAAGAGGAGGAGGAGGAAGATGGGGATGATTATTTATGGGAGGAGGAAGCTTCTCAGGGGGGAATAGAAAGTGTTGGTGGTGCAAGGTCAGGTACAGGTTTTTTGCGGGAGACAAGTGATGGGGATTTGCCAGAAAGTGCTCCTCAACCCAGCACAAGCATTGATTTGACACCTGGAACATTGGCCCACATGGCTGATTATGCCTTGCGTATCCTAAAAAGGGACCCCCACATTATCAAAATGATGACCGATGACGATTACTGGTTGGCCTGCCTCCTGGATCCACGCTATAAAGGCAAATTGCAAAATATCATGCCACATAAGAACCTTGATCAAATATTGGCTACAAAACAAGCAACTCTTGTAGACCGTTTGGTTCAGACATTCCCAGCACACGGTGGCGGTGATGGTTCTCACACGAGCTGCAGGGGGCAACATGGCAGAGGTGTTAGAGGGGCACAAATCAGAAGTGGCGTTGGACAGAGGGGTTTTATGACCAGGTTGTGGAGTGATTTCGCAATGACCGCAGACACGACAGGTACTGCAGCATCAATTCAAAGTGACAGGAGACAACGTTTGTCCAGTATGGTTACCAACTATTTTTCCTCCCTTATCGATGTTCTCCCTCACACGTCATTCCCATTTGATTACTGGGCATCCAAAATAGACACCTGGCCTGAATTGGCTGAATATGCATCACAGGAGCTTGCTTGCCCAGCTGCTAGTGTGCTATCAGAAAGAGTATTCAGTGCTGCAGGTTCAATACTGACAGAAAAAAGGACTCGTCTGGCTACCCAAAATGTTGATGATCTAACCTTCATTAAAATGAACCAATCATGGATTTCTTATTATTTTGCCCCACCTTCCCCTGCTGACACCTAGCTTTCCTGTAAAAATATCTTGCTTTTGGACTCGTCTTAATGACTGCTCCAATTTCTCCATTTGCAGCTGCTGTATGTCCAGCATGGGCCATTTTTACACCTCCCTAAATGGGCTGACTCACCCCACAGGGCCGTGGGCACCACTTGGCGCAAGCACCCATGCGAGTGCCGTTTGGCTGAACAGGTGGGTGACGGCACTGGCACAGGGTCCCTCATAGTACAATGAAGTGTCTCTGGTGGTGGTGGTGCACACCCAACGTCAGACACACCGTCGTAACATAAGGGACCCTGGGCCAGTACCGCCGCCCACGAGAGAGTGTTCCCCCCCCAGCTCAAACAGTGCTCTACCACTTGCAAAATTACCTCTCACTGCTCCACCACTGTTTAGTCTGTGCTGTTAAATCCTTCAATGGCACTGCCAATACCAATTTCTTGACATGATTGATGCTAGTTAAAATATTCAGGGGCCCTGTCCTACATTTACACCAGTTAATACTTTGCGCCAACTACCACTGTCTGCAAGTCAGCAGAAGAGCCCACCCCTGTACCTAGGTATGCCACCAGTTTGTTTGTTAAAAATTTTTTTGCCAGACATTAACTTCACTTTATTATTTTGGCCTACTAACTGTGTCAGACACTCCTTACAGTTGTCCTCCACTGAACAATGCTAGGCCGCCTGCGTACTCCTGTAACCGATTTTTAACAGCATTTTGCCTATTTCTTTTTTGGCCCTACTAACTGTGTCTGCCCCTCGGTGCAATCGTCCTCCGCTGACCACACCAATGCTGCCTGTGTACCCCTGTAGCCTAATTTAAACTGCATAGAGGCTGCTTTTTTATTTTAGGCCTAGGAAGTCTGTCTGCGGTCCCTCCTTGCAATCGTCCTCCGCTGACCACACCAATGCTGCCTGTGTACCCCTGTAGCCTAATTTAAACTGCATAGAGGCTGCTTTTTTATTTTAGGCCTAGGAAGTCTGTCTGCGGTCCCTCCTTGCAATCGTCCTCCGCTGACCACACCAATGCTGCCTGTGTACCCCTGTAGCCTAATTTAAACTGCATATAGCCTGCTTTATTATTTTAGGCCTAGGAAGTCTGTCTGCGGTCCCTCCTTGCAATCGTCCTCCGCTGACCACACCAATGCTGCCTGTGTACCCCTGTAGCCTAATTTAAACTGCATATAGCCTGCTTTATTATTTTAGGCCTAGGAAGTCTGTCTGCGGTCCCTCCTTGCAATCGTCCTCCGCTGACCACACCAATGCTGCCTGTGTACCCCTGTAGCCTAATTTAAACTGCATAGAGCCTGCTTTATTATTTTAGGCCTAGGAAGTCTGTCTGCGGTCCCTCCTTGCATTAGTCCTCCGCTGACCACACCAATGCTGCCTGTGTACCCCTGTAGCCTAATTTAAACTGCATAGAGGCTGCTTTTTTATTTTAGGCCTAGGAAGTCTGTCTGCGGTCCCTCCTTGTAATCGTCCTCCGCTGACCACACCAATGCTGCCTGTGTACCCCGTAACCTATTTTAAAGTGCATAGAGTCTACTTTCTATTGTTGGACTACTACCGGTGTCTGTCTCAGCCAGTCCACTTCTTACAGTTGTCCTCCACTGAACAAAGCTATGCCGCCTGTGTACTCCTGTTACCAATTTTGAACTGCATTTAGCCTACTTACTTATTTGTGCCTAGTAACTGTGTAAGCCTCTCATAACAGTTGTCCTCCCACGCTGAAACAAGCTAGGCCGCCTGGTTAGTCCTGCTAGCAGTTTTGAACTGCATTTAGCCACCTTTCTTTATTGTAGGCCTCTGTCTGTCTGTCTGTCTGTGCCACACATTACAACTGTCCCCCGCTGAAACAAGCTAGGCCGCCTGGTTTGTCCTGCTAGCAGTTTTGAACAGCATTTAGCCACCTTTTTTTATTGTAGGCATCTGTCTGTCTGTCTGTCTGTCTGCACCACACATTACACTTACAACTGTCCCCCGCTGTAAAAAGCTAGGCGGCATGTGTACACCTCTTATCAATTTAGAACAGCATTTAGCCAACTTACTTATTTGGGCCTAGTAACTGTGTCAGACTCTCACAACAGTTGTCCTCCACCGCTGAACCCAGCTATGCCACCTGTGTACTCCTTTTACCAATTTTGAACTGAATATAGCCTTCCTTTTAATTTTAGGCCTACTTAGTGTGTCAGAGCCACTAATTACACATGCCCTCCTCCGCTGAACCACGCTATGCCGCCTGTTGTGAACTCTGTTTTCAGGCTCCCTCTTGTGGTCACTGGTGGTATGGTGTGACTTTTGCTTTGGGCTCCCCCTGGTGGCTTTGTTTGTTATCCTGCTGGTCTCTGGCTATCAGCTGGTTCGTTATCCTCTGGGAGGTTCCTATATAGCTCTGTTTTACTTCCACTTGTTGCCGGCTGTCGATGTAATCAGTGCTACTCAGATTCCTTCTGACTACCTTGCTCCCAGTCCATCCAGGACAAGCTAAGTTTTGTTTGCTCATTTTTTGATCAGCAGTGTTTATCATGTTTTCTTGTCCAGCTTGCTAAAATGTGTTTCCCTCGCTTGCTGGATGCTCTAGTGGACTGAGTTTCTCCCCACACACCATTAGTTGGTGCGTGGGTTCTTGAAATCTCAGGATGGATATTTTGTAAGGGTTTTTTATTGATCGCATAGACCCCTGCTCTATTTTCTGCTTTCTAGTACTAGTGGGCCTCTTTTGCTGAATCTGATTTCATCCCTACGCATGTGCCTTCTTCTTACTTCACCGTTAATATTTGTTGGGGGCTTCTATATCTTTGGGGATTATTTCTCTGGAGGCAAGCGAGGTCTTTCTTTCTCTTTAGGGGTAGCTAGTTCCTCAGGCTGGCTCGAGCCGTCTAGGAATTTTTTAGGCACGTTCATCGGCTACCTCTAGTTGTGTTGGATAGGTTCAGATTTGCGATCAGTCCAGTTACCATCTCCCTAGAGCTTGTCCTTAGTTTATTCACTTGCTGGTCTATTCGTGATCCTCAGCCACTAAGGATCATAACAGCCGCCCGTGTACTCCACTTACCAATTTTGAACTGCATTTTGCCTAATTACTTATTTAGGCCTACTTATTGTGTCTGTCTCCCATTACAGTTGTACTCCACTGAATAAAGCTGAGCATCAATCTTCAGGCTTTCGGCCTATATTATCAGGTATTAAACTGCATTTGGCCTACTTGTCTGGTTGGGCCCTACTAACAGTGTCTGCCGCTCCTGGGTTTTCTACTGTTTGGTTTTCTTGAGCTTCTATCTTCAAGCTCTCATTAAGTAGTTGTTAATATAACACTGCAGTTGGCATACTAGTTTGGTTGGGGCCTACTAACGGTGTCTGCCGCTCCCTGGTGTTGTCCTTCACTGTACAAAGCTGAGCTTCAGTCTTCAGGCTTTCGGCCTATATTATCAGATATTAAACTGCATTTGGCCTACTTGTCTGGTTGGGCCCTACTAACGGTGTCTGCCGCTCCTGGGTTTTCTCCTGTTTGGTTTTCCTGAGCTTAAATCTTCAGGCTTTCGGCCTACATTTTAAATATTAAACTGCATTTGGCCAACTCGTTTGGTTGGGCCCTAGTAACGGTGTCTGCTGCCCCTCGCTTGTCTCCTCCACTGAATAAAGCTGAGCTTCAATCTTCAGGCTCTCATTAAGTAGTTGTTGTTAATATAACACTGCAGTTGGCCTACTATTTTGGTTGGGGCCTACTAACGGTGTCTGCCGCTCCAAGGTGTTCTCCAGGTTTACTTGCCTGAGCTTCAATCTTCAGGCTCTCATTAAGTTGTTGTTGTTAATATAACACTACAGTTGGCCTACTAGTGTGGTTGGGGCCTACTAACGGTGTCTGCCACTCCAAGGTGTTCTCCAGGTTTACTTGCCTGAGCTTCAATCTTCAGGCTCTCATTAAGTAGTTGTTTATATAACACTGCAGTTGGCCTACTATTTTGGTTGGGGCCTACTAACGGTGTCTGCCGCTCCAAGGTGTTCTCCAGGTTTACTTGCCTGAGCTTTAATCTTCAGGCTCTCATTAAGTTGTTGTTGTTAATATAACACTGCAGTTGGCCTACTAGTGTGGTTGGGGCCTACTAATGGTGTCTGCCGCTCCTAAGTGTTCTCCAGGTTTACTTGCCTGAGCTTCAATCTTCAGGCTCTCATTAAGTTGTTGTTGTTAATATAACACTGCAGTTGGCCTACTAGTGTGGTTGGGGCCTACTAAAAGTGTCTGCCGCTCCAAGGTGTTCTCCAGGTTTACTTGCCTGAGCTTCAATCTTCAGGCTCTCATTAAGTAGTTGTTTATGTAACACTGCAGTTGGCCTACTATTTTGGTTGGGGCCTACTAACAGTGTCTGCCACTCCAAGGTGTTCTCCAGGTTTACTTGCCTGAGCTTCAATCTTCAGGCTCTCATTAAGTTGTTGTTGTTAATATAACACTGCAGTTGGCCTACTAATGCGGTTGGGGCCTACTAACGGTGTCTGCCGCTCCAAGGTGTTCTCCAGGTTTACTTGCCAGAGCTTCATTCTTCAGGCTTTCGGCCTATATTTGAAATATGAAACTGGATTTGGGATACTAGTTGGATTGGGCCTACTAATGGTGTCTGCCGCTCCTTGGTGTTCTCCACTGAATAGAGCTGAGCTTCAATCTTCAGGCTCTCATTAAGTTGTTGTTTATATAACACTGCAGTTGGCCTACTATTTTGGTTGGGCCTAGTAACGGTGTCTGCCGCACCTTGGTGTTGTCCTGTGTTATTTTCCAGAGCTTCAATCTTCAGGCTTTCGGCCTATATTTGTAATATTAAACTGCATTGGGCCTACTAGTATGGTTGGGCCCTTAAAACGGTGTCTGCCGCTCCTGGGTTTTCTCCTGTTTTGTTTTCCCGAGCTTCAATGTTCAGGCTTTTGGCCTACATTTTAAATATTAAACTGCATTTGGCCTACTACTTTGGTTGGGCCTAGTAACGGTGTCTGCCGCACCTTGGTATTGTCCTGTGTCATTTTCCTGAGCTTCAATCTTCAGGCTTTCGGACTATATTTGTAATATTAAACTGCATTGGGCCTACTAGTGTGGTTGGGCCCTTAAAACGGTGTCTGCCGCTCCTGGGTTTTCTACTCCACTGAACAAAGCAATGCCGCCTGGTTAGTCCTGTTACCAATTTTGAACTGCATTTAGCCCACTTTATTATTTGGGCCTATATCTGTGTTTCATCCTCATCCTGCCCATTGCCCAGCAAGTGCTAGATGAGTCTTGTGGTACATTGACCCAGACCACTACATTCCCCTTGCATGCTACACAGCCACAATCTGACCCTGCTGAAAGTCAGGTTCCCCTTCCCGCATACTATACCACCTTACACAGGGACAAAGAGGAAGGTGCAGATGAAAGTGTAGGTTCCTTCATCAGGTGGGGGGCATACTCGTTGGCGACGTCAAAGGCACAGGGCCCCTCAGAGTACGCAAAAGTGTCGCTGCCGGTGGGAGGCTCCCCCGCCGTGCAAACACACCGCCGTACTTTGAGGGGCCCTGTGCCAGTGCCAATGCGAACGAGTGGGCCCCCCCTGCTTGCTCAGGATCACAGCACTTGCAAACTTGAAATACTTACCTCTCACTGCTCCTCCGCCGTGACGTAGTCCACGTTTCCTGAGCCCACTAAAAACTTGAACCAGCCCTACCCCCCACAATTTTAGCCAAATGACCCCCAATTTCCAATGCCTAACTATTATTATAAAGTAAATTAAGATTGACAAGCTTCAGTAACAAGAATGGATGTTTTTACCATTACAATGGGCACTGTAGGTGTTTTCCTGGCCTCCACTCACTGCCGACTATGCTTCCCCATTGACTTGCATTGGGTTTCGTGTTTCGGTCGATCCCCAACTTTTGGCGATAATCGGACGATTACACTTGACCCGACTTTTGACAAAGCCGGATTTCGCGAAACCTGACTCGATCCTAAAAAAGTGAAAGTTGCTCAACCCTAGCGGCGAGCCATCACCAGTCATCCCGAACTCCTGCAAACCGGAGTGGAAGGTCTCATCGACCATCTCCTGTGGATGCAGCTGGATGCCGGAACCATGTGCAAGGCAGCGCCAGTGGAAGAACTGCAGGAACCGCATCACATCCGACGGCCCTTGACCCCAGCAGAGGAGACCAGCACCGGAGAAACTGCAGCAGCAGGTAAGGACGCCGACCCTGCCCTGGTAGCCGAGGAACTTCTTGAGGGCCCGCTAGCTGAACCACCCCATTATGGATCTGGACGGATTCAAATCCTGGGGGAATGAGACCAGGTCACGGGGATGGAATGTTTTATGAAGGCCCCGATCCAGCCCACCAGCTCTCCGAGTGAAATCTATGCGGAAAGGACTGTCTACCGCTGGGTGAACCCTGGGACCGATCTTATGGGGTTCCCCGGGGCAGAAAAGAAGGATGGAGAGGTCCTAGAGGTTCTGAGCTGGGAGGAATACCAGCAACAACTGGCCCATAAATGGGAGGCTAAGGAGGAGGAGTACGAGGCCCGGCGCAAAGCCTTTGACGAGAGGGACCTATGTGCTATGTCCCAGGCCCGCTGTTGTGGATTCTGTTTGTGGGCTCCCTCTGGTGGTTACTGCTGGTACTGGGTGACTTTGGTGGGTTGCGGCCTTTGGTTTCCACCTGTCCATCAGAGGCTGGGTGTTTCCTATTTTACCTGGCCTTTCTGTCATTCCCTTGCCGGCTATCAATGTATTCAGATGTGCTCTGTTTGGTTCCTGCCTACCTGCTCCCAGATCTTTCAGGATAAGCTAAGTGCTGATTTTCAGTTGTTTGGTTTTTTTGTCCAGCTTGCTTATTATGTCTCTATGCTAGCTGGTAGCTCTAGTGGACTGAGGTTCTCCCCATGTGCCATGAGTTGGCACATGGGTTCTTGTAATCTCAGGATGGTTTTTTTGATTAGGGTTTTTTGCTGACCGCTCAGACCCCTTTTGTATCGTTCTGCTTTCTAGTTTTCAGCGGGCCTCAATTTGCTGAACCTATATATATCATCTCTATGTGTGTGCCTTCCTCTCATTTCACCGTCAATATATGTGGGGGGCAACTATACCTTTTGGGGTTCATTCCTCTGGAGGCAAGTGAGGTCTTATTTTCTCTGCAGTACTAGTTAGCTCTTAGGCTGGTGCGTGGCGTCTAGAACCAACGTAGGCACGCTCCCTGGCTATCTCTAGTTGCGTTTGTCAGGCGTAGGGCAGCGGTCAGCCCAGGTTCCATCACCCTAGAGCTCGTCCGATATTTTGTATTACTTTGCTTGTCCCTTGCTATCCCTAGCCATTGGGATTCATGGCAGTATAGCCGGCCCACAAAGTGTTAATTGTTTGGGCTGAAGCAGGAGAAAAAGAAGTGTTTAAGGGAAATTTTTTTTTTTTTTTTCCTTCAGAGTTTTGCTGCCTAGCCCTTAATTGCTGTCTAGCTGCTTCTTACCTCCTCTTAACCCTTGAATGGCTCTGATATTAGCTGTTTAACATGGATGTCCAGAGTTTGGCTTCCAGCCTGAGTAATCTCGCGGCAAAAGTTCAAAACATACAGGATTTTGTTGTTCACACTCCCATGTCTGAACCTAGAATTCCTATTCCAGAGTTCTTTTCTGGAGATAGATCTACCTTCCTGAATTTCAGGAACAATTGTAAATTGTTTCTTTCTTTAAAATCTCGCTCCTCTGGAGACCCTGCTCAACAGGTCAAGATTGTAATATCTTTCCTGCGGGGCGACCCTCAGAATTGGGCATTTGCATTGGCACCAGGGGATCCTGCATTGCTCAATGTGGATGCGTTTTTTCTGGCATTGGGATTGCTCTATGAGGAACCCAACCTGGAGATTCAGGCTGAAAAGGCTTTATTAGCCCTCTCTCAGGGGCATGATGAAGCGGAAATATATTGTCAAAAATTTCGGAAATGGTCGGTGCTTACTCAGTGGAATGAGTGCGCCCTGGCTGCTAACTTCAGAAATGGTCTTTCCGAGGCCATTAAGGATATTATGGTGGGGTTCCCTACGCCTACAGGTCTGAAGGAGTCGATGGCTATGGCCATTCAGATTGATCGGCGTTTACGGGAGCGCAAACCCGTGCACCAGTTGGCGGTGTCTTCTGAACAGGCACCTGAGACTATGCAATGTGATAGAATTCAGTCCAGAAGTGAACGGCAAAATTATAGGCGGAAAAATGGATTGTGTTTTTATTGTGGTGATTCAGCTCATGTTATATCAGCATGCTCTAAACGCACTAAAAGGGTTGATAAATCTTTTGCCATTGGTACTCTGCAGCCTAAGTTAATTTTGTCTGTGACTCTGATTTTTTCACTGTCTTCCATTTCCGTCGATGCCTATGTGGATTCAGGCGCTGCCCTGAGTCTTATGGATTGGTCATTTGCTAAACGCTGCGGTTTTAGTCTGGAGCCTCTGGAAGTTCCTATCCCTCTGAAGGGAATTGACTCTACACCATTGGCTATGAATAAGCCGCAGTATTGGACACAAGTGACCATGCGCATGACTCCCGTTCATCAGGAGGTGATTCGCTTCCTTGTACTGTATAATTTACATGATGTACTAGTGCTTGGTCTGCCATGGTTACAAACTCATAATCCTGTCCTGGACTGGAAAACAATGTCTGTGTTAAGCTGGGGATGTCAGGGGGTTCATGATTATGCACCTCCGATTTCAATCGCTTCATCTACTCCTTCTGAGATCCCTGCGTTTTTGTCTGACTATAGGGATGTTTTTGAGGAGCCTAAGCTCAATTCGCTCCCTCCTCATAGAGATTGTGACTGTGCTATAGAATTGATTCCTGGCAGTAAGTTCCCTAAGGGTCGTTTATTTAATCTGTCACTGCCAGAGCATACTGCTATGCGGAATTATATTAAGGAGTCCTTGGAAAAGGGACATATTCGTCCATCTTCGTCCCCTCTGGGAGCAGGTTTTTTTTTCGTGGCAAAAAAAGATGGTTCCCTGAGGCCTTGTATAGATTATCGCCTTCTGAATAAGATTACAGTCAAATATCAGTATCCACTGCCATTATTGACTGATTTGTTTGCTCGCATTAAGGGAGCTAGGTGGTTCACTAAGATAGATCTTCGCGGTGCGTATAATCTGGTGCGGATAAAACAGGGTGACGATTGGAAAACCGCATTTAATACGCCTGAGGGCCATTTTGAGTATTTGGTAATGCCTTTTGGACTCTCCAATGCTCCGTCAGTCTTTCAGTCCTTTATGCACAATATTTTCCGTGAATATCTGGATAAGTTTATGATTGTGTATTTGGATGATATTTTGGTGTTTTCTGATGACTGGGAGTCTCATGTTTTACAGGTCAGGAAGGTGTTTAAGGTTCTGCGGGCCAATTCTCTGTTTGTGAAGGGCTCAAAGTGTCTCTTCGGAGTCCAGAAGATTTCTTTTTTGGGGTACATTTTTTCTCCTTCTACTATTGAGATGGATCCCGTCAAGGTTCAGGCGATTTGTGACTGGACACAACCTACATCTGTTAAGAGCCTTCAGAAGTTCTTGGGGTTTGCTAATTTTTATCGTCGGTTCATTGCTAATTTTTCCAGTATTGTTAAACCTTTGACTGATTTGACTAAAAAGGGTGCTGATGTTGCTGATTGGTCTCCTGCGGCCGTGGAGGCCTTTCAGGAACTTAAGCGCCGGTTTTCTTCTGCTCCTGTGTTGTGTCAACCAGATGTTTCACTTCCTTTTCAGGTTGAGGTTGATGCTTCCGAGATTGGAGCGGGGGCGGTTTTGTCACAGAGAAGTTCTAATGGCTCGGTGATGAAGCCATGTGCATTCTTCTCTAGAAAATTCTCGCCCGCCGAGCGCAATTATGATGTGGGTAATCGGGAGCTTTTGGCCATGAAGTGGGCATTTGAGGAGTGGCGTCATTGGCTTGAGGGTGCTAAACATCGTGTGGTGGTCTTGACTGATCACAAGAATCTCATTTACCTTGAGTCTGCCAGGCGTTTGAATCCTAGACAGGCTCGTTGGTCGTTGTTTTTTTCTCGTTTCAATTTCGTGGTTTCATACCTGCCAGGTTCAAAGAATGTGAAGGCAGATGCTCTTTCCAGGAGTTTTGTGCCTGACTTTCCTGGAGACTCTGGGCCTACTGGTATCCTTAGGGATGGGGTAATATTGTCTGCCGTATCCCCAGACTTGCGACGTGCATTGCAGGAGTTTCAGGTGGATAAACCGGATCGTTGTCCACCAGAAAGACTGTTTGTTCCGGATGATTGGACCAGTAGAGTCATCTCCGAGGTCCATTCTTCTGTGTTGGCTGGTCATCCTGGAATATTTGGTACTAGAGACTTGGTGGCCAGGTCTTTTTGGTGGCCTTCCTTGTCTAGGGATGTGCGTACCTTTGTGCAGTCTTGTGAAGTGTGTGCTCGAGCTAAGCCTTGCTGTTCTCGGGCCAGTGGGTTGTTGTTATCCTTGCCCATCACGAAGAGGCCTTGGACGCACATTTCCATGGATTTTATTTCTGATCTCCCGGTTTCACAGAAAATGTCCGTTATCTGGGTGGTGTGTGACCGCTTTTCTAAGATGGTTCATTTGGTGCCCTTGCCTAAGTTGCCTTCCTCCTCTGAGTTGGTCCCTTTATTTTTTCAGAACGTGGTTCGTTTGCATGGGATTCCGGAGAATATCGTTTCTGACAGGGGATCCCAGTTTGTGTCTAGATTTTGGCGGACGTTTTGTGCCAAGATGGGCATTGATTTGTCTTTCTCGTCTGCATTCCATCCTCAGACGAATGGCCAGACGGAGCGAACTAATCAGACCTTGGAAACTTATTTGAGGTGTTTTGTTTCTGCTGATCAAGATGACTGGGTTGCTTTTTTGCCGCTGGCCGAATTTGCTCTTAATAATCGGGCTAGTTCTGCCACGTTGGTCTCTCCTTTTTTTTGTAATTCGGGGTTTCATCCTCGTTTTTCCTCTGGTCAGGTGGAGTCTTCGGATTGTCCTGGAGTGGACGTGGTGGTGGACAGGCTACATCAGATTTGGAATCAGGTGGTGGACAATTTGAAGTTATCTCAGGAGAAGACTCAGCAGTTTGCTAATCGCCGTCGCCGCGTGGGTCCCCGACTTCTTGTTGGGGATTTGGTGTGGTTGTCTTCTCGTTTTGTCCCTATGAAGGTCTCTTCTCCTAAGTTCAAGCCTCGGTTCATCGGTCCTTATAGGATCTCGGAGATTCTTAACCCTGTATCTTTTCGTTTGGATCTCCCAGCATCGTTTGCTATTCATAATGTGTTCCATCGGTCGTTGTTGCGGAGGTATGAGGTGCCCGTTGTTCCTTCGGTTGAGCCTCCTGCTCCGGTGCTGGTGGAGGGAGAATTGGAGTATGTTGTTGAGAAGATCTTGGATTCTCGTGTTTCCAGACGCAAACTCCAGTATTTGGTTAAGTGGAAGGGTTATGGTCAGGAGGATAATTCCTGGGTGGTCGCCTCCGATGTTCATGCGACTGATTTGGTCCGCGCCTTCCATAGAGCTCACCCTGATCGCCCTGGGGGTTCTCGTGAGTGTTCGGTGACCCCTCCTCAAGGGGGGGGTACTGTTGTGGATTCTGTTTGTGGGCTCCCTCTGGTGGTTACTGCTGGTACTGGGTGACTTTGGTGGGTTGCGGCCTTTGGTTTCCACCTGTCCATCAGAGGCTGGGTGTTTCCTATTTTACCTGGCCTTTCTGTCATTCCCTTGCCGGCTATCAATGTATTCAGATGTGCTCTGTTTGGTTCCTGCCTACCTGCTCCCAGATCTTTCAGGATAAGCTAAGTGCTGATTTTCAGTTGTTTGGTTTTTTTGTCCAGCTTGCTTATTATGTCTCTATGCTAGCTGGTAGCTCTAGTGGACTGAGGTTCTCCCCATGTGCCATGAGTTGGCACATGGGTTCTTGTAATCTCAGGATGGTTTTTTTGATTAGGGTTTTTTGCTGACCGCTCAGACCCCTTTTGTATCGTTCTGCTTTCTAGTTTTCAGCGGGCCTCAATTTGCTGAACCTATATATATCATCTCTATGTGTGTGCCTTCCTCTCATTTCACCGTCAATATATGTGGGGGGCAACTATACCTTTTGGGGTTCATTCCTCTGGAGGCAAGTGAGGTCTTATTTTCTCTGCAGTACTAGTTAGCTCTTAGGCTGGTGCGTGGCGTCTAGAACCAACGTAGGCACGCTCCCTGGCTATCTCTAGTTGCGTTTGTCAGGCGTAGGGCAGCGGTCAGCCCAGGTTCCATCACCCTAGAGCTCGTCCGATATTTTGTATTACTTTGCTTGTCCCTTGCTATCCCTAGCCATTGGGATTCATGACACCCGCAAGGACCGCCATACAAACCAGGCCCCGCTGAAGGAGGGCACAATGGTAGCCTTCAGACTAAAGAAAGGTTGGGGTTTCAGTAAAGAGCCAGGCCTGTACACAGAGATCTTTGTCAATAGGAGGGACGTGGAGTCCCACCTCTGGGTAGGACACCCGGACAGGGACCTTTACCCCGGCGATCGTGTTGTGTACACCAGACATCTCAGTGACAAAGGGCGGTATGCTCTGAATGTGAAAAAGCATAGGGACACTGCCCCAAAGCTGGCTAAACCAAAGGCACCAGTAGCGCCACCTAGCGCCAAAGTAGCCACCACCACTACCACTCAAACTGTGACCCCAGCGTGCACCATCAAGACGACAGTTTGCACTATCTCCACCACTGAGACAGCAGTGGCAGCCTCACCAGCCATTACGCGTACCCAGTCTACGCAAACTGAACTAATAACCACATGCAGCTGCACTCAGACCCGCATAGTGGGGACTGACAAAATTTACGTCATCCCTAGGATCAGGTTGGAGCCTAACATGAGTGAGCGTAGCGTCCTGGTGCTACCAAAAGAACCATAAAATCTGAAAAGCAATATGACTGTGAATAGTTAAAAAGTTTAAAAGTTTGTTTTACCTGACCAAGGTTTTAGCACTAAGGAGTTTAAGCACTAAAGAGTTTAACTGTTTAAAGAACATTTGGATCATGGACAGTGAATGATTCACAAACTTTATTGTACACTAGATGGTGGCCCGATTCTAACGCATCGGGTATTCTAGAATATGTATGTATGCATATAGCAGCCACATAGTATATAGCACAGGCCACGACATATTGTAGAATACCCTATGCGTTAATACAGGCCACGCAGTATATAACAGTGGCCACGCAGAATATAACACTGCCCACGTAGTATATAAAATTGCCCACATAGTATATAGCAGCCACGCAGTATATAACACAGCCCACATAGTATATAACACAGCCCAAACAGTATATAACACAGCCTACGCAGTATATAACACAGCCCACGCAGTATATAACACAGCCCACGCAGTATATAACATTGCCCACATAGTATATAACACTGCCCATGTAGTATATAGCAGCCATGTAGTATATAACGCAGCCCACGCAGTAAATAACAAAGCCCACGTAGTATTTAGCAGTGTGGGCACCATATCCCTGTTTAAAAAAATAATTATAATAAAAAATAGTTACATACTCACCCACCGGCGTCCAGCGAAGCTGTCCCGATGCGCGCGCGGTTGGCGCCATCTTCCGTTCCCAGGATGCATTGTGAAATTAGCCAGATGACGTAGCGGTCTCGCGAGACCGCTAAGTCTTCTGGGTAATTTTGCAATGCATCTCTGGGAACGGAAGCTGGCGGCAGCCGTGCGCGCCTTGACGGAAGGTGAGAATAGCAGGTTTTTGGGTTTTTTTAAATTATTTTTAACATTAGATCTTTTTACTATTGATGCTGCATAGGCAACATCAATAGTAAAAAGTTGGTTACACAGGGTTAATAGCAGCGTTAACGGAGTGCTTTACCCGTGGCATAACGCGGTCCGTTAACGCTGTCATTAACCCTTTGTCAGCGCTGACTGGAGAGGAGTATGGAGCGGGCACCAGGCACTGACTGGACGGGAGTAGGGAGGGACTAATTCTCATGTGCCCATCGCTGATTGGTCAGGCAGCCAGGACAGGCAGCTGGCGAGATCAATCAGCGACGTGGGCTTTCCGTGACGGAAGTTGCAGACAGAAAGATGGAAGTACCCCTTAGACAATTATATAGTAGATAGTTGGCACCTATTTAGGTGCTTCCTACTGGTTTTACAAAGAAGCATTAAAGAGACTGTTTCTAATATTACTGTGAAAGTTGCCTTGTTTTACAGAGACCTGAAGAAAACCCGATTGGCGCAGCAGGATTCCGGGTCTGGATACTCGCCTTGTAGCCCGCCCAAACCCTACATTGGGGGTGTATGACAGGTCCCTAACTTCATTGCTGCTGTTATAAAGTTATTGATTGACTTGAGTATTAATTGCACAATTAATTGCACTACCTCCGTACTGAAGGATTTGAAAGTTGTTTGCACACTTAAAGGGAATGTTGACCTGTCGCACTTTGTTAAAGTGATATTTGAAGTTAGTCAGAACTGTACTTTACATGCCAGATAGTTCATATATTAGTGAGTTAATATAATGAATAAAAATGACACTGAAACTTGAATCCAGATAGTGTTATGTGCTGAAAGGATTGAAGATGTCTAATGTTGCACATGTGAATTAAACGGACCTCATGTAGTATACCCGGTAGTCTCCATTTGTAGGAAAGTTCTGCACTTTGAAGAAATTAGGAATCACGTTTGTTTTGCACTTTGAAACCTTAAGAGAAAGTATACCCATAGAGAGTAATTGCCTTTCATAGTTAGTTATCATACTGTTTTCTATTTTTGAAAAGTAAGCGTACTCTATACATATGTTTAGCAACGTTCAAGCATTAATTCCTCCCATAAAGGGAAGCTCCAGTTTACACTATTAACTTGTTCTACATGTTTATAGCATTTAAAAATGTGTATGTCTTTTTGCTAATTTGTATTGTTGTTCTTCTTTTCCCAGTCCGGGAGTACTGGATTTAATGGGGGGAGGAGGAGTGTGGCGCCTCAGGGTCCTGGTCATCACAGTAGCATTGCTTTCCTCATGGGGAGAGTGATGTTACATTTGGAAGCGATGAAGGATATCTTTTATCAGGTAATCACAATACACACAACATGTTCACACTCCAGGCCACAAGGGGGAGCTTTTGATCCTATTCCTAGGTGACTCCCCTATATATATTGTGGTTTGGAGGGAAAGGGAGATCAGATTGCCAGAGAGACAGAAGAGAGCAGACTGATATAGAGTGTCAGAAGGTCTGAAGGGGCCATGTGGTCTGAAGCACTACAGCCCCTGGAAAGAGACATATAGAAAGCCGAACATTGTACAATGAGCGTACAGGAGAGCAAAGCACAGGAGAGTGACACCATGGGGAGGACAGCAGCGAGCAGACTGTCTCCCTGGCAATGCGCAGATAACTGGTAGCCGGACCACCGAGGTTGTAGGGGACTCCAAGACTTACATCAGAAACCGGCAGGACAGCTGAACTGCAAGTTACCTGTCCGCCACACACACCTGAGACACCTTAGCACATAGAGCCTGGGGCATGCTAGAGTCCCTGTAAAAAGGCTCGAGTTACCTGTCATGCAGGTATTGTCCTATCCTATATGGGGGACAGAGAGAAGAACTGCGAGGACCTTATCTGAAGCCATGGGCAGTAAAGAACTACAACATCACCACGCTAGAGGAAGGCTTTTAACTCCACCTGTTTAAGGGGACTCTGGATTCGCTTCCAAGCCGGCCAGACCCTGCCTGCCCTGTGATCTAGTACCCTGGACTGTGGCTGTTGTGGATTCTGTTTGTGGGCTCCCTCTGGTGGTTACTGCTGGTACTGGGTGACTTTGGTGGGTTGCGGCCTTTGGTTTCCACTTGTCCATCAGTGGCTGGGTGTTTCCTATTTTACCTGGCCTTTCTGTCATTCCCTTGCCGGCTATCAATGTATTCAGATGTGCTCTGTTTGGTTCCTGCCTACCTGCTCCCAGATCTTTCAGGATAAGCTAAGTGCTGATTTTCAGTTGTTTGGTTTTTTGTCCAGCTTGCTTATTATGTCTCTATGCTAGCTGGTAGCTCTAGTGGACTGAGGTTCTCCCCATGTGCCATGAGTTGGCACATGGGTTCTTGTAATCTCAGGATGGTTTTTTTGATTAGGGTTTTTTGCTGACCGCTCAGTCCCCTTTTGTATCGTTCTGCTTTCTAGTTTACAGCGGGCCTCAATTTGCTAAAACTATATATATCATCTCTATGTGTGTGCCTTCCTCTCATTTCACCGTCAATACATGTGGGGGGCAACTATATCTTTTGGGGTTCATTCCTCTGGAGGCAAGTGAGGTCTTTATTTTCTCTGCAGTGCTAGTTAGCTCTTAGGCTGGTGCGTGGCGTCTAGAACCAACGTAGGCACGCTCCCTGGCTATCTCTAGTTGCGTTTGTCAGGCGTAGGGCTGCGGTCAGCCCAGGTTCCATCACCCTAGAGCTCGTCCGTAATATATTTGTACTTTGCTTGTCCTGTGCTATCCCTAGCCATTGGGATTCATGACAGTATAGCCGGCCCACAAAGTGTTAATTGTTTGGGCTGAAGCAGGAGAAAGAGAAGTGTTTAAGGGAAATTTTTTTTTTTTTTTTTTTTTTCCCTTCAGAGTTTTGCTGCCTAGCCCTTAATTGCTGTCTAGCTGCTTCTTACCTCCTCTTAACCCTTGAATGGCTCTGATCTTAGCTGTTTAACATGGATGTCCAGAGTTTGGCTTCCAGCCTGAGTAATCTCGCGGCAAAAGTTCAAAACATACAGGATTTTGTTGTTCACACTCCCATGTCTGAACCTAGAATTCCTATTCCAGAGTTCTTTTCTGGAGATAGATCTACCTTCCTGAATTTCAGGAACAATTGTAAATTGTTTCTTTCTTTAAAATCTCGCTCCTCTGGAGACCCTGCTCAACAGGTCAAGATTGTAATATCTTTCCTGCGGGGCGACCCTCAGAATTGGGCATTTGCATTGGCACCAGGGGATCCTGCATTGCTCAGTGTGGATGCGTTTTTTCTGGCATTGGGATTGCTCTATGAGGAACCTAACCTGGAGATTCAGGCTGAAAAGGCTTTATTAGCCCTCTCTCAGGGACATGATGAAGCGGAAATATATTGTCAGAAGTTTCGGAAATGGTCGGTGCTTACTCAGTGGAATGAGTGCGCCCTGGCTGCAAACTTCAGAAATGGTCTTTCTGAGGCCATTAAGGATATTATGGTGGGGTTCCCTACGCCTACAGGTCTGAATGAGTCTATGGCTATGGCCATTCAGATTGATCGGCGTTTACGGGAGCGCAAACCCGTGCACCAGTTGGCGGTGTCTTCTGAACAGGCACCTGAGACTATGCAATGTGATAGAATTCAGTCCAGAAGTGAACGGCAAAATTATAGGCGGAAAAATGGATTGTGTTTCTATTGTGGTGATTCAGCTCATGTTATATCAGCATGCTCTAAACGCACAAAAAGGGTTGATAAATCTTTTGCCATTGGTACTCTGCAGCCTAAGTTCATTTTGTCTGTGACTCTGATTTTTTCACTGTCTTCCATTTCCGTCGATGCCTATGTGGATTCGGGCGCTGCCCTGAGTCTTATGGATTGGTCATTTGCTAAACGCTGCGGTTTTAGTCTGGAACCTCTGGAAGTTCCTATTCCTCTGAAGGGAATTGACTCTACACCATTGGCTATGAATAAACCGCAGTATTGGACACAAGTGACCATGCGCATGACTCCCGTTCATCAGGAGGTGATTCGCTTCCTTGTACTGTATAATTTACATGATGTACTAGTGCTTGGTCTGCCATGGTTACAAACTCATAATCCTGTCCTGGACTGGAAAACAATGTCTGTGTTAAGCTGGGGATGTCAGGGGGTTCATGATGATGCACCTCCGATTTCAATCGCTTCATCTACTCCTTCTGAGATCCCTGCGTTTTTGTCTGACTATAGGGATGTTTTTGAGGAGCCTAAGCTCAATTCGCTCCCTCCGCATAGAGATTGTGACTGTGCTATAGAATTGATTCCTGGCAGTAAGTTCCCTAAGGGTCGTTTATTTAATCTGTCACTGCCAGAGCATACTGCTATGCGGAATTATATTAAGGAGTCCT